>NC_090026.1:44699177-45008023 GCF_037176765.1 Anolis sagrei | reverse complement strand
ACCTACCATTGCCAGTCATTTAGAAGTGTGGTTGTTTTAAGAATAGTCATAGAGTTATAGGCTCTTTATATTCCCCAGAGCGGTGAGGTAAAAACAGACTTTTCTGTTTGGGGTTGGTGGGCTAACATTCATCCTTTTTTTAAAAGAAAAAAATGTCAGCCATTGCTGTGATGCTCAACTTCGTTTGCAGACCAGACCAGAGCATCCCTAGAGATAGGGTTGAGGTAGCCAACTCTAAACCTTTCCTTCTGTGTTTTGCAGCTTCTGGACCTGGAAATTTCTTTTTCCAGTTTGGCTAAACTGCAGAAGAATCCTGTTTCATCTACTGAAACCCACACTTTACCCGACCTGCTTCTTTTAACCTTGAGTTATGTTCTCCCTTCATCTCATCTCGCCGTTTCTTAGGGCTGTGGCGTTTTCTCCGTTGGAGACCTCAGTTTTTTGTGTGTGCTTTAGAGTGTGATGAGAAAACCAGCGCTTGGAGACAAGGGGGAGGGGGCAGTGAAGGAATATCATTTTTTGTTTGTTTTATTGTTAACTTTATTAAAGAGAGAGAGGGAGAGAGAGAAATAAAACCTTTTGATAAATGATTTCAAACTCCTGAGCTACTGGGACTTAACTGGGGGAATCCTCACTTACTTAGAACGGCCTGAGACTTTTCTCAAGGGCAGCTGGACACGACATGCCTTCATATTTATGTGAGTAATTGAGAACCTGATCAGATTTTCCTCACTTTGGTTTCATCACCCTGGCTGTAGCCACACTGAACTGTGTTTGCAAAGGCAATTGAGAAACCCAGGCGTAGAGCTGAGATTGATACCATTACTCCCTGAGATCTTCACTTTTGGAATGAAGGAAAAAAAACCTTCTTGTTGACACTTCTAATACCTCCAGAAAGTCTCATTTAATTTCAAGGGACAGTTTCTTTCTGCTTCCAGTTTCTGGAGTACTTCAGGGAAATTGTTAAGGGCTTGATTTCACACAAGAGATGTTTGTCATTTACATCATGACCCCCTGCTCAACAAGTAAAACCTGGCTCCATTGGAAAGCGCATGCTGTCTTGAGTAATAACAAAGGCTCTGAATGGGCGGAGGGGGCTTGGATCAGCAGTGGCCCTTTCACACACACAAATCATCACTGATGGCACAGTTCATACCTGCAAATGCAAGTGTTGCGACTTTCCTTTGACAAATTAATTGGAATATCAAAATGCATGTATGGTCGAGAGGATTTCTCAGGATTGACCAACTACGTGTCCTGCATTTAAAAGAAGAGTATCTTAATTATTTTAGAGGAAGGGCTCCTGTGTCTGCTCCGCAGCCCTCGCCTGTAGCATGTTATGAAGTCGCTTCTACGAGTGCCTCCAAATACAATTCTTTGTGCTGAGAGCAGGGATCACAATATTCTGGGATATTCTTTGTATTGATGGAGCCTCATATTTCTGAGCTGAGTTGCTCATCTTGACATTATCAAATGGGTTGTTTTGTAAGATGAAAATTTGTAATTAAAAAAAAAGCAGCCAGCCACCCCGGAATTGCTGGTTGTCCTGTGTGTTAGTTTTATCGTATGCTGGACTAATAATTATATTGACCATCCCAAGTGACTGCTTTCATGATACCTCCTTCTTTTGCCGTTGTTTCATAGTAGCAAAAGATCAGAAGCAAACTATCTTCTTCCTCACAAGGCTTCTAGTTTTCACACTCTGGCGGTTTCTTCCAATATTAAGGACAAGCATATTGTGTTCACCTCAGATCAGCTGAGGAAAGGAGGTGTATATCATCATAGACCTAAACATCTTTGGCCACCTTCCTGTCCAGAACTATTTAATCAACCAACCCTGAAATGCGGAGGATTTTTTTTAATGAGTAATTACCCAGAGACTTGTTTTTTGTGCAATAACTAGAATGATGTTCTGTGAAAAGTTAGCCAACCATCAGGCAATGTTTTAGAATGCGTTGAGATCATGGCTTGAGATTTTCTTCTATTTTTTCAAGTTCTACTTGTGGCTCTTGGCAGTTTTTGATCTTCATTCATTTTCATTCCCCTCAGAGGAACTCAAAAGAGAAACAATGGCAAGGGATGCAATCTACTGGAAGATGCCCTACAGCTATTGCACTCTGGTCTGACAGGTGTAGAGAGTGAGGGTTAGCATTTGGAGAAGGAACCAGGAACACGGTTATCTCAGTAATGTGAAAATCTTTCCATGATGCCTCCTGGGCAGGGAATATTGCTACCTCTGATTTAAAGTTGCATTTTGTAGTCACACTAATGGAATTTATTTCATAGGCTGAGTATACACATCCGGAACATAAATAATGTTGGATTCCGTGCATCATTCACTAACATTAAGAAATGATATATTTGTTCAGTAACTGGCAGGAAAAAAAAGCAATACCTTTTGGGTATTCGGTTATGCTGAAAGACCTACCAGCAAAACCTTCTCTTCAGAGGCCAGATATTACCTTCCACATGGAAAAGCAAAATCGCATCATCCTGTGAATTTCCCCTCCTAAATATATTGGCAAAATGAAATAGCTTTGACTTTAAATGTCAAATGAAGATAGTGTAAGTTCAGTAGATAGCGACCTGGTCCTCTGACCAGCTGAACAGCGGGAGTTGTTTTAAAGCTTAGGATGTTGCTTTCTCATCTTAAAATGTGTGTATTCCACAAACAGTAAAAGGTTTCTGAGAATTTGCTGTTGTTTGTAAACTTGGAAACTGGTGAGTGCCAATTTGAAAACTATTGTCATGTTTTGCCTTTACTATATTTCTGATCTTGAACGTCAGCCTCTACTCAAAGCAGCCCTGAACGGAGTCTTGTCGATACCTACTTTCTTTGCATTATAGAGCATTGTGTGTAGAGTGTACTTTAAAAGTTCTCCATCCTGGTGTGGCATGCTAGAACTTTGCATTTTATTCTTAGCTGTTGGACCTGCATTTCAGAATTACCAGACAAATTATATTACTGATGGCCCCATACTCATTTTCTAACTGTCTCCGAGACCTGATGGAGTACACCTGCAGAAAGAGAAGGAGGACGAGGAATCCTCTGGTGATAAGAGTGACTATTGGGGGAAATAAAATCCTCCCTATGTAAACATAAAATAGAAAACAGGTACAGATGCGAGCTTCCAATTTGTTCCTCACTATGCCAAGTTTTCTTCCAGGACTTTTTTAAAAACAGAAGCATTAAACACAGCAGCCATCACTTGCAGTCTCAATTGTATCATTGACTTTGTCATTTTATCCTGCTGCTTTTGTAAGCCTGGCATTAGTGGGAGGAAACAAGGCTTTCTAAGGATGAGCCAAGGAGCAGCTTCCACTACTTAGGAGCTCCTGGTCTCAGGACAGTATGTGAAAGGAAGTTGTCATTGTGCCTCAAATATTTGCAACCCCTTTTTCTCTCTCTATACATTGCCTGGTCATCCTTCCTTGCATGCATTGTGTCCTCCTAGCTATACAGAAACATTAACAAGGAATACCTAAACAGGGCAGATGAGCCACTACTGAAGCTATTTGGAGAGGGGTTATTTAGCTATTCATATTATACTGTGTTAAACCTCAGTGTGAGGACCTAGCCTCCCTGTTGAGACGTTTGTTGCATGAACTGTTTTAGAAGAGCTCCCTGGCCCGCTCCTTCCTCTCCTCTCTCCCGGGGATATGGCTTCACACATAAACAATACACTGTCCCACTGGAACACTTTCACCTTTCTAAGATGACGAAAAGTCAAGGAGAACACAGACTTGTGACTATTTGATCAGCAGGATTCATAATGTGTTTATACGCAAAATTTCAAAACCAGACTGAAGCAAAAACCATATGCAATTGATATTAACTTTATTATAAACTGTATATGATGTACAAAACAAAAATAAAACACTCCAGATCTCACTGGTGACTTTTTGCCTGCTTGAACAGATTATAGACACGGCTGAACCAGGATGTGGAGGCATGGAGCTCGATTGAATAAGTAGCTATAGACTTCCCATCCACTCAAAAGAAGGCTGTGATGGTAAATATTAAGTTGTTAGAAGCATATTTTAGGTGAGATTGAGGCAGAAGGGATTTCTTAGCCCTTCGGGACAAACCTTGTCTGGGTCTCCAGATCATTCAACATGTGCTGGCATTGAGTCTGGATTACTACAGAAAGGCAGCATATAAACAGAAGGTAACTACAATATTTTGATGCCAAAATCAGATCAGGTCAAGCACCAATTCCTAGGATTATTTTTCCTCCAGATATTTCTGAATTGTGCGAATGAAACATAGAAGGAGCTCTTCAACAGTCAACAAGATCTTGGGGGAGCAGGCCACAAACGCAGCTCATTCCCAAGTCAAAGCATCTGGTGTTTGCCAGCTTCACATACCCATGACAGTCTCATCTCTCACTAAACAGATTTAAATCCCATTCTTTTTGTGCGTGTACTCTGAAAGTTCACCTAGTGATAGCTTGAGCAAAGTGTTTTAATACTGAACAGCATTGTTTAACTGTCAACACCTTTCTATATATTAATAACATTTATTTCAATATACTTTACAGTTATGTCTACGCTGCTACTAAGATTTGAATCAGAATTAAAGCATTTTTAAAAACTAGTCAGAACGCTAGGATATGCTACTTCCACATAAGTAAAAAGAGACAACTGTATTCAAGAAAAGTAACATTAACATGAATTTTACCATTAGACAACCAGCAGGAACCATTGCAGTATCTGGTACAAGTAGTAGGCACAAGAAAGTTACAATGTGATGGATGTGTCCGGAGCAACATCATTAGCATGACTAGCTTCCTTTAGACGTTGCTAGATACTCAAAAAGTTTAGATGGATAAAAAGAAAACCAGCCCTATCTTGCTTTAAATACTGATTGGTGGAATTTTAGACTTCATGTGAAGTCTGCATTTGGGCTGAGTTCATACCTTCTATTTTAAGTCTTTTCAGTTAACATCCATATAATGTTGCGCAAACTAAACAAAATTAGATAAGGTTGTAAGGTAAGGGTGGAGAACCAAAGACCCTAGGGCCAAATCTGACCTTTCTGGGGCCCTGCTGCATTTTTTCTATGAAAGTTGAATGAAAAGTAATGCCTCCACCTTCGTAACTCCTCAACAGATGGCAGTACTGGTATGCAGCAGGTACTGGCTTGTTCAGTAGACTCTCCTCTACACTTCCATTTTGGTGGGAAGCCTTAGCATTGAATGGTTGTGTTGTTAAAGTGCGAAGTATGGAACCCTGCACAGACAGTTGGTCAATGCGACTTAAGCAACGTGCAGCCATTGAATTCTTGAGAGCAGAAGGTGTCACCTCAACATCTTTAAACTTGCTTGCCCAACGACGCACAGTACTCAGATCAACACAATCACCATAAACAGCTTGCATTCTCTGATGAATCTCCTTTGGAGTGACACCTGCTGTCAAGAATTTAATAACTGCACGTTGCTTAAGTCGCATTGACCGACCATCTGCACAAGGTTCCATACTTTGCACTTTAACAACACAACCGTTCAATGCTAAGGCTTCCCACCAAAATGGAACTGTAGAAGAGGGTCTACTGAACAAGCCAATACCTGTCACATTCCAGTACTGCCATCTGTTGAGTTACGAAGGTGGAGGCATTACTTTTCATTCAACCCTCATACATTGCCATGCCCCTTTTCTATTATCATTGGGTGTTTTCCATCCACTGTGTTTTTTGCTGATTTGAGGGACATGACTTATTGGAGATCATGACTGAAAGATATTCCGCAAGTACTTGGAACTGAAATTGGGCACTTGGACTAAAAGAGGTTCCCCACTTCTGCTGTAAGGATATATTTTAGGAAGATGTAGTGTTCCCATTGTTTTGTGCGAAGGTCTTTTTCCTTTAGTGAGGCTCATATTCAGTGAAAGTATACAAAGGTGTAACAGATGGAGGAAGGACCCTCCTAAGCATTACCATACATAAGCCAACTCAGCTATAGGGCTTTAGGTCCCATTTGTATTGCAAGGTTTTATTACAGATCTTTAAAGAAAAGCACTCCAGATCCTGAGTGCATTTTGAGAAACATGGAAATAAATGCTGCTGTAGCTTTAATACAAGTATTCAGCTGCCTACTGAATATTTTTAAAGGATCTCTGTAGAAAATGCAAACCTTTTGATAATGGATAGGCCTGAAATCCAATCTGTTCTTGCAGCAAAGTGGCTAATAGTTAATCACTTCATATGTACATCCATCCAGGAGGTGGCTAGTGGCTTCAATGTCATTTGGGTGATCAATCCATTCTGGATTTTAGTCCCAACTTCACAAGGAGATACCTAACAGGCTGATCCTTAACCCCCAAAGCAGGATCGGGGCCTTAGATAGTGCTTTTTAAAGTTGGGACTAAAACCCTGAGTGCTGCCCCACTGGAATGGGATCCACCAGCCAACCCATTGCATATCCAAAATATTAATAGTGCTATCAGACCTGGGGCAGGCAATACCCCTTTGAGGTTTTAAAATATGTGGCTTGCCTTTTATTTGTAGATTGAATGCCTACTACCAATGTATTGTTATAAAATCAAAAGGCATATATACAAACACTCCTTTCCCATGTTTAATCAGTATATGAAGAACCCATAAGAGATGGTTTCTTTGTTTTGGTTCTTTATGCATTGAAGACAGGAGTGGGACCTGGTCTAAACTGCATGTCCCATCCGCCCTAGACAATTTAAAGGAATGCTAGAAGTTACAGTCCAGCAATATCTAAGGGCCACACACCTGATTTCAAACAATTCTAGCTTTTAAAAAATTAAATCTTTTCCTTGAATCTGAATTCTATGCTTGTGTCAAGCCAAAGAAATATCAGTTTTGAAAACTTCAAAGATTGCAATCCTTCATGATGCTACCCAGGAATAATACTACTAAAACACCATGGTACTTACTCCCAGGAAGACATGCGCAGGATTGCATCAAACATATTTTGTACACCATCACCATTACCGTATTTAACGATACTATTTCTGTGCTCTTCAATACAGCCTTGTAAACAAAGCCATTTACATAAAGCCCTCTCCAACTATCATGAATGTTCTGAGGGCAACATTGTCTACTGTTTGAAAGGCTTTACAAACTATTTCTACCACCACCCTACAAGGTGCCACTGGATTTCCTACACATGCCATAATAGAAAAGAGTTCCCATCACTCATAAAATATAGAAAAACTCACTCATGACACACAGTTCCATTTGTCTCTCTCCCTACTATGGGCATACAATGGGAGAGAAGACGGTTCCTTTCAGCTAAACAGTCCCTGAGGCATCATTTATACACTAGTTGAACTTTCTCAAAAAGTGGTACCCACTGTTCTGAGATGCTGGAAAGTGGCATCCAAAACATCTCCAGGGCACCAAGTCGGTGTAGGCCAGACTTAAGGCCATTCCTGGAAGTCGCCAGGTCCTAGCAAATGGCTACCTTTGTTTTGAAGAATAAGTAAGTGCAGACAAGGGAGGAAGCCCATCAACCTCTCCCTTCACCTGTTTAGTAGGAAGAAATGGGTGAAAATTCAAATACTAACTTAAATGTGTGAAAGAAATAGTGCCAAAGTGTACGCCAAGGTGCTACATTAAGCAGATAGATCATATCTGCATAGCACCATGGCCAAAAACCATGTATTATTTTTTTTTTCTGGGTGGGGTACAAGAAGCTATGTTCTAGCCCTTTGTACAACAACCATCTCCCCATCTCCACCACATTGATCAGATTCCAAGGTGGGTAGCTGCTACTTATCCCTGAAGATGGGGAAGAGCAGCGAGGCAATTCACATGCTGAGGAATGGCTTGTCTTGGCTTAGAGGAGGGAAGGAAATGGAAATGCACCCTCTGAGGGCCCTTCCAGACAGGCCCTATATCCCAGGGTCTGTTCCCTGCTTTTCTGTTTTAAACTGGATATATGAGGCCTCACTGCCAGATAATCTGGGATAAACAGATAATCAGGGATCCGATCCATGGAATATAGGGTCTGTCTGGAAGGGACCTTAGACTGGATCTACACTGCCCTATATCCCAGGATCTGATCCCAAATTATCTGCTTTGAACTGGATTATATGAGTCTCCACTGCCAGATAATCTGGGATAAACAGAAAACCTGGGATCAAATCCTGGGATATAAGGCCTATCTGGAAGGACCCTTAGACTGGATCTAGACTGGATCTACACTGCCCTATATCCCAGGATCTGATCCCAAATTATCTGCTTTGAACTGGATTATATGAGTCTCTACTGACAGATAATCTGGGATAAACAGATAATCTGGGATAAACAGATAATCTGGGATCAGATCCTGGGAGATAGAGCAGTGTAGATTCAGCCTTATACATTCCCTGTGGAATTACATCGGTTGAACTGCCTCCCCATTCCCAAAAGGTAAGCAACAGCTGTTGCTATATGTGTTTTGGATGCTGCACAAAGGGCTACAAAACGGCACTTTCACTCTATAAAAATACCACACAGGTCACAGACACTCATATATCACTAGCAAGAATCCCAACACTATGTAACCCAAAATTTCCCATTTGCAAGCACTCTGCCAATGACTATATTGCTTTGATAAATGTAAATTGTTGTTAAGGACTTGCATAGTCTTTATCCACTAAGAAGACCAAAATGGGCAATCTCAGCAAGGGAGGATAAGAGATCACTAAAGCAGAAATAATAGAGATGAGGTAAGTCTGGTTTTGAAAGATGAAGAAGAGAGATGCTTTGCATCCATACACTTCAACTGACATGGTTCTATCCAACAGAATCCCAAGATTTGAAGTTTAAGGAAGGGTACTTAAAGCATCAGCCAAGGGAATTTCTGTGCATCACTAAAACACAAATCTCAGGGTGCAGCCATGGCAATTAAAGTGGAATCACAGTCGGATAATGGCATACTGTGAAAGAAACATGTGAGTGTGCTAGTACCTCAATCTGGAGTATCTTAAGTCCACTTCTTAGAGATGTGATGCGTTTTGCTATAACTTGGGGCAAGGAAAGTGTCTGCCCCCCAAAATTATATTTCAAGGAGGGAATTCCATAGCCCTCTTGCAGTGGTTTGGTCTTTAAAATATTTTGGACTTCACTTCCCAGAATCCTAAACTATTTGACCTGCTGGCAGAGTCTTCTGAGACTTGAAGTACAAAATAGGTGTAGAACCAAAGTTTCAGAAACTTTTTCCTATAAGGCAACCTCCCCCACCCCAAAATATGCAATTTAGAAGTGAAGAACAGCTTCTCCTGGATAATTCCAAGAGTTCCCTTTATAAACAAGATGCATTTCGTGCACTGTCGAAGGCTCTCATGGCCGGAATCACTGGGTTGTTGTAGGTTTTTTCGGGCTATATGGCCATGTTCCAGAGGCATTATCTCCTGACGTTTCACCTGCATCTATGGCAAGCATCCTCACTACCTCTGAGGATGCTTGCCATAGATGCAGGTGAAACATCAGGAGAGAATGCCTCTAGATCATGGCCATATGATCATGGCCATAACCCGAAAAAAACTACAACAACCCAAGATGCATTCCTCCCCAGGTCTTGGTCTACACCCAAATGTGGCTGCAGCCCTAGGCGGGCCAATAGAGGTGAAAACTGGCCCCTGGACCTAAAGTACACGCTCACCCCTGCTCTAGCTTTACTCTTGCAACAGAACGAGTTGGTAGAGCCATTGCGTCAAGAGAAAAGATGGCACCATTTCAGGACAGAGGTGGCACATGTTAATTGTGAATAATCCCTCAGCTTATGTGTTTGTTTTCTAAAACAACCTGAAAATAGGGGGGGGGGGGGAACAAGAGGAGGAGGAAGCAAAGTCCTCGCCTTGTTTTTTCCCCTGCTATGCTGGCTTTCTTTTCTGCAGGAAGTTGTTTTAATAGACTACAAAGGAGAAGGAAATTCCTGAAATGGTGTAATTTAATCTACTACGATGGCAATGGGTAGTAGATTTGTGTGAGCACCAGCAGTATTAAGGCCTTAAGACATGCACTGTTTCTACGCACTAGAAAAAGGATCCAAATTAATCTTAGTTTTTATGCATCAAAAAGTGTCTGGTTTCTTTCTTACATGACAAAGAGAAGTATTTTGGTAGGAAATGGGGCTGTGCGTGAATTTACTGAATGAGAGGATAATGTGTGTACGTGTGTGTTCTTACAAAAGGTTACACAGGGATGTAGAACCAGAGGAAGCTGCCTTTAGATGATGACGCAGGCATTAAGGGGTGACCCCCGCTTACTGCCCCCTTGAGTTGGCACCAGTTTCCCCTTTCCGTAGTAGCCGGAAAAGATGGCCCTGACTTCAATCTTTTTGGAGAACACAAGCATCCAAAGGCCATTCCCGTATGACAAAAGTTTCCCGCCCCCAATCTCCCCAACCTCCTCGCCTTTGTTCCCCGCCTTCTCCAGCTTGGCAAATTCAAGGAGGTCCAGGCCGGTCTGGACGGCTTCTATCCCACTGGCACAGCCCAGGGTGATGTGGGCCCGGCTGCCTTTGGGGAAGCTGACCGCTGGCGGGAGCACGTCCACGTCACTCGGCCACAGGGCCAACTGCTGCTCATTCAGTTCCACACGGGCCCCGACAGTTCTTGGGGTGATGAAGAGAGCAGTGGTGGTCAGGAAGAAGGATTTCCCATAAGAGGACTTCACAATCTGTGGAAGACATTGTTTCAGTTAAAGACATCCAATTGCCAGGCCCATAGCCAGGATTTTGATTCGGGAGGGGCTAAGTTTGATTCGGGGGGGGGGGGCTGAGTCTGAGTGGGTCTACCCTAGCAAACCTTCTGTATCATTACCCCAATATCCCCATGCATATCGGATATATTGAGCATAGTGATCAGATCATGATATAAATAAACATAACAGTTTAAATAATGTACCAGTAAGGCCTTCTCACGGACCACCATGAGAATTTCGGGGGGGGGGGGCTGAAGCCCCTCAAGCTCCTCCCCCTGGCTACATGCCTGCCAATTGCCCAAGCTTTAAAAACAGTCTACCGGACATTGGGGCATTTTTGCCAACTTGTAGAGCAGGGGTCCTCAAACTTTTTAAACAGAGGGCCAGGTCACAGTCCCTCAAACTGTTGGAGCGGGAGGGCTGGATTATAATTTGAAAAAAATATATGACTGAATTCCTATGCACAATGCATATATCTTATTTGTAATGCAAAAAAACCCCACTTAAAAACAATACAATAATTAAAATGAAGAATAATTTTAACAAATATAAACTTATTAGTATTTCAATGGAAAGTGTGGCTGATCACATAGGACAGTTGTTGTTGTTGTTGTTGTTGTTGTTGTTGTTGTGTGCTTTCAAGTTGTTTCAGACTTAGGTTGACCCTGAGTGAAGGCCGGGTAAATGACCTTGGAGGGCCGTATCCGGCCCCTGGGCCTTAGTTTGAGGACCCCTGTTGTAGAGGGACATTTTAGGCCTTTCTTAATAGGTCATCTCTAAGGTCTAAAATGGCCGAAGGAGTGTGTACTCCATAGCATCTAGAATGTATTGATGGGCATTTTGGAGCAAAACTTTTTTGGGGGTATTAGGGGGGTTTTGAGTGTACGAGGGACTACATCCCTCTTCAAGGTATGGCCCCTTGCCTCCCACAGTTGACCACCTCTAGGTTAGCAGGTCCCATCTAGGTTCCTTGTAGTTTAAATTACAGGTAAAATGTTGAAACCCATTAGGCAATCTTGGACAAGACACATTCTTTCAGCTTGAAAAGAAGGCAAAAGGAAAACTTCAATGAACAGGTCTTGCCAAAAAAAACCCAAGATAGGTTTACCTTAAGATAAAGGTAAAAGTTTACCCTTGACATTAAATCTAGTCGTATCCGACTCTAGAGGGTGGTGCTCATCTCCATTTCTAAGCCGAAGAGCCGGCGTTGTCCATAGACACCTCCAAGGTCATATAGCTGGCATGACTGCATGGAGCACCATTATGTTCCCACTGAGGCAGTTCCTACTGATCTGCTCACATTTGCATGCTAGGTTGGCAGAAGCTGGGGCTAACAGCAGGAGCTCACCCCACTCCTCAGTTTCAAAATGCCAAGCTTTCAGTCAGCAAGTTCTGCAGCTCAGGGATTTAACCCGCTGCACCACCGAGGGGTCCTAGGTTTACCTTAGGGTTGCCATAAGTTGGAAATAACTTGAAGGCACACAAAAACAAAGTATGTGTTAATTACTTTGCGGAAGGAGCAACTATGAAATGACCAAGAATACTGAGGAAACAAAAAAAAAACCTAAGAGATCAAGAAAAAAAGTTATCATAGCTTTCTATCTTCCATTTCTCCCCTACCACTCCTCTGCTGAACCAGCTCCACTGGCTGCCAATCCGCTACCGGGCACAATTCAAGGTGCTGGCTTTAGCCTATAAAGCCCTAAACGGTTCTGGCCCTGCTTACCTCTCCGAACGCATCTCCACCCATGAACCGACCAGAACATTATATCGTCTGAGGAGGCCCTGCTCTCGATCCCGCCTGCGTCACAGGCGCGCTTGACGGGGACGAGAGACAGGGCCTTCTCAGTGGTGGCCCCTTGGCTATGGAATGCCCTACCGGCAGACATCAGACAGGCACCTTCGCTGCTGACATTTCGGAGAATGGTTAAGACCTGGCTTTATGAACAAGCGTTTGGTTAAGCAGTGCAACCAATCATAGGAAGACGGTAAATGGAACATAGGAATGGCACAAGGATTATGAGAACGGATCTGATTTCAACTGAGGCGTTATGTTATGTCTGTTTTGTTGTTCTGTCTTGTTGATTGTTAACTGTTGTGGATTGATGCTGTTGATCCTGTTTGTTGCATTGTTATGTTTTAATTGCACTGACACTGTTTGATAATTGTACCATGTAAACCGCATTGAGTCGCCTGTTAAGGGCTGAAAAATGCGGTATAGAAATAAAGCAAATAAATAAATAAATAAATACATGGGGATTGAAAGAGATGGAAATAAATTGTGAGTCTGAATTTAGTTCTAAAATTAAAAAAAAAACACTAGCGGGGTGAGTTATTCACACTTGGGAATTACATTGTTTCTAAACAACCCACCATTCTTCTGAATACCACACTGCTGTACTAAAGCCATGTATTTCAGAGCAGCTAACAATAGACAATAAAATATACATGCCAACAAAAAAAATAGCGACCATTTGTAGCCTAATAAATAAATAAATGGCTGACATCCAACCAGAGTACAACTGTTCAACCAATTGTCAAATGGTGAGTCAAGAGATAGGTAACTTCCACCGATTCAATTGAGCTACTCTAGTCGGGACTAACAATATCTTTTAGAGCAAGTGTTTAGGTAACATAGTTATCAAGATGCATATAGAAATATTTATACAGTTTCAGCAAGGGTAGGAAAAATTAGTTTTTGCATGTGTAGTCTTTTGGAAATGATCTATTGGCATCTTTAAAGGATGACGGGTGAAGAAGTTGGCTTTCCAACATGGGTCCATCTTGAAAGTAGCAGGACTTCCTACCCAAAATAGAAAGATGCTAAAACACTCACCTCCTGCTGTGCGTAGTCATCTGCTCCTGGGGCTTTTCCAAAGTCAGTGAATTTGGTGGTACAGTGCAAGACACTGGGTGGCCTTTTCGCAAAATAGCCGGTCAGATCAATTTTCACTTTGGGGTCTTCGCTGGCTTGTCCAACTGCAAACCAAAAGGAGGAGAATAATTTTAGAACTTCTTCCCTTTCAATATTGTATCAAGTAGGATTAAACAGACTTTTCGAAGAATGCATTAGACATGTTAAAATTATGAGTGCAGAGAAACAGATAAAAAAGGAAAACGAGGATGATTGTGTGAGTATTCCTACAATATGATCACCTTATGTTATGTATTTGCCTTATATCTTTCTGCTTATACTAATTTATATATTACCTAATGCATGAATATGTGTCAGACTTGGAAAATAACAGACTCTAAATAGAGGCAAATTATATTTTCTTCTCACTATGCACATAACAGTATGAGAATTCATAGATCTTCTACCTTAATACTGGTGCTTAAGACCAAGAACGGAAAATGGAATGTTGGTGGGCAGGAAAAGGGATTCAAAGATGGGCTCAAAGCCAGCCTTAAACACTCTGGCATAGACTCGGAGAACTGGGAAGCCCTGGCCACTGTGTACTCCAGTTGGAGGTCAGCTGTGACCAGTAGTGCTGTAGAAGAGGCATGAATGGAGGGCGAAAGAGAGAAATGTGCCTAGAGGAAGGTGCGTCACCTGGAAACCAATGCCCTCACTGCGGGAGAACATACAGATCAAGAATAGGGCTCCACAGTCACCTACAGACCCACTGTCAGTACATTGATCTTGGAAGACTATCCTACTTGGGCAACGAGGGATCACCTAAGTAAGTAAGTAAGCTTAAGACCTGCACTGAGAAAGCACAACATAAATGCTACCTAGTGGGTTTTTTAAAAAGGAATTTTTATCAAAGGATTTTTGAAGGCACTTGAGGTGTCACATTATCAAGAGTTTTAGTTCTTTGGCAAAAGTTTTCTAGCAAATGGCCTTGAGAACCATAACTCTTAGATGTCTAGGGAGTTTAAGCACAGCCATTACCTCTTGATATCGCAAGTTCAGTCTAGAATGGTAACCAAATTTTAACCAGTGCAATTTAGACCAAAAACAGCAGAAATCAATGCAAGAGTAGGTAATGCAATGGTCTCCAGAGACTGTTGGATTGCAATTCCCAACATGACACATTGCGTAGCATTGGGCACTACTATGGAGCAGAAGAGGAAGAAATGTCATTGATGGCAGCCACTTCCTTTACTATCAAGTCGAGTTTGGAAATGTGGACTGCAACTCCAACTATCTGGCTACTGCCATCCCCGCATCAAAAAGTGACTTTTCCAATTTGCCCTTCTGAATACATCTAAACCTATTTTAATTTTAACAAGATGAAAAGTATGATTACATACTGTGGGACATTATACTGAGTATAGCTGAAATTACGTACGTAAATTGTGGCATGGACTTTCTTACTTGCTTCCAATTTGCTCAGGGATGTAGCAATAGATCTGAAAACCAACTTAGACCCAACTATGTTGGTTAGTCTAATGGTAATTATGTGCTAACAATAAGACTGACTATACCTGGCGCTGGAGAGTTGAGCGATCTTTGGGGGGGGGGGGTTGTCTTGGTGATAGGGCTTTCTGCCTTAAGCTTATACAAAACAAGACTGAAAATTTACTTTCTGGATGCAACTAACATTTTGGATCATTGATCAAAGCTCTGGTTCTGAGCACTGAAGGGCTTGTGATCACCATATTGTAATCTCTTCCCCTGCCCCATTCTGCAGAGATGAGAAATGTATGCCTCTTTAGATGCCATGGGACTTTTAAACACACACCAGTCCTAGGCAGTGTATCTATGTGTAAGGATCCACAGGGAGCTCTGGAGTTTTTCCTGCTCACCATTTCTGTTATCAAGACTCATTTGGCACAAAATGTTGGGGGAGAAGGATGCCCAGAGAAGGCACCAGAGCTCTTTAAGGCCCACAATTGAAATCTCTTGGTGGTTGCCCTAGCTATACAAAAAGCTAAAGAACTTGGACCAGTTAACATTTTGCATTACAAAGATAATTTTTTCCAAACTGCAGAGAGACACATCAGGGGACATTGCTCAACTTGCATAAGATAGACAAGATTGCCCCTTTTATTTCTAAAAATATGATATGGAATAGGCCATGACCAGAGAGAGTACATAGATGTGCAGTGCCAGGTAAGATTCCTCCTTCTGGAAACACATTGGAAAGCGAAGATCTTCTGACACATGAGCCTTTCTCTGGGATTTTTTTTCTAGGCATCTATAGCACCAAAAGGCTGACTTTGTCCTTATATACAACTGTCTTAAAAAGAGAACAATGAATCTTGGTGATGGATTGAATGTATGATAATCCCTGACCAAACTCTGCATAAAATGCCCTCAGAAGCACTTTATTTTCTGATTTGTGCAGTTAATTCCTACCTTATCCCCGGAATACCTTCCTAATATTTTACACTGCCCTATCTCCCAGTGTTTTTAAAATTTTAATCTTTGAATTTGGCCCTGCTCACTGTAATCATTTTGAGTGTTTTAATGTTTCGATTTTATATTATTGCGCTGCTTATTTATGTTGGTTTTGTATTTTATGTTATTTTATTTTCTGATATTCTGTTGTGTTTTTGTGTTACATTGTGTTTACTGTATTGATGGGCATGGCCTCATGTAAGCCGCCCCGAGTCCCCTTTGGGGAGATGGTGGTGGGGTATATATTATTATTATTATTATTATTATTATTATTATTATTATTATTATGGAGGTCACCATATGGATTAGAATGAGTGTCAACTCTCCTCATTTGCTGGAGTTAGGAACACCAGACCTGCACAAAGGTAGAAAAATCTAACATGACATGCTGGAAGACTTAGGCTACTTCTACACTGCCATACAAAATCCAAATTATCTGCTTTGAATTGGATTATATGCAGTGTAGACTCATATCATCCAGTTCAAAGCAGATAATGTGGATTAAATAGGCAAATGGGGAAAACCAATTGTATTTGGGCAATCCTCACTGCAGCAGCTCTGTTGTCGATGGGGTGAAGCCTCCACAATTTAATTCAAATTTTAAAGGAAGTATCCAGGGTGCTGCATCTATTTAAGGTGAAATCTAGTTTAGATTCACTACTTGGAAAGCTGCTTCAAAATTGAGACAAAAACACAGCAGTTGCATTGCCACAGACCTATCCCAGCAATACATGGGCAGGTGGCAAATATTCAAAATCCTACACAACCTACGTCCCCACTACCTTTCAGACCTCTTTTTTAACCAGCCTGCTTGAGATCAGTAAACTAGAACCACTAGTTTCCTCTTTCTCGGTTCGGCTTGGTCCTTTTCCGTCACTGTTCTATACTTTTGGAATTGCCTCCCTAAACAATTGTAGAATGCTCCTTCCCTCATTATATTTTAAATTTCAATTAAGTTTTTTCTTTTTTGTTCAAAACTTTTGAAATTTTAGGTTAATATTGTTTTATTATCTTGTATATTTTGATTGCATGTATCGAATATTTTGCTTCATTTTTTGTATTTTAGCTGGATAATTTGTTTTACTATTGTATTATATTGCTTTATATTTAATTATTACTTCTTTCCCTCTGTGTGCAAGCATACAAACAGCCCTCCACATTTGGAACTTTTGCGTATTTGATTAATATGCTATAGTCAACTTCTGCTGGATTCCTAGAAAAATGTTCTCTCAGTTATATTAAAAAAAAGCAAATATGGAGGACTGACCATACAAATATTTTAGATGTACACCTTCGGCAGGATCCATTGCTTTGGTTGGTTTATTCACACAGTGCCATATACAGTGATAGGTTAGGTAAAGGTTTTCCCCTGACATTAAGTCCAGTCATGTCAGACTCTGGGGTATAGTGCTCATCTCCATTTCTAAGCCAAAGAGATGGCATTGTCCGTAGACACCTCCAAGGTCATGTGGCCGGCATGACTGCATGGAGCGCCGTTACCTTCCCACCAGAGCAGTACTTATTGATATACATGCATGTTTCTGAACTGCTAGGTTGGCAGAAGCTGGGGCTGACAGCGGAAGCTCACACTGCTCCCCGGATTCAAACCTGCAACCTTTCGGTCAACAAGTTTAGCAGCTCAGTGGGTTAACCCACTGCGCCACCGGGGGCTCCATATACAGTGATAGCACTATATAAATTAACAAGGAAGAGAATGTATTTTCTCATCACTGGGCTTCGAATACCCCAGGATGGCTTCTCAGTCCACTGGTTTAGCACCATTTGGACATTCTCCTACAAGTACAACCCTCAATAGGGTAGGTTCTCCTTGGTACCATCCTGTTGGCATGTATTTCTATTATTCTCAAACAACAAGCAGTGAACAAAGAATGCATGGCCTGGTATTAGAAGGCAAATGGGTACTGCTTGGGAAATATACCTATTGAACTACAGCTCCCAGTTAGATCTGAGGGCTAATGCTTCTTTGGACTATAACTTTCAGCCAGCATGAAGCTGTGACACTAACAAAGAATGAGCAACAGTATTGTATTGTATTGTATTGTATTGTATTGTATTGGTGGTGATTTTCCCAAGGTAAGAAAAAAAACTTAACTAGTGACAAAGAACTAGGGCAGTGGTTCTCAACCTGTGGGTCCCCAGATGTTTTGGCCTTCAACTCCCAGAAATCCCAACAGTTTGTAAACTGGCTGGGATTTCTGGGAGTTGTGGGCCAAAACACCTGGGGACCCACAGGTTGAGAACCACTGACTTAGGGGGACAGGGAGACTGGAATGCAAGTCAATTGAGGAATGTCTACTGCTTGTGCAGCTCAGGGCCAAGAGTAGTTTTGAAAGCTTTTGTCTAGGAAGGAGTAGAGCAGTGGTTCTCAACCTGTACATCCCCAGATGTTCTGCCCTTCAGCCCCCAGAAATCCTAACAGCTGGTAAACTGGCTAGGATTTCTGGGAGTTGTAGGCCAAAGCACCTGGGGACCCACAGGTTGAGAACCACTGACCTAGAGATACACAGAGAGGTGTTCTCTCAGGTTAAAAAATAGTTGTTGTTTTTTATAGCTCCTGCAAATGTGAAGGATTGAATGATTTTGGGTACTTGGGCCACCAAGGAAAAAGAGGAAACACTTCTATGTTCCAGTTACCCTGAGAACTAGAAATTTGGACTGGCTTCCTGTTGCTAAGTTATAACAGCACAAGTGAGACTGAACAAATGTCATTGATGTAGAGGTCCGAAAACACAATATCCCAGATCTTCTCCACCAAAACCACCTAGAAAAGTAGGACAGGCCCCCAACATAGCCATTTCCAAGTTCTTGGAGAGCCAGGAGTTCAGCAGAGATACATTCAGCTATTTCCCATCCAGCTGAACATGCTGCAAGAACACCATCTGCAGGGACTTCCCCAAGACCCCCAGAGGGCTCTACAAATGCCTCTCATGGTGTATTCAGATACCAGAACAGTGGTTCTCAACCTGTAGGTCCTTTGATGTTTTGGCCTTCAACTCCCAGAAATCCCAACAGCTGGTAAACTGGCTGGGATGTCTGGGAGTTGTAGGCCAAAATACCTGGGGACCCACAGATTGAGAACCACTGTACCAGAAGATAGCTGAACTCATCGTCGGTGGTCATCCAGCTCTCCAACAACACAGAAATGGTCGTTTTGTGAGGAGGTCACAACTGTGCTGCTCCAAGGTGGGGCTTTAATAGATAGTCTCAGGAGACATAGCTTCAGAGATGATGATGCAAAGTCTCAGCCTTGAGAAATAAAAGGCAGCTGAGGATTTGTTCCACAAGTACAGAACGTGACAGCCTCAGCAAAGAATCCTGAGATAAGCATCCTGAAAACTAGCCTGAAGCCACTCTTCTTGTGCTTACTAGTAGGAGAAGGCCGATTCACATGGGTTAGTAGATGCAGATTCAATGCAATTAAAAGCTTTAGTGGAGGAAAGAAAACCCACAGTGCTTATTGGCCTCCTTTTTGAAGACTTTGGAATTGGCAAGCTCATCCAAAAATGCCTGCCCGGTCTTCCGCAAGTTCTCCGAGCTCCGTTTACTCAAAAACCATCCATAATACAAGGGAAGGAAGTCCTTTTCTAAGCTGGGCTTCAGCTTCTTTAGATCATCCACTGTAAGTTTCCACTGATTCTTATCCTTGAGCTGCAAGCAATCCAATTTCCACGCCGTCTTGGGCTCTGCAATGATGACTTCATAGCGGTACTTGTCAGCAATGTCGAAGAGCTGATCTAGCCGTTCCCGCTCATGATGAGTGTCATCCACCACCACCACACTGACGTCACGCTTGCAATAGGCATTTAGATCCTCGTCTACCTTGCCGTAATCATCAGGAATGGCACTCCGGATGGCTGGCTGGATTTTGTACTTGTCAACGGAGACGATTCTGCAAGCATCTTTGTACTTGTCTTGGATGGCCTGTGCCAAGGTGGACTTCCCACTACCCGGAAGACCCCGAAGAACAATGACAGTTTTCGATTCCCGGATAGTGTCGATCGTGTCATCATCATCCAGGAAGGGGAACTGCAAACCTTCAGAACGTTCTTTGGGCTGGGAAGACATTTTCTTAAATATCTTGGGCAGGAATGCGTGGCTCTTCCGGGCAAAGCCTTTGTTCTGGAATAAAGAAAGGGGGAAGAAGAGGGAGGAAAGAGAAGTCATGTGGTTCTATTGGAACATTCCAGAGAGAGATACCATCTTTTGGCCCTGAATAATAGACCACTGTTTTCAATCCAAACCAAAGAGGGGATTTTGTTGTTGTTGTTCTTGCTGCTGCTGTTGGCTATTCAGATGAGCACAAACGGCCCAGTGATGGCTTTAAATGACGCTATTATGTCAGATAAGAACTTGGTACATTCCAGAGGCAGCGGCCCTGTTCGTCTATTGTAGGAAAAATCCAACAGCAGCCTTCCCCAACCTGAAGCCTTCAGTCCATGGAACATGTGCTGGACAACAAACCCATCATCCCCAGTCTGCAGAGCCAATGAACAGAATTGCACTCCAATACATCTGGAGGCACCAGGTTGGAAAAGCTTGTGCTTTCATAAAGACTAACATTTATGGACAATTTTGTACCACAAAGAAGCCTATTTATTTCTCGACATACTAATGTTCCTTTATGCTCTAAGGCAGAAATTCTCAACTTGTGGGTCCCCAAGTGTTTTGGCCTACAACTCCCAGAAATACCAGCCAGCTGTTAGGATTTCTGGGAGTTGAAGGGCAAAACATCTGGGGACCCACAGGTTGAGAACCACTGCTTAAGGTTTAGAGAAAAAGTGGTTAGTAGAACCCATAGTCCTCCAGATATTTAGACTACAGTTCCCATAATCCCATACCACTGTAAATGCTGGATAGGGCTTCTGGGTCCAAAACATATTGAAAGATTCTCCCCACCTTTGGTTAGAATGCAGCTGACAAATCGATTCCACAGGCTCTCAACACAAAAGAACGATGCTCATTCAGCAAATTAATCTATGCATGCCAAAATGTATGACTATGACCAATGAAAGTCTGCTGGTAGCAACTACAACTCACACGCTATTACATCTTATTCAGCCTTTCCTGGCCTGCCAAAAAGCAACAACCACGGAACTGGGAAGAGGATACGATAAACACAGTATCATCTGACTTCTTTTACTGGGATATACTAGGGAGATGGACCTAATTAACCAGTCTGTATCCCCCTGTAAAATCTAGCTAAGCCCTTTGCTAATAAGGACCAATTGCATTAGAACACTACATTCTTCTGCTCATATGTAATTATTGACTGCTTTATTCTAACTAAGCAGTGCTTCTAAACCTTGAGTCCCCAGATGTTTTTGGCCCGCAACTCCCAGAAATCCCAGCCAGTTTACCAGCTGTTAGGATTTCTGGGAATTGTAGGCCAAAAACATCTGGGGACCCCAGGTTGAGAACCACTGAACTAAAGGGATTATTTGCCCTTCCAATACTCATCAGCTGTCAATTTGGGAAAAACTAAAACAATAGCACTGTACACTCTAAAACAGGAATTGGAAAACTCTGTTCCTCCAGATGTTTTGGACTTCAACTCCCAGAAATTCCAGCCAGTTTACTGGTTTTTAGGAATTGTTGGAGTTGAAGTCCAAAACACCTGGAGGGCCAAAGTTTACCTATGCCTTCTCTAAAACCATAAAGTAAAGGTAAAGGTTTCCCTTTGACATTAATTCTAGTCGAGTCTGACTCTGGGGGGTGGTGCTCATCTCCCACTTTTTTGTGCAGATTTCAAAAGTGATACAGAAAAGTCAAAATTAATTAGCTAACTTCATAACTAAAAACTGAATTGTTGTTTGTTGCTGTATGCCTTCTAGTAATTTCTGACTTATGGCAACCCAAAAGTGACCTTCTCACAGGGTTTTCTGGGGCTGAGAGTGTGATTCGTCCAGGATTACTGGAGATTTCCATGGCCCAGTGGGAATTAAACCCTCATCTCTAAAGTTACAATCGAATGCTCAAACCATTACACTATTCTGCCTCACAAAAATTAAAGACTAATAGTATATTAATACATATCTTGCCAAATTCTGCCTATAGCTAAGTGTTCTCTTTCTACCGGCAAGATTGAAAGTAGTTAAAAGAGGCCCTTCTTGGTTCTTTCCTGCTTTATTCTTAATTCTTTTCTCCCTCTCCATCTTTGGTTCTCCCATTTTGTTGTTGTTTATTCGTTCAGTCACTTCCGACTCACGCACCAGCCCATACCAGAGCTCCCTGTCGGCCGTCACCCCCCCCACCCCGCACCTTCAGAGTCAAGCCAGCCACTTCAAGGATCCATCCTCTTCCTTTTTCCTTCCATTTTCCCCAGCATCATTGTCTTCTCTAAGCTTTCCTGTCATCTCATTATGTGGCCAAAGTACTTCATCTTTGGGTTGTTGTAGGTTTTTTCTGGCTATATGGCCATGTTCTAAAGGCATTCTCGGCATTTTTCGACCATATAGCCCGAAAAAACCTACAACAATCCAGTGATTCTGGCCATGAAAGCCTTCGAAAATACATACTTTATCTTGGCCTCTAATATCCTTCCCTCCAATGAGCAGTCGAGCTTTATTTCCTGAAGTATGGACTGGTTGGATCTTTTTGCGGTTCAAGGCACTCTCAGAATTTTCCTCCAACACCACAGTTCAAAAGCGTCTATCTTCCTTCACTCAGTCTTCCTTATGGTCCAGCTCTCACATCCATAGTTACTATGGGGAATACCATTGCTTTGACTATGCAGATGTATTCTTAATTCTTTTCTCCCTCTCCATCTTTGGTTCTCCCATTATATTAATGGTTCTCCCGTTACTCATTCTATTCGTTATTAATGCTGCCATGTAGTAGATAGTTTACTCAAATGCAAGTTCCTTTCCACTTCTAAAAATCTAAAAAAGGCAAAGATAAAAATCCAGGAAAGAGGGAAGAGTGGTTTTGTATGCTAATGACTTTGCTCCAGAAATCAAGAAAGTGTTTATTTGAACTACAAATCCCAGAAGACTCCAACTACGACGGATAGTAATCTTAACCAGCTGGTTCTGGTAGTTCCAATCCAAAAAAATTAGCTTTCCAAAGCTTTTTATACTTATCTTAGCCTTAATAAAGATTCCCCCACAACAAATGCAGTGATGGAGAGAAGAATCTGAGTATCAGATCATATGCCTGTTCTATGCCATTTAACCTAATGGACAAAGTGCATATTGTACTTTGGATGGTTTCTGTTCCAAGAAGAAGTTGAATAATAATAGAATCTCTTGCAGGTCTTTCATTCACCATCATCCTAAGCTAATATCAAGTTGACAGATTCCCAACCACAAAAAATAGCAACTAAAAATAACAAATTGCACAACATTTCCGTTACTACTATATCAACCACAGAATTAATCCTATCTTAGCATACATTTTGAGGTTTTATCTCTAACTAAACACAACCCTGGGTGTAAGTTAAAGGTAATGAGGCCCGTTGTGCCAAGAGTAAACAAGTCAGAAAAAATCAGAAAAGACAAAACAGAGGTATGGTTCAAGTTTGTTTTTTGGGGTTTTTTGTTTTTGGGGTTTGTTTTGTTTTTTGAAAGACCAGGAGTTGGCTTCAGCTGGAGAAAAACCATAACTTTTCATCCTACTCTGGCTCCTGATCTGTTGGAGTTGGAAGACAGTGAATTGATTTCAAACTGGCCAAAGTCATGCTGAAGGTAAACAATAAGTCTTAAATTTTACTATGTAACATGATTTTTGTTCCTGGGTTATAAATGTCATTTCCAAATTGGTTCTATCATTAAAATATGGGAAAAGTTTATTATACTGCAAAAACTTTGTTTTTGCAGGACATCCTACAGCACGTTTTGCTATAGTTTTTTCAATGCATATCTCATAGACTCTTCACCAATTCAACACAGTTTGTGGCAGCCACAAAAATGACGTTTCTAGTGTATAACCACTACTTTCAAAGTAAATACCACACAATTAAACAGAATCACTTTCCCACCAGGAACATTTTTTTTCCAAATTTTTCTACGTTGTATTATTAGGAGAGAGCCTTCTCCATAGTTCCCAAGTGAGGTTTGGTTAGCTCAACTTTCCACAAAAGGCAACTATATTTTTTATTTAGGCAATCCTATGGCTCTTATCTCACATTGCAGAAGGATCACTTAATGAGGAGTGCTGGGGTTTACTTTTTCTATTATTTTCGTAGCATGTTTTAAATGATTTTAAATTTGCGCTGAAATTATTTAATTGGTTTTTTAAATTTTGTATTAAAGATTTTTGGTAGTATAGTATCCATGAGAGCACATTACAAGACCACCCCATCTCCTGTGGATACCTGAAACCATGGATAATAGCAAAACCTATATGTTGCCTCTACTTGGGTCTGAGGCATATCATAGAATCACACTGAAAGACCTAGACAAAAATTGGGAGGATCGTAGGCAAGTAAAACCATGAAAATTGAATCTTTGGGTAAGGTAGGCGGTATTCATTTTTGAAAAGCCTTTTTCTCTGTAAAACAACAATAAACAATGGCATCACTAGGGAGATGCTGGGAATGGAAACCACACCGGGTGACACCATCAGAGAAGGTAACACCAAAAGAAGTGCCCATAAAACTTTGGGCAATTTTCTGGACTAACTTTGTGTCTTCATATGCATTCCGCTTGGCAGATACATTGAAATAACTCCCCATTGTGGTAGCTTGGGACCCTTGGAATTCTGTCTTCCTGACAAAAAGGAGCCTATGGGGGTGACACTATGACTTACTGTACCGAATGATACCATATAGTGCAGTGGTTCTCAACTGGTGGGTCCCTGGATGTTTTGACCTTCAACTCTCAGAAATCCTAACAGCTGGTAAACTTGCTGAGATTTCTGGGAGTTGTAGGCCAAAATACCTGGGGACCCACAGGTTGAAAACCACTGATGACTTAGATGAAGGGTTAGAAGGCATGATCTGGTGGCACGAAATTGGGATGGATAGCCAATACTCCAGAAGACAGGAGCAGAATTCAAACTGATCTTAACGGATTAGAGAGATGGGTCAAAACTAACAAAATGAAGTTCAACAGTGACAAATGCAAGATACTCCACTTAGGCAGAAAAAATGAAATGCAAAGATACAGAATGGGGGACAATGCCTGGCTCGAGAGCAGTACGTGTGAAAAAGATCTTGGAGTCCTTATGGACAAAAATTTAAACATGAGCCAACAATGTGATGCTGCAGCTAAAAAAGCCAACAAGATTTTGGCCTGCATAAATAGGAGTAGAGAAGACAATAATGCTGGGGAAAGTGGAAGGCAAAAGGAAGAGGGGCCGGCCAAGGGCAAGATGGATGGATGGCATCCTTGAAGTGACTGGACTGACCTTGAGGGAGCTGGGGGTGGTAACGGCCGACAGGGAGCTCTGGCGTAGGCTGGTCCATGAGGTCACGAAGAGTCGGAGACGACTGAACGAATGAACAACAACAAATAGGAGTATAGTGTCTAGGTCCAGGGAAGCCATGCAACCCCTCTATTCTGCCTTGGTTAAACCACACCTGGAATATGGTGTCCAATTCTGGGCACCACAACTGAAGAGATATATTGACAAGCTGGAATGTGTCCAGAGGGAGACAAAATGATCAAGGGCCTGGAGAACAAGCCCTATGAGGAGCGGCTTAAAGAGCTGGGCATATTTAGCCTGAAGAAGAGAAGATTGAGAGGAGACATGATAGCCTTGTATAAATATGTGAGGGGAAGTCACAGGGAGGAGGGAGCAAGCTTGTTTTCTGCTGCCTTAGAGACTAGGATGCGGAGCAATGGCTTCAAACTACAAGAAAGGAGATTCCACCTGAACATTAGGAAGAACTTCCTGACTGTGAGAGCTGTTCAGCAGTGGAACTCTCTGCCCCAGAGTGTGGTGGAGGCTCCTTCTATGGAGGCTTTAAATCAGAGACTGGATGGTCATCTGTTGGGGGTGCTTGGAAGGCAATTTTCCTGCTTCTTGGCAGGCCCATGAGGTCTCTTCTAACTCTATAATTCTATGATATAGCAGGAGCTTTATGGATTATAAAGATAACTAATTGAAATGGTTTCAGTTAGAATACATTGCTTATTGACATCCAGTTGCATGAATCAATGCCTGCAGATGAAGAGCTCTATGCAACTTAGGGGGGGGGGGGGGAGGTAAATAAAACCCATCTCTGTTACTATGTCCAGTTACATGGCAGAGTTAAGACGTTGCTTGTACGTATTGGCCAAGACAAGGGAATCTGAATGCTATTGCACTATTTTGACAAAAACAGCTGCCTGGGGAACAGAAGTTAACAATGACATTTTAAAAAAAACAGAAGACAAAACAAAATAACAATAATGGGGTGGAGGGAATCACTGTGAGCACCAATTGTTTTGCCATGAAACTGAATAATAAATGCTTGTGTTAAAACGGGTGGGAGAAGGCACAGACAATGGTACCATACAAGCTCGTCTTAAGGAGAGAACTTGGGCAATTTTCCCGTGGAACAATCCGTCCCATTCTGTGCCAAACGGGCCCCCTCCTCTCCTCCTCCTGCCACAAACTAGCAACTTGGGAGGGGCAGAGAGCAAGGCAAAGGCAGCAATGTAGCTCAACACTCCACCCCCTGCAAATATTAGAGATTGCAGGTATTGCAAGGACTGGAAACTGGCTTTTTAAAGCAACCCAGCACAATGCTACCCAATGCGTTAGTCCACAAAGCACAGCATTTATACTTCTCACTTTCTATTATGTCCTTGCTTTACACATCACTTGTATTTCAAGCCCCCATAGTGTGTGAGAGAGAGTTAGATAGGTAAAGTCCAGTCATGTCTGATTCTGGGGTGTGGTGCTCATCTCCATTTCTAAGCCGAAGAGCCAGCGTTGTCCATAGACACCTCCAAGGTCATGTGACCGGCATGACTGCATGGAGCGCTGTTACCTTCCCGCCGGAGTGGTACCTATTGATCTACTCACATCTGCATGTTTTCGAACTGCTAGGTTGGCAGAAGCTAGGGCTGACAGCGGTAGCTCACGCTGCTCCCCGGAATCGAACCTGCGACCTTTCGATCAACAAGCTCAGCAGCTCAGTGCTTTAACCTACTGCGCCACCGGGGGCTCCGAGAGTTAGATAGATAGTCTGAAATGTAAACCCAAGATCAGGAATAGCAATCTGGGATTTAAGGTCTAGCTTGGATGCCACTGGCAGCCATGAATTGATACAGGTAAGTGAGTAGACTGGAATGCATCTTTTGACCTCTATATCCAACATAGTATAATCAGCCCTCCACATTCACTGTGGTTAGGGGTCCCCACAAAACCATGATTTAAAAAAAAAACCTGGTATGCTCTTTGCCAAGGGAAAGTCTCTCCATGAATCTCTAGATCCTCCAAAATGATTCTATGCTCAACTTTTGGTAGTCCGTGATCATAAAATCCTACTGGGGGGCCTAGAGGTTTCTAGAGGGAACATTTTAATCAAATCCATAAATAATCCAATCCACAAAAGTCAAACCAGCAAACATGAAGCAGACTATAGACCAGTGTTTCTCAACCTGGGGGTCGGGACCCCTGGGGGGGCGCAAGGGAGTGTCAGAGGGGTCGCCAAAGACCATCAGAAAATACAGTATTTTTTGTTGGTCATGGAGGTTCTGTGTGAGAAGTTTGGACTAATTCTATCGTTGATGAGGTTCAGAATGTGCTTTGATTTTAAGTGAACTATAAATCCCAACAACTGCAACTCCCAAATGTCAAGGTCTATTTTCCCCAAACTCCACTAGTGTTTACATTTGGGCATATTGAATATTCATGCCAAGTTAGGTCCAGATCCATCATTGTTGGAGTCCACAGTGCTCTCTGGATGTAAGTGAACTACATCTCCAAAACTGAGCCCCCAGTGGCACAGTGGGTTAAAGCCCTGTGCCGGCAGAATTGAAGACCGACAGGTCGCAGGTTCGAATCCAGGGAAAGGCAGATGAGCTCCCTCTATCAGCTCCAGCTTCTCATGCGGGGACATGAGAGAAGCCTCCCACAAGGATGATAAAAACATCAAATCATCCAGGCGTCCCCTGGGCAACGTCCTTGCAGACGACCAATTCTCTCACAACAGGAGTGACTCCTGACACGACAAAAAAAAATCTCCAAAACTCAAGGTCAATGCCCACCAGACCCTTCCAGTATTTTCTATTGGTCATGGAAGTTCTGTGTGCCAAGTTTGGTTCAATTCCATCATTGGTGGAGTTCAGAATGCTCTTTAATTGTAGGTGAACTATAAATCCCAGCAACTGCAACTCCCAAATGGCAAAATCAACCCCCCCCCCCAACCCCGCCAGTAGTCAAATTTGGGTGTATTGGATATTTGTGCCAAGTTTAGTCCGGTGAATGAAAATACATCCTACAGATCAGATATTTACATTACGATTCATAACAGTAGCAAAATTACAGTTATGAAGTAGCAATGAAAATAATGTTATGGTTGGGGGTCACCACAACATGGGGAACTGTAATAAGAGGTCATTGCAATAGGAAGGTTGAGAACCACTGCTATAGACTTTTGGAGAATGAAAAGCCACTTTTTCATGACCAGAGTTTCTCCCACATGACACAATCGCAGCACCTTTGAAATGGCTCTAAAAGCACTCTGGCTGCAACCTACAAAAAGGTGGGATTTGCAGTTTAGTGAAGCACTAAAATCAATAATACATCATTTCCGGATCAAATCAAATTTCACTGATTTCAATAAGACTAAATTTCTCTAAAATAGAAAGGACATATCTGTCTGGGAGGTATCTGCAAGTTGCAAGGCAGATACCTCCCTGATAGATATGTCATTTCTGATTTAGAGGAATTTAATCAGATTGGAATCAGCTGGATTAAATTCTAATTGCAATCATGCTGCCTTGTAACATGATGCAAGTTGCAAGGCAAACTGGAGACATTGCGGGTAAAATTGGTGCAAAATAGCATCAATTTTACCTGCCATGTCTCCAATTTATGGACTACTGGAATTCCAAGTTTGATAGAAATACTTGCAATTCCTTAGTGCAGAGCTACTTTTTGTGTCAGGAGAGACTTGAGAAACTGCAAGTTGCTTCTGGAGTGAGAGAATTAACTGAAGACCGACAGGTCGCGGGTTCAAATCCAGGGAGAGGCGGATGAGCTCCCTCTATCAACTCCAGCTCCTCATGCGGGGACATGAGAGAAGCCTCCCACAAGGATGATAAAAACATCAACTCATCCGGGCGTACCCTGGGCAATGTCTTGCAGATGGCCAATTCTCTCACACCAGAAGCGACTTGCAGTTTCTCAAGTCGCTCCTGACATGACAAAAACAATCTGCATGGATGTTGCCCAGCAGATGCCAAGATGTTTTGATGTTTCACCATCCTTCTGGGAGGATTCTCTCATGTCCTCACAT
This sequence comes from Anolis sagrei, assembly GCF_037176765.1. Classification (NCBI taxonomy): domain Eukaryota; kingdom Metazoa; phylum Chordata; class Lepidosauria; order Squamata; family Anolidae; genus Anolis; species Anolis sagrei. The sequence goes on along the minus strand of NC_090026.1, from coordinate 44,978,605 downwards.
GGAGAGCCAGAGCTGACAGAGGGAGCTCATCCGCGTTCTCCCTGGATTCGAACCTGCAACCTGTTGGTCTTCAGTCCTGCCAGCACAAGGGTTTAACCCATTGCACCACCGAGCTACTGAAAGTAGCTAAAAAACCAACATTAGAATAGGAAAATGTCAAAATGTCAGGGCCATTCTCTTTCACATTACTATCGGCACTGCCCTATGCCATCATATACACAGTCTTTTTTAAAGTGACACAAAGACATATAGCTTAAACACATCAAGACATTCCCTTCTAGTTCACAGCAGACTTATGTAACCCAACTGCCCAATTACAGTACATGAATGACGCCACAAATCCCAGGATTCCACAGAATGTTGTCATAGAATCATAGAATCAAAAAGTTGGAAGAGACCTCATGGGCCATCCAGTCCGACCCCCTGCCAAGAAGCAGGAATACTGCATTCAAATCACCCCTGACAGATGGCCATCTAGTGTCTGTTTAAAAGCTTCCAAAGAAGGAGCCTCCACCACACTCTGGGGCAGAGAGTTCCACTGCTGAACAGCTCTCACAGTCATGAAGTTCTTCCTCATGTTCAGATGGAATCTCCTCTCTTGTAGTTTGAAGCCATTGTTCCGCGTCCTAGTCTCCAGGGAAGCAGAAAACAATTTTGCTCCCTCCTCCCTGTGGCTTCCTCTCACATTTTTATACATGGCTATCATATCTCCTCTCAGCCTTCTCTTCTCCAGGCTAAACATGCTCAGCTCCTTAAGCCGCTCCTCATAGGGCTTGTTCTCCAAACCCTTGATCGTTTTAGTCGCCCTCCTCTGGACACATTCCAGCTTGTCAATATCTCTCTTGAATTGTGGTGCCCAGAATTGAACACAATATTCCAGGTGTGGTCTAACCAAAGCAGAATAGAGGGGTAGCATGACTAAATCTAGACACTAGTCATGACAGCTGAAGCAATATCAAAAGATACAATTATGCAACCAGAGTACTCCTTTGTAGTTGTTTCCCTCTTCCAAATACACTAAGAGTCCCTTTTGTTACTAGCCCTGGTTAGTGTAACAATTACATCTTTTTAATACACTGTTATTTGGAATTCGCCCTGTGTTTCTTTCACCAATATGACCTAAGGATCATATTTTCCTCGTGATTCTTTTTTTCTTCTTCCTCGGAATAGTGTGTGGGTTGTTAGCAAGAAAAGAAAGTATTCTATTCCAGCTGGAAGAAGCAGGGACATTCCTTGATTTAGGTCCCAAATTGTTTCTTGAAACCCAATAATATGCTCCTTATCTTCCTCTGAGAGCCGGCATGTAATATTCTGAGAGTCAGCATGAAGCAGCTGGCTATGTTCCTGCACCCTGGTGCTAAATGACAAATGCATTTATGCAGGTTGGGGTTACTATTTAGGGAAGCAGTGCATTCCCTGTGATAATTGAGTTTTGGGGAAAAATGGCTTGTTATGGAAACAAGGATTGATGCTAAAGCATTTTCCAGACCCAATTCAAGGTGCAGGTTCTTACCTACAAAGCCCTGAATGGTTTGGGACCTGCCTACCTGTGTGACCGCATCTCTGTATATCAGTGTTTCTCAACCTGGGGGTCGGGACCCCTGGGGGGGTCGCAAGAGGGTGTCCAAGGGGTCCCCAAAGACCATTAGAAAAAAACAATATTTTCTCTTGGTCAGCTGGGTTACATGTGGAAAGTTGGATTCAATTCTATTGGTGGGGTTCAGAATGCTCTTTGATTGTAGGTGAACTATAAATCCCAGCAACTACAACTACCAAATGCCAAGGTCTATTTTTCCCAAACTCCACTAGTGTTCACATTTGGGCATATTGAGTATTTGTGCCAAATTTGGTCCTGATCCATCATTGTTTGAGTCCACAGATGTAGGCGAACTACAACTCCCAAACTCAAGATCCATGCCCACCAAATCCTGCTAATATTTCATGTTGTGCATTCCCTGTGATATTGTGTATTATGTTTTTTTATGGTTTTAATTGTATACTGAGCACTGTATATTTTGTTGTAAACCGCGTTGAGTCGCCAATTAGGCTGAGAAATGGCGGTATACAAGGACAGTAAATAAATTAAATAAATAAATAAATGTTGGTCATGGGAGTCCTGTGTGCCAAGATTGGTTCAGTTCCATCATTGGTGGAGATCAGAATGCTCTTTGATTGTAGATGAACTATAAATCCCTGCAAGTACAAGTCTCAAATGATAAAACCAGTCCCTCCCCCAACCCACTAGTATCCAAATTTGGGCATATTGGGTATTTCTGCCAAATTTGGTCCAGTGAATGAAAATACATCCTGCATATCAGATATTTACATTACGATTCATAACAGTAGCAAAATTACATTTATGAAGTAAAAATGAAAATAATTTTATGGTTGGGGGTCACCACAACATGAGGAACTGTTGCGGCATTAGGAAGGGGTTGCGGCATTAGGAAGGTTGAGAACCACTGCTGTATATGAACCCACACGATCTCTCCATTCATCTGGAGAGGCCCTGCTCGCGATCCCACCTGCATTGCAGGCGCGATTGGTGGGGACGAGAGAGAGGGCCTTTTCGGTGGTGGCCCCCCAACTCTGGAACTCACTTCCTAAGGACATCAGGCAGGGCCCAACTCTGGCAGTCTTTAGGAGGAGCTTGAAGATGTGGTTGTTCCAGTGTGCCTTCCCAGAATAATGATCCCATAGCACCTTACATTTTTAGGTCTGCTTGTATGTTTTCCACAAACGACCCATCATTTTTTCGCCCATGTTCCAGCATTGTTGGGGAGATGGTAGCGGGGTACAAATAAAGTGTTATTATAATATTATTATTATCCCCCACGACTGACCCCACGATAACTCTTCTAGGAGTGAATTTCCTTTCTGAGTGGTAGATTTCACTCACTTCCTGTTGTCTCAGCCCCATTCTTAACTATTGTTGTTTGCGAGTGAAATCTTCTGAACAGGACTCGAGGCCTTTCCACACAGCCATATAACCTAGAATATCAAGGCAGAAAATATCACAATATCTGTCGGAGGCTTTCATGGCCGGAATCACTGGGTTGTTGTAGGGTTTTTCGGGCTATATGGCCATGGTCTGGAGGCATTCTCTCCTGACGTTTCGCCTACATCTATGGCAAGCATCCTCAGAGGTAGCGAGGTCTGTTGGAACTAGGAAAAAGGGTTTATATATGATATATAAACCCTTTTTCCTAATTCCAACAGACCTCACCACCTCTGAGGATGCTTGCCATAGATGCAGGCGAAACGTCAGGAGAGAATGCCTCTATGGACAATCACAATATCTGCTTAGAACTGGGTCATCTGAGTATGTGTGTGTATATATGTATGTGTATACACACGCACAAAGGGCTAGAGCTACACTTAAAAATGCAATTGTTCGAAACTTCCGGTTGGAGCTGAGGAGAGAAAGTCGCATGGAGCCTCGGCTCCGTGCATCGGAGAGACGGTCGGGGGGTGGAAAGCATCTACACCCCTCAAATTCCTCATCTTCGGGCGAGACGAAGAGAGGAGAGCAGTTGCCAACAAAAAGCATCTGGAAACGGACAGCTTAAAGGCACAAAGAAAGATATCCCGTCTCCGGATTCCCTCCATGCAAGGCTCCGACTTTTTCTAAGTAAGCACATGATTTACGTTTATTTGTTTTAGCACTGAGCACTGAAGCTATAAATAAGCTCCTTGAGAGTGAAATATTTGGACTTTCCTGCTGGAGGCAAGATAATTTCCCAAGCTGACTCTTGGAAATAGCCTCAATACAACTGTGTTGCTAGTGCAAAGGCTGCACTGAAAGACTTTGAAATACTTTTAAATACTCTGCAGAAGAGGCAGGTCATAATAAAAGACTATGTACAAGGCTTATCCAGATGTCCTCCAGTTCAGAAGATGGGCAGTATTATGGACTTAAATTGATCTAAAATTCGGAAGAGTAAAATTTGGATTTAAGAATACTCTCCTCTTTTATGTTTAAGGGCTAAGTACACCTATCCTGCCTGTCCCCCCCCCCCCCCACCTACCCACGCTGACAGATTCCTACAAGCAGTAAAGAGAGGCACATTTGTTTTGTCTACGGAGGGAACTGGACGGCCTTGAGCAAGAAGGAGGGGGTGTGAAGGAGAGGAGAAGGAGAAGAAAAGGAAAAGGAAAAAAAATTAAAGTTAAGAACCAGATACATACCAGATACATTCCAGAGACATACAAGAGAAGGAGTGGGGGAAAAATGGATAAACGCTCCCCCAAAGTGTCGGGCCCCGGGATGAAAGGTTTGATATCATCATATGCCACAATCCCTTCAGCCCATGAAAAAACAAAAAAACAAGCCTCCACGGCAGCAGCAACTCCAACTCCAATCCCAACTTCAACATCAACCTCAGACCAAACCCTCCTGGAGATTAAATCAATGTTTGAAAACCTGACACAAGCAATAGGCTCCCTACAGCTCACTGTAGGCTCACTACAGCTGGATGTACAAAAAATTGCTAACAGGCAAGACCAAATGGACAATAAGTTTGCAAAATTGGATAAAGATCAAAAATCTGTTAAAAAGAGAGTGGAAAGACTGGAAGAACAGAGTCAAACCTATGAGGTCCAACATGAACAGGTCTTAGATGCCATAGCAATGCAAGAACTGAAAGCCTGTGAGTGCTCTCTGAGGATTCGAGGTCTCAGGGAGGGCCTGGAAGGGGAAAGTCTCATCTCTTTCATAGCTAATATGCTGGCAGGGTTACTGAAAGAGCAAGATGTGGACATTATTCATGCTTCAATCTCGACATGTTTCAGAATCAACTCAGCCTTCGCAAGACAAAAAAAAGTACCCAGGGACTGTATAATTCAATTTGTTGCCAAAACATTTAAGGAGATAGTGCTGAAAAAACAATATGAATCCCCAATTGTGATTGAGGGGAAGAAAATATTAATGATGAAGGAGATCCCAGGAAGGCTTCTCAGAAAAAGAAAAGAATTCAATGCACTGGTGGTTAAATTGAAGAGCAGAGGAACCCCATTTCGCTGGCTGTTTCCACAGGGGGTCTCATTCTACCACAAGGCAAAGAGACACTATATTACAGATACAGGGAAGGTTGAACAATTTCTAAGGAAATATGCCCAGGACTTCCCGGATGGAGAAAGACTGCATGCAGGCGATGAGAGACAAGGACATGGAAGGGGTAAAGGGGTGCTACAGGAAAGGAGAGAGCCAGAGTGGAAGGAAAACGAGAAGGAGTGCGCTCAAATGGAGGAAGAAAATGAGGAAAATGATGAAGAAGTGGAAGAAGAAGAAGGAACAGCGGGGGAATAGACTAGTAAATAATGGAACATTAAGAGCAATGTAATATGTATCAGGAAATGTAATGTATTTTCTTTTCTTATTGGAAAGGGTGGGGGGTGGGGGGGATAGGATGGGGTAGAGTAGATTAAGATGTCTATACAAAGTGTAAAAATTATAGCTTCCAACATTAACGGTTTAAATAACGGCTACAAACGCAAGAAAGTGGTTCATTACTTGCAGAAAATCAAACCAGACATAGCATGTTTGGTTGAGACACATCTAATTTATGAGGATAGTCACCTGTTAAAAAAGGAAAGGTTGGGCCAATTATTTACAGCATGTAACAACAAAAAGACCAATGGAGTACTGTTCTATATAAGAAATGAACTGACACCAGAGAAAATATTTTGTGATGAGGAAGGTAGAATATTAATAATAAAGGTGTGTATTCAAAAAAACCCTGTACTATTAGTTGGAGTGTATGCTCCCAACAACAAACAAAAAGCATTCTACAAAAAGCTAACACGCATATTAGCAGAATATGGTGAAAAGGAAATGTTATGGATGGGGGATTTTAATGGAGTCATGGTGCCCAAAGAGGATAGAGATAGTAAAGTAAAAAAGGACAGAAAGGAAGGCAAACTCCCGGGATCCTTCTTAAGGGAAATCCAGCATTGGGAACTTTATGATATTTGGAGGGTCCACAACCCAACAAGAAAAGAGTATTCATATTATTCACATAGACATGGCACATCCTCAAGAATTGACCTGATATTTGGTACTAAGGAACTAGTGGGAAAAACAGAGAAAATTGAGTTATTACCTAGAGTATTAGCCGACCATAACCCAATATTAATGAAATTAAGAGTGGGATATAAAAGAAATAGAGCTTGGAGAATGAATGATTACATTTTGAAAATTAAGTCACATAGAGAGAAACTTAGAACAGGAATTATTAATTACTTAAAGGACAACTCTAAAGAAGGAATGAAGGAGGGAATAGTTTGGGAGGCTGGAAAAGCAGTAATTAGAGGGTTACTGATACAACAAAACTCGATTTGGTTCAAAGGAAAAAACAAGTCCCAACTGGAGTTGTTGGCAAAAATTAGGACAAAAGAATTAGAAATAGAAAAAGAAAAAGGAACAAAGATGAGAATACAAGGAGAATTAAAAAAACTGCACCAACAATATGAACAGCTAATTGCTAGTGAAATAGAAAGGAAAATGATGTTTAATAGATACAACTTTTTTGAAAACGCAAACAAACCAGGGAAATTATTAGCTTGGCAAATAAAAGATGTAAAGAAAAAACCATTGATAACGAGAATAAAAAACAAAGGTGAAATTATCACTGATTCACAACAGATACAAAAACTATTCGAAGAATACTATGCAAACCTATATAAAAGAACTCAGGGGGAGATCAGGACAATCTCGCAGTATGTAGAGGAGACAAATTTAAAACAAATTTCAGAAGCAATGAAAGCTGATTTAGATAGAGAAATCACACCAGAGGAAGTAATTAGGACAATAAATTTGGCTAAAGCAAACAAGTCCCCTGGGGCAGATGGACTCTCAATTCTATATTATAAAACATTTAAGGAAGAGCTGGTCCCATTGTTGGTGTCAGTGATGAATTCGGTAATGAAAAAGGGAGAACTTCCAGAGTCATGGAAGGAATCCATAATTGTTTTAGTGCCTAAACATGATAAAGATTTAGATTTAATTAAAAATTACAGACCAATATCCTTGTTGAACTGTGATTATAAAATATTCGCCACTATATTGGCAAACAGAATTAAGCAAGCACTGGCACAATTAATACATAAAGATCAAGTGGGGTTCCTCCCAGGAAGACAAGTAAATCAAAACATCAGACTGATATTGAACACCCTGGAAATAGCAGACAAAGACCCAAACAGAGATCTGGCATTGTTCTTTATTGACGCAGAAAAAGCTTTTGACCATGTTAGTTGGGTTTATTTGGAAAAAGTGCTAGAAAAATTCGAAGTTGGCCACCAATTTAAAAGGGCAGTAGGGGCAATATACACCAATCAAAGAGCAAGATTAAAAATAAATGGTCAACTATCAGACTACATTGACATACAAAAAGGGACAAGACAAGGCTGTCCGTTGTCCCCACTATTGTTTATTATGGGATTAGAAATTCTAAATGTAAGGATAAGGGAAGAGAAAGAAATCACTGGTTTAAAGATCAGCGGCCAAGAATTAAAAATTAGGGCTTATGCAGATGATATAGTCTGTATCCTAACCAACCCACTACAAAGTATTAAAAAACTATTGGATACAATCCAAAGATATGGTGACATATCAGGATTTATCATAAATAAGGAGAAATCTAAATTTTTAGTAAAAAATATAGATGTTAAAAGTCGCAAGAAATTGGAGGCCGCAGCAGACTGCGAGGTGATAACGAAAGTAAAATATCTAGGAATATGGCTTTCAAACAAAAATATCAATCTATTCCAGGACAATTACGTTAGAACATGGGAAGACATAAAAAAAGATCTCACTAGATGGCAAACAATCCCCCTAACTTGGATGGGCAGAATTGCAGTAATAAAAATGATGGTACTCCCCAAAATGTTATTCCTGTTTCAAAATATACCTATTATTAAAGGAACAAAAATCTTTGAGAAATGGAAAAGAGATATTACTAATTTTATTTGGGCTGGGAAAAGAGCGAGGATAGCATACCGAAATTTAATTGATGATAAAGGAAGAGGGGGGCTAAGCTTACCCGATTTAAGGACCTATTATGAGGCTGCAGCAATGTCCTGGCTGAAAGAATGGATAAAATTAGAAAACAAGACCCTACTAGATTTGGAAGGATTTGGATTACGATTCGGCTGGCACGCATATGTGTGGTACAATGGAGATAAACTAAATAAAGATTTTAATAAACATATAATTAGAGGGGGACTATTGGATATTTGGAAAAAATACAGTAAAGGTATGGAACCAAAAACCCCCCTTTGGCTGAGGCCACTAGAAGCAGTCTCAAGACCAACCTTAAGGGTAGAAACAAGAACATATAAAGAATACCTTATTAGAGAAAATGAAAAATGGAAATTAAAAGGTCGGGAAGAATTGGAGATTAATGATTGGTTTCGATATCACCAACTGCATGAAAGATACAAAAAAGATTTGAGGATTGGATTTGCAACCAAAGAATCAGAATTGGAAAGAATTTGGAAAAGGGGGGATAAAGGGTTAATCTCTAGATTATATAAATACATACTAAGTTATAACATGGAGGACAACAGAGTCAAGACAGTAATGATATCCTGGGCCAAGGACCTAGGCAGACCAATAGAATTGGACAAATGGGAATACCTATGGAATAAAGAATTTAAATTTACTTTATCGGGTTCAATCAGGGAGAATCAATACAAAATGTTTTACAGATGTTATATCACTCCAGCTACATTGGCTAAAATAGACAAATCACAACAAGGTATTTGCTGGAGGTGCAGGAAACAGAAAGGGACATTTCTCCACATGTGGTGGACCTGTGTGATCATACAGGAATTTTGGGATAAGGTAATTAAGGAGACAAATAAAATGTTACATAACAAGATTAAAAAAAGCCCAGGACTGTGTCTGCTAGGTCTACAGAGAGAAAATAATAATCAAAAGGACCAAGAAATATATCAATATAGCTTTGCAGCGGCAAGATTGACCATAGCCAAAGATTGGAAAGGGGAAAAAGGTCTAACCAAAAAGGATTGGAGGGAAAGAATGCGAGAATACATGCTAATGGCCAGATTAACTTATAACAGGAGGAATAAGAGTAATGAGGACTTTCTAGAAAAATGGAAGTTGGCCTTAGCATATCTGAATAGAGAGTCAGTAACATAGAGGTGCTCCATTAGGAATTTAGGTTTACCATGAATAAGGATAGATAAATAGGCTTAAAGGCTTCATAGTGTTTCGGTGCGGGAAGTCATGGTGAAGGGTGCACGGGTGTGGGGACGAGGGTTTAGTTCGTTCAGGATAGGGATTTGGGGTTGAGTGTAAGGTCTGGGGTATGTGTGTAAAATGCCATGTGCTGATTTCCTGTATGTTATGAAAAAAATTAATATTAAGCTCTGACTGAAAGCAGTGGAAAACAGCCAGAAATAGCAAGTTTATGTGTATTAAGATATGTAAATGATAATAATTTGTACATAACGTCAAAATTAACTGATTGATTGAATAAGGTAGATAGGCATGTACACGTCAAAAATATTGGTACCTGATTATATCTGATTTGCCATGGTTTGCTTTTCTGTTATGTACCATAATCAAAATAAACAGTTTTAACAAAAAAAAAAAAAAAAAAAATGCAATTGTTCCAACTTATATATAAATTCAACTAAAGAACAAACCTACAAAATCTAATTGATTTCTAACTTGGGGAATGTACAGAAAATAAACAAAGCATTGGAGTTATACTTGTGTATGTTAGGACGAAAATACGTTCTTGGAGAAAGCTGCCTGTTGTCTCTCCATATAACACTCTCTTCAAGGAATGTTTCCTTCTATCTGTGTGGCCCCATCTCTGCAATACACGCAACTAGAGCTGGGTGAACAAAGTGTAGCCCTGGGGCAACACTACATTTATGGCCTTTAACCCTTCCCAAATCTACCAATTTTATGACCACCAAGGAAGCCACCTTAGTGTAGTGGTTTGACTGCTGGATCATGACTCTGGAGACAAGCGTATAAATCCCTTCTTTGCCATAGGAGCCCACTGGGTGACCTTGAGTAGGTCATACACTCTCAGCCCCAGTAACCCCCATAATAGGGTCACAGTAAGTCAGAAACTAATTAAAGCCATGGGTAAATGGCTCCTCGAGGAAGCTCCTGGATTTAATGAGATTGTACTTACACTTACATTGTTGAACAGCAAACCATACTATTGCTATGTCTCTGCAATCATGAAATGTCCATGCATTAAATGCTTAAAGGTAAAGATAGTCCCCTGACATTAAGTCCAGTCATGTCTGACTATGGGGTGTGGTGCTCATCTCCATTTCTAAGCCGAAAAGCCAGCGTTGTCCGTAGACATCTCCAAGGTCATGTGGCCAGCATGACTGCATGGAGTGCCGTTACCTTCCCGCCAGAGTGGTACCTATTGATCTACTCACATTTGCATGTTTTCAAACTGCTAGGTTGGCAGAAGCTAGGGCTGACAGCGGAAGCTCACGCCGCTCCCTGGAATCGAACCTGCGACCTTTCGATCAACAAGCTCAGCAGCTCAGTGCTTTAACCCACTGCGCCACCGGGGGCTCCATTAAATGCTTACTACTTGAAATAATGGAGCATAGAGCATCAAATTATTACCACTAGATGCCTCTCCAGGCAGATAAAAAGCCCCTAACCTCAGCTATTTACAAGATGATGGTCCTAAAAGATAAGGCCTAATAAAATAATTTCCATTCGCAGAATTATTTTTTAGGTTTGTTTCTGGCTCAAAATAGTTAATAAAGCCAGATAACTTAATAACTTATTAAACTGTTTGTAATTCTTTTAGGTAATTTTAACATGTTCCCATCATGAAATATAGTGCTTTTTCCGGATCAGATGTGGACTGGTTTGGGGAGCAATCTGTATAGAGACCGTGGAGGCTCCCAATTGTCTCCAGACCCACTGCAGTTGACGACTTTGTATCAGAGGATTTGGTCGCTTCTGGAAATGAAAGCCGATTGGCACAACCTGGGGATCACAACCAGACACAGTGAAGACATCTGCCCTTGTGATATGCTACTCTGCTGCTGAGTATGCATGCCCAGTGTGGAACACATCTCACCACGCTAAAACAGTGGATGTGGCTCTTAATGAGACATGCCGCATTATCACGGAGCCCCTGGTGACGCAGTGGGTTAAAGCACTGTGCCAGCAGGACTGAAGACCGACAGGTCGCAGGTTCGAATCCGGGGAGAGGTGGATGAGCTCCCTCTATCAGCTCCAGCTCCTCATGAGGGGACATGAGAGAAGCCTCCCACAAGAATGATAAAACATCAAAAATCATCCGGGCGTCCCCTGGGCAACGTCCCTTGCAGACGGCCAATTCTCTCACAACAGGAGCGGTTGCTCCTGACACGACAAAAAAAAACCGGGGTGTCTGCACCCTACACCACTGGAGAAATTACATTGTCTAGCCGGTATTGCACCACCTGACATCCGCCAGGAAGTAGCAGTCAATAGTGAAAGGACCAAGGCAGTGACATCGCCAGCTCATCCCTTGTTTGGGTATCAGCTAGCACATCGACTTAAATCAAGAAATAGTTTTCTAAGACCTACAGAGACACTCACTGGAACACCCCAGCAAGCGAGAGTCCAAAAGTGGCAGGCTCAAACCCAGAAGCTCAATCAGTGACTGATACCAAATGAGAGACTCCCCCCTGGGCATACAGAAAACTGGGTGACTTGGAAGGTGCTGAACAGACTGCGCTCTGGCACCATGAGATGCAGAGTCAATCTTAAGAAATGGGGCTACAAAGTGGAATCCACGACATGCGAGTGTGGAGAAGAGCAAACCACGGACCACCTGCTGCATTGCAACCTGAGCCCTGCCACGTGCACAATGGAGGACCTTCTTGCAGCAACACAACAGGCACTCCCAAGTGGCCAGCTACTGGTCAAAGGACATTTAATCAACTACCAAGCTTGCAAACTTTGTGTTTTGTTTGTTTGTTTGTTTTGTTAAAAATGTAATACAACTGTCCGGTTGCTCCTGACACGATAAATAAATAAATAAATCAGAGGATTTTGTGATTTCCAATAGAGATCAACCAGAATGCATTGCCTCTAAAGGAAACTGCCTATTGCAACTTGATATGATATGACTAACTGCTCTGAGCTTCTTAAGGATCCTTCTAACAAGGAGGCATTCTCTGAACAAGCACTTTTAAAAAGAAGTAATTTTGGGGTATAAGCCTTGTAAAATTTAAGTGTCCCACAATATAAGTTCAGAAAGAAAGCACAAGGACATTTATAACATTGTTTTTTCTCTTCTTTCTAGTAAATGAAATCAGAGGAAAGCAACATACAGAAACCTAAATAATAGAACTAAATACATGGTTACTCCTGTTTCTAACACCAATAAAGTTGTAGGAGGCTTTTAAAATAGATGTTGGAAATGCCCAAAGTATGATTTAAGCAATTACTCTTGTAAATCCTCAGACACAGGCACAGCACTAAGGATGAGAGATACTGACATGTTGGAATGTGTCCAGAGGAGGGCGACTAAAATCTGGAGAACAAGCCCTATGAGGAGCGGCTTAAAGAGCTGGGCATGTTTAGCCTGAAGAAGAGAAGGCTGAGAGGTGATATGATAGCCATGTATAAATATGTGAGAGGAAGTCACAGGGAGGAGGGAGAAAGCTTGTTTTCTGCTTCCCTGGAAACTATGACGCGGAACAATGGCTTCAAACTACATGAAAGGAGATTCCATCTGAACATGAGGAAGAACTTCCTGACTTTGAGAGCCGTTCAGCAGTGGAACTCTCTGCCCCGGAGTGTGGTGGAGGCTCCTTCTTTGGAAGCTTTTAAACAGAGGCTGGATGGCCATCTGTCAGGGGTGATTTGAATGCAATATTCCTGCTTCTTGGCAGGGGGTTGGACTGGATGGCCCATGAGGTCTCTTCCAACTCTATGATTCTATGATGAGAACTTATGAGTAAGGCTGGATCTACCCTGCCCTGAATCCAAGATCCGATCCCAGATTATCTGCCTTAAACTGGATTATACGAGCCTACGCTGCCAGATAATCTGGGATAAAATCCTGAGATATAGTGTCAATCCAGCCTAAGAAATGGAGGGAGGCATTATATTGTTAGAAATCAGTAAGCGGTATATAGTAAAGTGAGTAAGAATTTCTAAAACTGAGAGGCATTGATTAATTCCGCCTCTTTTCTAGGTTCTTAGCTTCCAAATCTGTTTGGAAGTTTGCTTTCATACGAATTTAGGAAAGTTGTTACACAAACATTTGCAATTGGTTCCAACTGCTTTCTTGCCCAATTTCATGTGTGGTTTAAATAGAACACAGCATAAGAAATACTGGCAAACTTAGTCCCTGTTCATGAATGCCCAGCCCTAATTTACTGATAACGTTGTATTCAGCATTTGACCCCCAGCCCGGTCCTATAGTTCGCTTTTTGTAGAAGCCTATGCCCTGCCCTCTCTAATCTGATCATGCCCACCATATTCCTGGTTGCTGGCTGTTCAAGTTGGTTTGATGCAGTTTTATGATATCTTTTTATACTCTGCTGTTTTTAATTGTTTTTAATTATTTTAATTGGATTAGATTGTTTATGTTATATTAAAGGGTCCCTTGGTGGCATAGCGGGTTAAACCGCTGAACTTGCTGACTCGAATCCGGGGAGCGGGGTGAGCTCCCGCTGTTAGGCCCAGCTTCTGCCAACCAGCAGTTTGAAAACATGCAAGTGTGAGTAGATCATTAAGTACCACTGCTGCAGGAAGGTAACAGCGCTCCATGCAGTCATCCTGGTCATATGACCTTGGAGGTGTCTATGGACAACGCCGGCTCTTCAGCTTAGAAATGGAGATGAGCACCACCCAACAGAGTTGGGCACGACTAAAATTAATGTCAGGGGAAATCTTTACTTTTTTTGTGTTATATGTTATTATGTTATTAACTGTGTTTTAGCTGGTAAATTTGGTTTTATGCTCTGGGCTTTGTCCCCATGTAAACTGCCCCAAGTCCCTTTGGGGAGATGGTAGCGGGGTATAAAAATAAAGTTATTATTAGAATCATAGAGTTGGAAGGGACCACGTGGACCATTCAGTCCAAAACCCTGCCAAGAAGCAGGAAAATCACATTATTATTATTATTATTATTATTATTATTATTATTATATGCAGATCAGATTATATCAAAGGATTATAGTAACGGATTTAGATGAGAGAAAGAAGTGGGGCAGATCATAGCTGAACAAGAAATAATTTGAGAAAAAATATAAGACTTATTTATTTGATTCTAAGACCCCCTTCTACAATGCCATATAATCCAGATGATCAAAGCAGATAATCTAAATTATCTGTTTTGAAGTGGATTATCTGAGTCTACACTGCCATATATCCAGTTCAAAGCAGATAATCTGTTTATATATGATAGTGTAGAAGGGGCCTCAGATATACTTTTTTCCTCATATAAACCTATCTAAAAACAGGGTAATCTTAGAATCGAGGGTAATTTTTGATAGTATATAAATAAAGCTTTATGTGTTTGTGCGATTGAAATTACTGTGCCTCTTACAATCAATGGCATTTAAGGATCAAAGGAATACATTAATTAGGTTTCCCTATATTTGTGCCTTCCAGAAGTGTTACACAAATGTTCCCAACATCCCCAACCAGTACCAGTCAACGGTTATGATTTCTGGGAATGTTGTAGTGTTGGATATCTGGAGGGTGCCAGTTAAGAGAAACTGGGTTCAGTTTCAAGGATTATTTATTTATTTATTATTTTATTTACAGCATTTTTACCCCGCCCTTCTCAACCCCCCCCCCAACAAAGGCAGCAATTCAATGCCACAATCAATAACACAGTATAAAACCATAAATACATACAAAGTTAAAACAATCGCAGTTAATTATAACCAATTATCATAACAGTCATTAAAACAATACTCAGTCCACAAACCCACTGATAGAACTATAAAACCGTATCCTCATACATATCGTCTTGCCAATCCATTTCCAGTCAAAGTGCTGCTTTATGCTTTGTGTCTGAAAGCCTGGTCCCAAAACCAAGATTTTAATTTCTTCCTGAACACCAGGAGGGATGGGGTCAATCGTATTTCATTTGGAAGCGCATTCCACAGGCGGGAGGCTACAGCCGAGAAGGCCCTGTCTCTCGTCCCCACCAGCCGCGTTTGTGATGTTGGTGGGAGCGAGAGCAGGGCCTCCCCGGATGATCTTAAGTTACGAGGTGGGACATAGAGGCAGTTACACTCCCCCTGAAGGTGCAGGTTCGCAGCTTGGGAGTGATCCTGGACTCATTGCTGAGCCTGGAACCCCAGGTCTCGGCGGTGGTCAGGGGAGCTTTTGCACAATTAAAACTTGTGCGCCAGCTCTGCCCGTACCTTGGGAAGTCTGGCTTGGCCACGGTGGTCCACGCTCTGGTTACATCCCGTTTAGACTACTGCAACGCTCTCTACGTGGGGTTGCCTCTGAAGACTGCCCGGAAGCTCCAATTAGTCCAACGAGCGGCAGCCAGATTACTAACAGGAGTGGGGTACAGGGAGCATACTACTCCTCTGTTGCACCAGCTCCACTGGCTGCCAATTAGCTTCCGAGCACAATTCAAAGTGCTGGTGTTAACCTATAAATCCCTAAATGACTCCGGCCCAGTTTACCTGTCTGAACGGATTCTCCCCTATGAACCATCAAGATTGTTAAGATCTTCTGGAGGGGCCCTGCTCTTGGTCCCACCATCCTCGCAATTGCATCTGGTGGGGACGAGGGACAGGGCCTTCTCGGTGGTGGCCCCTCAGCTCTGGAACTCCCTTCCACTGGAGACTAGAACTGCCCCTTCTCTCCTGACCTTTAGAAAACAGGTTTTGCAAAGCTTAATCTGTTTTCTTAACCTCACCATATTAAATAATACTGTACTTGAGATATGGAAAAGATATTCTCTAGCTGTGTAGCGATACTCAGGCGTGTTTCCACTTTAAAAATACACTCTTAAATTAAAAACAGTAATTTTTTTTAAAGCGCAACTTGAAAAGTTATTTATGGGTTTCTGCCTGAGTCAACAGTTCCATTTCCTTTAGCGCATCTGCCGAGAACATGAAACCAGTGAAACAAAACAATCTCCAAGTTAAAGCCTCATGCAAATGTACATGCTTCAAGTTCTCTTGTAGGGAGAGGAAGAATGAGGTGGAGAAAACTGGCACAAGAACTTGGAGCAGGTGGATGATTTCCCAACAGTTAGGAATGACCTATGCTTTCACACAAAACGCCCCAAACAAACATTGCACCTTCATCATAATTTATTGCTGGCCATACCAAAAACAGATCTGACCCTTTCAACTCTGCAAATTTGCTCATCTATTTCCCACATCTCAGAAAATACTCGGGCAGGCCTTCATCCAAGTTCAGTGTGGTTTTCCCCTATTCCTCAAGGGAATTTTGAAGTTTTTGTTTCACTTCTCAGAAGCTGTATGGCCTTTCCTCTTAAGAAATAAAATAAAATCCCTAAACAGAATAAGGTATTATTTAAGGGGGTGGGGGGGATTCAACCAAGAAGCAACAACACTTAACGGGAGAAGGAACAAACCATATAGATCAGCAGTTAAAATTATGTGGCTTGTCCCAGCATTCCTCAACATTGACTAGGCTTGCTAGATGTTGCAATTCAACTACATCTACAATCTCGGATGTAAACGGGGATTTTCCACCCTACTAGCTTGAGTTGGTAGCCAAAGACATGCAATGAGTTTCAAAGCACTATAGCCCGATGAAATACTAAACATGTTCCTTGATCATTCTTAGGAGCAGCTCACTTGCAGCTCTAATTTGTGAGTAACTGCTATCCATCCAAGCCAATTCTGAGAAGGACGGGGTAGAAGTATTGGAAATAAAATGAATAAGAAATAAATTATCTATTTTCTATTCAACTTTACGATAGAAATCTTTCTCTCAGATGTGTACCATGTGCTGACCCTGAAGTCACAGAGCAAACCAGAACACAAAAGAAAATTAAGGGTTAGGTTTTGCAATAGATCTCACATTTTAAGACTCCGCTTTTCATTTCCTAGGCTCAGGGTGCATCTCCACTGTAGAATTAGTGCAGTTTGATACCACTCTTTGCTGTCATGGTTCTATGCTATGGAGTCCTAGGATTTGTAATTTGGTTAAGCATGGGTCCCTTCTAACACTGCTATATAATCCAGTTTAGCAAATCAGATATTCCACACTAATAATAATAATAATAATAATAATAATAATAATAATATATTTATATCACGCTTGTCTCCCTAAGCGGGACCCAAAGTGGCTCACAACATTTTAAAAGAACAATACAGATCCAACATACATAAAACAGTAATCTATAAAACCATATATACAATAAGACCTAAATTAACATAAATGAAAACATTTATCAAATACAAATACAATTGCCATCTTTGAACTGGATTATCTGAGTCTACGCTGCCATATAATCCATTCCAAAGCAGATAATATGGATTTTATATGGCTGTGTAGAAGGCGCCATATGACCTTTCTACACTGCCATATAATCCAAATTATCAAAGTATATAATCCACATGATCTGCTTTGAACAGTAGGCACATCTGTATTGTGTTAGTAAAATGTTTGATTTTGTACTGCTCTTTGTAAGAGCTTAAGGTCTTACTATGCTTTAGAAAGTAGCATATTCTTAATACATCTGTGGTAATGTAGTTATGGCTAAAGCTATTCTTAATCATCTTATTATACTGAGTCTACAATGCCATATAATCCAGTTCAAAGCAGATAATCTGGATTTTGTATGGCAATGTAGAAGGGGCCATAGAAAGCTAAAGACCTTATAAAACTACAAGTCCCGGGATTCCATAGCATGGCTGTTAAAGTGGCATCAGAGTGCATTAATTCTATGGTGGAGATACACCTTGAGCCATGGAAGAAAAAGTGGTCCTAAAATTCTAATTTTTTTTAAAAAAAACTATTTTTTTTCTAAAATTCTATTTTTCCCCTAAAATTCTAAATGCAGAATCTACAACTCAAAAATAATGTAAGGCAAAGTTCTACTATAGATTTTTCACTTTATATAATTCCACCTTTTTTCGTAGTTGGCTCAGCGATTCCCTTCTCACAAACATTGATGTTACAAGTCTCCCAAACCAATTTTTAAACTTTCCTTCAATCTCAGGATTTTTCACAAAGGCAGCAATGGGGAAAAAAAATAATGAAACTTGAGGCCCCTTCCACACAGCTGTATAAAATCCACATTGAACTGAATTATATGGCAGTTTAGACTCAAATAACCCAGTTCAAAGCAGATATTGTGGGATTTTCTGCCTCGATATTCTGGGTTATATATCTGTGTGGAAGGGCCCTGAATCTATGGCCACTTAGTGTTGTTACTCTCCACTGGCCATGCTATTTGCACTGCACACATGCAAGCTGGGAATTCCCATTTCCTTTTCTCCTCTTACTCTCTAGACAACACATTGCCTAACTCACTTCCCAATTTTCTGCAATCTCACCTACCTCCAAGGTGGTTCTTGCTTACTTTTACACAGGCAGAGAACTATTTCCTGGGTTTGTTCCTCTCCAAAGTGAGGCTTTTCCAACAGCCAGGCAGAAGTCCAGCAAGTTGCAAATTCCCTTGTCTTAAAGGTACAGGTGTCTCAAGGTGCATCCATACTATTGATCCCCAAATTCTAGTCCTACAAGTGTTTTAGATTTCATCTCCCAGAAGCCTTTGTTGTCAATGATCAGGGATTCTGGGAGCTGAGGTCTGAAGCCTATCTAAGAAGCCCCCCACCCACTCCCACTCCCACTCACCATGGCAGCGCCACCAACCGCAGGAGGAGGCGCGGATGCTGCGGGATCGAGGCCTGGAGAGGGAGGAACAGGTCTCAGAAGGGATCGTGTGCGCTTGGAGGGAGGACGATGGGCTGCATCCGCTTTTCATATGCCCAGAGGGGAGGGAGGAGGAGAGGCCCGCCCCTTGAGTCCCCGCCTGGTACGATGGAGAAGAAGAGAAAGTGCCAAAGTCTCGGGTGGTGCAACCAGGGACCGAGCGCCTCTCGGGCGACCCCTGCAGGCGGAGAGACGCCCTGCACACCGCCCAAGGCGAGAGCTTTTTAATTATACTGTACTAGCTGTGCCCTGCCACGCGTTGCTGTGGCCTATAGTAAAACTTATCAAAGTTGAGGTAGATATCTGGACTATTATGTGTGTGCAGTGGCGGGGGGAATGATGGAGCCTGGGGTTGCATGTGTGTGTGCGGCGGCGGGGGGGAGTGATGGAGTGTGGGGTTGTGTGTGTGCGTGCGGCAGGGGGTGTGTGTGTGCGGGAAGCGGCGCGGCGGGGCTTGGAGTGGGCATGGCTTCTGCAGAGGGAACATTGGCCGGAAGGCTGTGTGCGCGCGCCAGGGAACTTGCGGCTGGGCGCCAATGCACATGCTCAGTTGTTTTGCCGTTTTGTGAGTGTGTTGTTGTGTTGTTTTTCATTTTGAGTAGATATATTTTTGTACCTTGTGGGTTGTATTATGGGCATGGGAATTTTGGTTAAGTTTCGTTGGGGTTTTTTGAGTTTTGTTGTTTTGCCGTTTTGTGAGTGTGTTGTGTTGTTTTTCATTTTGAGTAGATATGTTTGTACCTTGTGGGTTGTGTTATGGGCATGGGAATTTTGGTTAAGTTTCGTTGGGGGATTTTTGAGTTTTGTTGTTTTGCCATTTTGTGAGTGTGTTGTTGTGTTGTTTTTCATTTTGCGTAGATATGTTTGTACCTTGTGGGTTGTGTTATGGGCATGGGAATTTTGGTTAAGTTTCGTTGGGGGATTTTTGAGTTTTGTTGTTTTGCCGTTTTGTGAGTGTGTTGTTGTGTTGTTTTTCATTTTGAGTAGATATGTTTGTACCTTGTGGGTTGTGTTATGGGCATGGGAATTTTGGTTAAGTTTCGTTGGGGGGTTTGTGAGTTTTGCTGTCCGGTTGAACCAACCTAACAGATTTATATATATAGATTAAGCAGATCACAGGAGCTGTCTTCATAGACTTGTCAGCAGCCTATGATACTGTGAACCACCACCTCCTCCTGAGAAAAATGTATAATATCACAAAGGACTACCACCTCACCCGCCTCATAGGAAACCTGCTACAAAACAGGAGCTTTTTTGTTGAGTTCCAGGGCCAGAGAAGCAGATGGCGGAAACAGAAGAACGGCCTGCCTCAGGGGAGCGTGCTTGCTCCATCCATGTTCAACATCTACACAAATGACCAGCCACTGCCAGAAGGGACAGTTTGATCTATGCTGATGACCGTGCCATTACTGCTCAAGCAGGGAGGTTTGAGTTGGTAGAACAGAAGCTTTCCGAAGCTCTAGGTGCTCTTACTGCCTATTACAGGGAAAACCAGCTGATCCCCAACCCATCTAAAACACAGACATGTGCCTTTCATCTCAAGAGCAGAGAAGCATCCCGAGCTCTGAAAATCACCTGGGAAGGAATCCCACTGGAGCATTGCAGCGCACCCAAATACCTCGGAGTCACTCTGGATCGTGCTCTTACCTACAAGAAGCACTGCCTGAACATCAAGCAAAAAGTGGGTGCCAGAAACAATATCATATGAAAGCTGACTGGCACAACCTGGGGATCACAACCAGATACAGTGAAGACATCTGCCCTTGCACTGTGCTACTCCGCTGCTGAGTATGCATGCCCAGTGTAGAACACATCTCACCACACTAAAACAGTGGATGTGGCTCTTAATGAGACATGCCGCATTATCACGGGGTGTCTGCGCCCTACACCACTGGAGAAATTACACTGTCTAGCCGCTATCGCACCACCTGACATCCGCCGGGAAGTAGCAGCCAATAGTGAAAGGACCAAGGCAGAGACATCTCCAGCTCATCCCCTGTTTGGGTATCAGCCAGCACGTCAACGACTTCAATCCAGACATAGTTTTCTAAGATCTACAGAGACACTCGCTGGAACACCCCAGCAAGTGAGAGTCCAAAAGTGGCAGGCCCAAACCCAGCACCTGGGTGATACCAGATGAGAGACTCCCCCCTGGGCACACAGAAGACTGGGCAACTTAGAAGGCGCTGAACAGACTGCGCTCTGGCACCACGAGATGCAGAGCCAGTCTTAAGAAATGGGGCTACAGGGTGGAATCCTCGGCATGCGAGTGCGGAGAAGAGCAAACCACTGACCACCTGCTGCAATGCAACCTGAGCCCTGCCACATGCACAATGGAGGACCTTCTTGCGGCAACACCAGAGGCACTCCAAGTGGCCAGATACTGGTCAAAGGACATTTAACCAACTACCAAGTTTGCAAAATCTCTGTGTGGTTTTTTTTTCTTCTTTTTCTTTTTAATCTGTGTATTTGTTTTGTTCTGTTAGAATTGTAAAACAATGGTATGGTTGCTGATGACACAATAAATAAATAAATAAAATAGCACTAGATCTTGGAAGTTAAGTAGGGTCAGCCCTGGTTAGTATTTGTGGGGGAGTATCAATGAATATGAAGTGCTGTAAACTATATTTCAGAGGAAGGAACTGGCAGAAACACCTCTGAGGCTTGATCTACACTGACATATAATCCAGTTCAAAACAAAACCTGGGATCAGAAATTGAATTACATGTCATAGAGATGGGGGTAATAGTGTGATATCTGGGTCCGGAAGCTCTGAGTGTTACGGAAATGCCACATGGCTCCTTCATGAGCACTGTTTGCTCAAGAGAGACTTAGCTAATGTAAGCCAGGAATGTAAGAATTCTTTAATGGTGAAACCCTAACCCTGGACCATATCGTAAGCCTAAGCCTAACCTCTTACCAAACATTTACCCTAATCCAAACCGTAAACCTTACCCTAAGCCTTATGCAAACCCAAATCGTAAACCTTACACTAACACTAAACGTACCCTAACCATAACCTCTAACCCTTACCGTAACCCTAAGCCAGACCCAAACCCTAAACCTTGCCCTAACTCTAAACCGTACCCTAACCCAGACCCAAACCCTAAACCTTACCCTAACCCTAAACCATACCCTAACCGTAACCCCTAACCTTTACCCTAACCCAGACCCAAAACCTAAACCTTAACCTAACCTGTACCCTAACCCAGACCCAAACCCTAAACTTTGCCCTAATCCTAACCCTAAACCATACCCTAACCATAACCACTAACCCTAACCCTTACCCTAACCATAACCCTAACCCATACCCAAACCCTAAACCTTGCCCTAACCCTAAACCGTACCCTAACTGTAACTCCTAACCCTTACCGTAACCCTAACCCAGACCCAAACCCTAAACCTTGCCCTAACCCTAAACCGTACCCTAAGCATCACCCCTAACCCTTACCCTAACCATAACCCTAACTCAGACCCAAACCCTAAACCTTACCGTAACCCTAAACCGTACCCTAACCATAACCCCTAACCCTTATCCTAACCATAACCCTAACCCAGACCCAAACCCTAAACCTTGCCCTAACCCTAAACCGTACCCTAACCGTAACTCCTAATCCTTACCCTAACCGTAACCCTAACCCAGACCCAAACCCTAAACTTTACCCTAACCCTAAACCGTACCCTAACCGTAACCCCTAACCCTTACCCTAACCATAACCCAATGCAGACCCAAACCCTAAACCTTACCCTAACCCTAAACTGTACCCTAACCGTAACCCCTAACCCAGACCCAAACCCTAAACCTTGCCCTAACCCTTACCCTAAGCGTCCCCTCCTTTCTATTCTTCCTTCCCTCTCCCTACTCTCATTCTACCCCCTCTCTTCCCTTATTCACAGCCACCTTTGCGGCATCTCCGTAACACTCAGAGCTTCTGGACCCAGCTATCATACTATCACCGAGATGGGGCATGAGGCTGGATCTACCCTGCCATATAAATCCAGATGATCCAGGGGAATGCCATGGATATAGTGTACCTGGATTTCAGTAAGGCATTCAACAATGTCCCCCATGACCTTCTGGCAAACAAACTAGTCAAATATGGGCTAGGCAAAACTACAGTTAGGTGGATCTGTCATTGGTTAAGCTAACGAACCCAGAGGGTGCTCACCATTTCTTCCTCTTCAACCTGGAAAGAAGTGACGAGTGGAGTGCCGCAGGGCTCCATCCTGGGCCCGGTCCTGTTCAACATCTTTATTAATTACTTAGATGAAGGGTTAGAAGGCATGATCATCAAGTTTGCAGACGACACCCAATTGGAAGGGATAGCCAATACTCCAGAAGACAGGAGCAGGATTCAAAACCATCTTGACAGATTAGCAAACAAAATGAAGTTCAACAGTGACAAATGCAAGATACTCCACTTAGGCAGAAAGAATGAATGCAAAGATACAGAATGGAGGACGCCTGGCTTGAGAGCAGTGTGTGTGAAAAAGATCTTGGAGTCCTCATGGACAACAAGTTAAACATGAGCCAACAATGTGGTGTGGCAGCAAAAATAGCCATCAGGATTTTGGCCTGCATCAATAGGGGTATAGTGTCTAGATCCAGGGAAGTCATGCTGTCCCTCTATTCTGCCTTGGTCAGACCACACCTGGAATCACAGTGTCCAATTCTGGGCACCACAATTGAAGGGAGATGTTGACAAGCTGGAATGTGTCCAGAGTAGGGCGACTAAAATGATCAAGGGTCTGGAGAACAAGCCCTATGAGGAACGTCTTAAAGAGCTGGACATGTTTATCTTGAAGAAGAGAAGGCTGAGAGGATACATGATAGTCATATATAAAAATGTGAAAGGAAGTCACAGGAAGGAGGGAGCAAACTTGTTTTCTGCTGCCCTGGAGACTAGGACATGGAACAATTGCTTCAAACTACAAGAAAGGAGATTCCATCTGAACATTAGGAAGAACTTCCTGATTGTGAGAGCTGTTCAGCAGTGGAACTCTTTGCCCTGGAGTGTGGTGGAAGCTCCTTCTATGGAGGCTTTTAAACAGAGGCTAGATGGCCATCTTTCGGGGGTGCTTTGATTACTCTATGATTATTTTATCTGCTTTGAACTGCATTATATAGGAGTGTAGACTCAGACCCCTTTGACACTGCCATATAAAATCCAGATGATCTGCTTTGAATTGGATTATATGGTTCATATAATCCAGGTAAAAATTTATAATGTGGATTATCTGCTTTGACAATATGGATTATATGACAGTGTAGAAGAGGCCTCCAGATGGTTTTGCCATATAATCCAGATTATCAAAACAGATAATCCACATTATACATTTTTACCTGGATTATAGGAGTCTGCACTGCCATATAATCCAGTTCAAAGCAGATAATGTGGATTACTCTTGATATTCTAGATAATATGGCAGTATAGATCTAGCTTGAGTATCCCTAACAACAGAGCTTTGCAAACAATATGTCATGACATTTTAGGCTGGATCTACACTGCCCTATACTCCAGGATGTGATTCCAGATTATTTTCTTATCCCAGATTATCTGGCAGTGTAGACTCATATAATCTAGTTCAAAGCAGAAAATCTGGGATCATCTCCTGGGATATAGGGCAGTGTAGATCCATCTTGAGGCCACTCCTACACTGGCCTATAATCCAGAATGTCAAAATTGATAATCCACATTCTCTGCTTTGAACTGGATTATATGAGTCTACACTGCCATATAATCCAGTTCAGAGCAGTATAGCTGTGTCATGCAAACCTAACAAGAAATGACAAAAATCCTGGAAATGTATGTTATTACCTTACAAATCCTATATTTAAAAATATATAAATTATTACAATTCATGTATCCATGTATCTTTTAACTTCTGGTTTGCCAGAAAAACATGATTACTGTGTCGCGAAATGATGCATGTCTAAAAAAGTGTGTCACTAACATGGAATGTTGGAAAGCTCTGCCTTAGAATCATAGAGCCGGAAGACACTACAAAGACCATCTAGTCCAGCCCCCTGGTTTGTACAAGAAAACCCTATGGAATTCATGGGGTTGCCTTAAATCAACAGGCAACTTCAAAGCACAAATATACACACTGTACAGCACAGGTCAGACATCCAGTATCTGAAATTCTGAAACCCAAAATCTAAAACTGTCCATTTGAGTAGTTGAGAGATTTACTTTCTGGTCATTCGGTATACATCAGCTTTGTTTCATGCATAAAGCTATTAGTATTGTGTTAAATCACCTTCAGACAATACATATAAGGTGTATACAAAGCATTCATTAATCCTTGGTTTAGAACTTGAGTCCCATCTCCTAGATATCCCATTATTTATGTGTATGGAAATACAGATACAGACAGTCCCCAAGTTCTGAACAAGATAGGTTCTATAGGTTTGTTCTTGTTGAATCTGTATATGTCGGAACAGATACATTTAAGTGTAACTCCAGATATAAATATAGATATATATCATCTTTAGATAGCATAGATGGACTAACAGCCCTGTGTTGTTTGTTTTATTGTCTCTGCTGAAGATTTCACCTCACTTTCTGTATATGTGATAACTTGATTTTGAAAAAATTGGCTTGTTGTGGAAACAAAGATTGGTGATCAAGCTTCAGTGGAGACACCTTTTCCCCAGAATTCTTCCAGGAGTGAATTTCTTTTCCTAGGGGTAGATTTTTCTCACTTTCTGTTGTCTCACCCCTGTTCTTAACTAGGGGTCATTTGTAAGTTGGATGTTTGTAACTCCGGGGCTGCCTGTATTCCAAAATCTTTCTGGTCCCAAGCATTTCAAGTAAGAGATACTCAACCTGTATTGTGTTTTTGAATATGCAAAAGGTGTGAGTGGGGCAGTGAGATGAGAGAGTTGCCCTTCCATATGCTACCCAATATGAAATTTAAGGACTAACTTATACATTCCTTAAGAAGAGCAGCATTCTTACGAGGAGGGATGCTCTCATTTGCACCACCACGGCCCCGCACTTAGATATACCACTGGATATTCTTCAGCTTTTTTTTTTTGCAAAAGATTGGAGTGTAAATGGAAAAGAGATAAGGCAATAAATCTTTCTGATGGCAAACTGACATTGTTTATGATTGGTGCTAGCACTGTGGTCAAAAACTCTGGGGCTACAACCAAGGGCGAACACCCAAAGTTTGCAGAATTCCAAAAGCATCACTGGCTGTAAGGGAGCTTTGAACAAAAAAATGAAAATTATCTGAGAGAGAATTGAGTGTGCTGGGTAGTAGGCATGGATACAGTCACGTCAGGTAACTCGTTGCTTGTAATAATTTCGTTAAAATTACATTTTTGAAACAATATCGAAGCTTTTTTAAAACCCGGAAGTCCCTTTGCCCTTCCAAATCTTTTTTACACCATTTTTGTTACGACTCATGAAGTGAGTCGGAAATAATTTAGCATATTTTCAGCCCTCTACTAGCCTGCTGGGAGGCAAGCAGCTTGCATGCTGGGAGGTTCCTTGCCTCCCAGCCAAGCAGGGGAGAAGTTTTGGGGGAGCACATGGCTCAGAGGCTCATTCGGAGCCGGGAAGGGAAAGGAGAAGGGAAAGAAAAAGACAAAGGGAAGGGAGTTGTGTTGAAGGGAGGCTGGAAGAAGAGGACGGCAGGCAAGAAAGCAAGCAGAGAAGAAGGGCTCTTGCCTGCCATTTCTGGCTGGCTGGCTGGGTAGCCTGCCTTGCCGCTTGTGTGTTGTTGCTGCTGTTGGGGTTTGGGATGGAATGGCAGCGCAAGGGTTGTGTGTGGGTGACTAGTGGGGGGGGGGGGGGGAGGAGAAACATGGAGGAACCAAAGCACTCACTCCAACATTTTAAAAAGCCAACGTTGTAGCTGGCCTCAGTGTTTTTTAGTTTGTGTTGCACATTGCCTCAAAAGAACTAGAGAACTAGATCTCCCATCAATTCAAGCCACTCTTTAAACACAAACTCTCCTTCTTAAAGTTGTGAAAGCTTCCAAGGCAAAAAGGGCAGGGCTGTTTGCTATTTTCTTTGTTTGCTGTGAGTTGCCTAATAAGACACTACAAATCCCATACTTTCAAGTCTTGCGTATTGCGCAATCATGGCTGCCATTAATGAAAGGATTCGGAAAGTTCTGATTTTTTTTTTCTGAAAAATTCAGAATTCAATTCCAAATCGAAACACCAGTGCCCCCTACATCCAAAATGAGGTTTGAACCATTTTTTTAATCAACCAAGCTTACTGGGTAGCCACAGAATAAAAAGCAAAAGCTGGAAAGTAAAAAATGAAACTGGTAGGGAGAATGGGATGCCTTGAGGAGAATGCCTTGAGTGGCTAAAGCTCCTAGGAAGCACATTTCCTTTAGAGGAGGGAGGCTACACTGCAACATTTTGGTGCAGTCCCACTGATTTAATTCCAAGTTTAGCTGGGTAATGAATTGGGAATAATTTTGTTTTACACCAATGAAGTGCATTTGAGTATGGAGCCTGGTTGTCTCATGTTGCTGCTGTCAGTATCAAAAATATCTTTTAACAAACTTTGCTTTGTTTTGCTGCTTTTTGTCTCTTGACGAAACTATAAATTGCATGAGTGGACCTGTCAGGAATAGTAGATAATCAAATATAGATGATTTGGCTAAATAAGTATGTAAATAGAGCTGCTAGTATACAAGTGGTTACAACAGAAAATATGTCCCTGGTTGGCCTGTTCCAGCTGTAAATCTTTATATGCTGTTCTTATTCCAGTAATGTTTATACACTACGTCCAATGAACCTTTCTAGCCTGCACAATGACCACTGTAACACTGGGAGGATGTAGAAGTGTACTGCTTGGAAATTCTGCAAAATAAGATGTGTTTTAAAAGCTTTACAGGTCTATTACATTTGGGAGAAAAAGCAGTGTCATGTATAGTCCCTATATATGAATGTCCACAAACACATGACTGTTGCTCTACCAGAATTGTACATGGTATCCTATATATGGTTATAGCATAGATATATAAAGGCTTATTCCCTAATCAACCGCAACATAATCAGAGCAGCTGCACACTGGGTCAGCATTTCCATTGAGCCATCCATGACAATGCCAAGATTTTTTTCCTTATCATTGACTGCCAGCTCTGATCAATCACAAGTGTGCAAAGTTGGGGGAGGGCTTTGCCAATTTACATTTGTTTCCACTAGAGTCAATTGAGCTACACGTGCCATTTTATGTCTAATTTGCAAGTATGGATACAACCTTCTACAACTCTTTATTGGCTTTTTTAAAAACCATCCTAAATAATTTGGTTTTATCGCTAAACTTTAGCCATGCCCATACTGACTCCAATTTCAGATCATTTATGAGCAAGTTAAATATATGTCCCAAGAGATAAAACATGGGTGAATGAGCATGCAAAACTATGTCTAAATATTCCTTGCATAAGAAAACTGTGAAATCCATGGGGTTGCCATAAGGCGACACATGGAAAGTATAGTCTGACAGCTATATTTTTCCCAACACAAAATAATTCAAAAGAAAGCAACTGCCAAAATCTGCCAGTGCAACAAGGTCAGGATGCAGTTCATCATTATTGTGGCCCCACCAACTAGCTCTCATTTATGGCTAGTTGCTTCTACTATCCTCTCATACTCCTTTCTGTTGGAAGCGGTAATGCAATATAATAATAATAATAATAATAATAACAATAAGGTATTATAATTATATATTTATATGACATGTAATATTACTAATAATATTACGATATAGTGGTATGGTGCATAATAGCAATGTTTAATGCTGATATTGTACTATGCTAATAATATAATATATTGTATGTAATATATACCTTGTAAGCTGCTCTGAGTCCCCTTTGAGGTGAGAAGGGTGGCATATAAATGTCATAAATAAATAAATAAATAAAACAGAGGGGAAATGGCACTATTGCCAATGTCACTGCTGTACTGAGCCAGCTGCTCTTTAAAAGTCCTGGTCCTTGGTCTTCAGAGTAAGGCTGTACTGGAGAAGCAGGACTTGAGAAATCATTTATATTGTAGTTCCCTCTGCTCATACTATAACACATGGACCTGAAGACTTACAGCCAGGATGTAGTAAATAGGGTAGGATAGAAATAAAGTCTCATTCATTCACTTATTCATGCATTTTCCTCTACCTTATTTTTTTTACTTTGTCTTCCAAAGGAGGGTAGATAGATACAGTGGAAGACTAGAGAAAGGGAATAGTGGAGTGGAAGGAAAGATCAGAGCTATGTGGTAGTAGTGTGAGTAGTAGTGGTGTTTTATCTCTAATCTGCCTTTCCTTAATTTTCTGAAAGGAGAGAGGCAGCAGCAGAGATTTGCTTTCTCTCAACATTACTCTTGGAAATCAACAATAATGAATTTGGGAATTCTTTATTTGTGCAGGAGCATACTCCTATAGTTTTGTTTTTAATCTAAAATACAAGTAGCCCTCTATATTTTCATGTATATAAACCCCTTGCCCCAAATTAAAGCAACAAAACTGTGAGGGCATTATTGCTGCCTCAGAAATGCTTCCTGGTCTCACTACAGTTGTCCACTGGAGATAATTTTGTGGATGTATCTACGTACTAGGCAATTTGAGCCCCCCAAAACCTTTAAATTGCCTTCTCCACAACTTTCCCAATGCTTGTTGCTCCTCTACATTCAATATGGCATTAACTAATATATGAAATTATGCAATCAGCTAGTTAGCTTGCAAAAAATATCTATCGTAATTAATCCAGTTGATCAGGGGAAAGCAAATATTGCAATATCTAACCACAGGCAACATTTGATATATCTTTAATGGCCAAATGAATTCCTGAATAACCTAGACAAATTCTAGATTTTCAAGTGTTTTACATAAAATTATGCATTTCTTAAATTCCCCTAAAATCTCAACTGAAAAGTGTTTTATTTTCAAGGTACTGAAAGCACCACAAGTAGGCTAGGTAGAAAAAATATTGAACTGAAACAATTCCAAGCTTAAAAAGCAAGCGTCCCTATGAGCAAAACTTTCACAGGCCTCATCCTGGTAAATCCTTGCTTGACTTTTCTGTGTCATCTTCTTCTGTTCTCTGAGTTTCTCCCCCTGTTTCTCCTGGTCTCTCCTCTTCCTCCTCTTCCTCCTCAGATTCTCCTTGAGTCCGTTCTCCCTCTCCCTCTTCTATCTCCCCATCCTCAGATGTAAACGTTTCTCCTCCCTCTGAGCTTGATACCTGTTTTTCGCCTTCTGACTCAGTTATGTCATACTCTTCTCTTTCTTCGCCTTCTTCTGTGGTGTCCTCTTCTGGTTTTAAATCATAGATATCTCTTTGGCTGTCTTCTTCTTCTTCTGCTTCTGCTTCTTCTTCTGCTTCAGCTTCTTCTTCTGCAATCGCTTCTTCCTCTTCTTCTTCCTCATCTTCCAATTCTATAGAAGATACAGAATTTCAAAACTGATCTTCTCTACAATTGTGTACCCCAGTGGCTCCTACCATCTGGTTCACAGACCACTGGAGATCTATACATTGGACTTTGATGCCTATCTGAATGTAAAGGGGCCTGGCAGGGACTTATGAGATTTTTTTTATGTGCTTATGTCTTCTTTCTTTTTATGTTATACATATTCAAAACAAATTGTTTAAGTGATGATTCGCAAAGTCCTTTGACAATGATGATGTGGGTCCACATAGAGGAAAGGGGTGGGAGTTGCTAGTTTAGCCTACTCTGACCTTTACAGTTTAGGGTTACTCAGAATCTGTTCTTATTGTGATGAGGCTGTGAGGAAGGACAGGTTAAAACAATACTATTTCCAAACTAGGGGAAGACTAGCATAGTCTAGGACAAGACTCATCACCTGGATTTTACGTTGTTTGTTTTGGGCTTCTTGATGAAGTATCTTTGTCTTATGTGACTGATCTTTGAAAATTTGGTTACATGGTTAATTGAGGAGTAAAAGGAATGGAGTTAAACGAACTAATCCTCAAGTCTTTATTTCCAGAAAAATAAAGAAAAAGAGTAATGATGGCACATTCATGCGAGTTAAAATCAGGGCTCATTACCAAAGTAGTTCAAGAATAACATCAAACAATGTGTAAAATGTATAGTGAGCCATGAGCAAAAGCAAGTCTGTAGACCTGCCTGTGCAACAATGAGAAAGAAACTGGTGAAATTCTACCATCTACTGGTCAGCGGCAATATAACACCTCCAGCTATGTAAAAAGTTAGATCTACACTGCCGTACAATGAAGATTTTCAGTTTTAACTGCATTATATGCGTCTACAGTGACCATATAATGCATATTCAAACTGCATTTTATGGCAACATAGGTCCAAAGTCTTTAAGGCATCTCCATATCAACCCTTGACTTATTTTCCCTTGTTTACTCTCTTTTACAAAGTTTCTCAAGCACATAATTAATGAATTGGTGCATTCCGATGCTTACTGTGTTGCACTTGTTCTGTGAGTTATTTTAAAATGTAAAATGCTGTTAGAGAGCCCATCTGTCCAATGGCAAAAACTGGGATTTCCCAAAGCATTTGTTACTTTAATTGCAAGTATATTGATTAATAATAATAATAAAATTTTATTTATATACTGCTCTATCTCCCCTAGGGGGACTCAGGGCGATTTCCACAAAAACATAAAACATACTGAGTAGCCATTAAAATATAAACATAACCTATAAACACAATCCTACGCATTGACACAACCGATTCCACATTATTCCATTGTGCAAATGAGTTACTAATGGCGCTACCTACATGTGGGCTGGACAGTTTGAAAGGCTGGTCGGGCTCATGTAATAATAATATTATATAATATATAGGTTTAGCCTATTTTATAATTTGTTGGGTAACATGGTCTTGACAATGAACCCATTCTTACCTCAACTATGTTTTGTTCCAGATGGGATAGAGCATTTTAAATATTGGGCCAAAATACAATGTGAGCTCAGAAACACATTGGTATTTTCAGCTCCTCCAACATACAGTATTTTTAGCTGCTTAAAATAAGCTCTAAAACATTTTCTAGATCATTAGAGCAAGTTTTAGGGATGCTAAACCTGGTGTAAACAAATAAATACCTAGATTTTTCTTTTTAAACAAAGTCCAGCACTGGTTAGAGTCCCTGGGTTCACTATATTTTTAATCCTGTTTTCCGCATAACAGGAATGCAAAAGAAATATCTTCCAAATGATGTTGAACAGGGCTGCTAACAATTGCAGTGCACTATTAGAGAGCCCTACATTCTGTTGTCATGTATACATATGGAAAAAAAACAACATTATTGTCCTATTTGGGCACTTTTATAATTCTTGCTCTGTCCCTGTCTTTGGTATTGTTGTATGTGTAAGGAGCCATCTTTTTCTCCATACTACTACATGATATTTTGGGCATCATTCATAGTATGTCATAGAGGTTCTTGAAAATCCTTGGGAACTTGCTAGTTTTCACTTATATTTAATCTGGAGTTTTCTTCATATTTAATTTCAAAAACCATGTACAAGAAGTGAGGGGCAAGGCATTGCCCTATGGAACCCTAGGAAACTCCAAAACCTGCTTAATAAGCTGATTGGTTTATACCATACAAAGTAAGATATAATTCAAAATGTGTAAAATCATCTGTATGCAACAGGATTAGTAACTAACAGAAAAGTTTTAGATACTTAATATCACCCTGGCAGCTTAAAAACAGTGTTGGGGACATACCAAGTCTTTCTTAGTCCTCACTTAAATATAAAGCAAAGTGCATAAACAAACCTCCCAATTCACGCAACCTCTCACGTCTCTGCTCTTCTCTCAATTCTTTGATATATCCTTTGTTGGTATCATCCAGGGCCTGTCCAAAAAAAAAAACAAAAAACCAAAATACCTAAATGGGTACTAGGCAGGCCTTGTGAGAAACTCTCTTCCCACAAATATGGTTTCATTCTTTAATGTGCAGTTTGCATACAGCAACATTGTTATTAGTATGTATCTTCACAAGAGAAGACTCATAACCAGGATGGTGGGGGATAGGAATATTGTTACTGTTTAAAGAACGATGACACAAGGAAGGAATGCATCTGTTGGAGCAAGTCCAGTTACTTGGGACTTGCTATTTATCCTGTGGCCAGGAAATCAGAAGACGCTTACTTCTTGGGAGGAGAGCAATGTCCAGTCTCAATAAAATAGTGAAGAGTAGAGACATCAGACTGGCAACAAAGATCCGTCTAGTCAAAGCCATGGTATTCCCTGTAGTCACCTACGGATGTGAGAGCTGGACCTTAGGGAAGGCTGAGCGAAGGAAGATCGATGCTTTTGAGCTGTGGTGTTGGAGGAAAGTGCTGAGAGTGCCTTGGACTGCGAGAAGATCCAACCAGTCCATCCTCCAGGAAATAAAGCCCGACTGCTCACTGGAGGGAAAGATACTAGAGACAAAGCTGAAGTACTTTGGCCACATCATGAGGAGACAGGAAAGCCTAGAGAAGACAATTATGCTGGGGAAAGTGGAAGGCAAAAGGAAGAGGGGCCGACCAAGGGCAAGATGGATGGATGGCATCCTTGAATTGACTGGACTGACCTTGAGGGAGCTGGGGGTGGTAACGGCCGACAGGGAGCTCTGGCGTAGGCTGGTCCATGAGGTCACGAAGAGTCGGAGACGACTGAACGAATGAACAACAACAATTTAATAGTAGGATAGTCAAGACAGTCGTGGCACATAAACCAGTTGACTAATTGGCAAGGGAAACTGTTACATAGGTCAGATGAATTGTATCATCATGTCACTTTGAGTCCCATTCGGGGGAGATAAAGCAAGGTAATAATAATAATGATGATGATGATGATGATGATGATGATGATGATGTCTGTTTGGTATCAGGTAGATTGCAGAGAAGGGGATCACTGAATCAATAAAATTGTTCAACCACAGTATTAGGTACGGGTCCATACACAGCTTTTAGAACCCTGCTGAGAGTAATTACAGATCTTTCTAAAACAGCATCCTGCTTCCAACAGAAGTTTCTACAAAGCCCTTAAATTGAGGGACCTTCTCATCATTATTTTTCCTTGCATCAAGAGGTAGACTGCCTCTGAAAAAGGAGGTTGAATTTCTCTATCATGGCCAATTAAATCTTAGAAGAACTGTCGTCTAAGCCTCTTTGATCTTCAAAATTCAGACTCTTTCTCTTCACCACAACCTTTAAGAAATCACATCCCTCATCCATTTCTAGATGTGCCACTTTCCTATCATTCAGAACTAATACTGGAACAGCACATCGCCTATGACACAGATGCCGTATTCATGCTGCACCAATGTCTTTCTGAGCAATTTTTTCATGCTGCTCCCCAAGCCTTGCTCTAGCAGCAACTCTATTCCCTTTTCTCAGTTCATATTTATTTATGTACTGTATTTCTTCATTTCTAAGAGGCACTTTCCCCCCATATATAAACACACACACGTATATTATGTAACACACACACACACATATACTAGTGTGTGTTTGTGTGTGTATATATATATATATATATACACACACATACATACACATATTATGTTTTATACACACGCACATACGCGCGCACACATGCACACACTTAGATTTATGTGTGTATAGTTTTTTCTGTTGGTGGTACTGAAATTTATGTGCATCTTACAATAGATAGTGTCTTATAATCAAAGAAATACAGTATGTTTATGGATGTTTATATCTCCATGATCATTGTCAGTGACTTTTCAACCTTCAGGTTGTCGCTACTGAGTCTACAACTAGCCAAAGTATCATAGGCTTATAGTTCTCTTTCAGCAATGCGGGTGAGATCATAACTCATGTTTTTGGAAGCCCTAGCCCTGAATTTTACCAAACATAATTATTCATCCTAGCCTCCAGCTCCAATCCTTTCCCGCCCCAGGAACACTCTATTTGACTTATAGACAGTCACTTACAATAATGATTGCCTGCCGAGCTGCATCATTATGGATACGTTTTGCCTTCTCCAGAGCCGCCTCGAAGTATTCAACAGCTGAGTGGAAATTCTCCAGCTTCACTGTGTATTAACAATTGTGTTTGTTTATTTATTTGTTTTAAAAGGCAAAGTAAAAAAAAACTGTAAACTTCAGAAAGCCTACTCAAATAATCTTCTGTCTATGTAATGCATTGCTAGATGATTACTGGAACTCTGACAAGTACAAAACACCTGTTAATACTACAGTTGACTACTCCCTTCCCCCTTTTATGGTTCTGACTTTTGCAGATCTGATTATGCACATATTTGATTACAATGTTATCTCTAGCTCCTCCAGTGTGACTCTATAGACTACTTCCTTATTTAATATTGGAAGACCTAGAGTTTTATAGAGAGAAAACTCTAGGAATCTTTGAGTCCTCTGATGGTGAACTTATAGCAGGCATTGACTATATAAGAATCCTGGAGACTTAGAAAATTATAGAGAGGTATTCTCTCAGGTTAAAAAAATAGCAATTTGTTTATTCACAATTTTTCATTTTCACAGGGAGTCCTCTGTCCCTAATCTCAGTCAATATGGAGACTTAACTATATGTTTTCTTATATTTTGCAGTGCAACAAAAGTTCAGGATATTCTTCATTCATTTTCATTTTTAGTATCTGTCACTTTTTAGGCAGATAAAAAGTACCATGCCAAATCATACCAGAGGTTTATTTGACCCAGAATTCTGGTCTCAACTGTTATCCAGATAGCACAATGCAAAGCCCACATGTAGGATTTGAGAATAACAGAACTCCCCATGCATGTTACTCAGAAACTGGTATATACAGGCATACTACTTTCCACACTGGAGAGATATATATATAACTATCCTATCTGGCAGCCATTGATAGCCTTATCCTTTTTAGTGCTTGTGCCCCAGGCAGCCAACAAAATGTACTAGAATTGTATTCCCTGGAATACAGGAAATAAAATCCCTAGTTGGCTAAGGCTGCATCTACAGTGCCATATAATGCAGTTATATGCATATACCCATATAATGCAGTTGAATGCAGTTGAACTGCATTATACAGGTCTACACTGACCATATAATGCAGTTACAAACAGCATTGTATGGTAGTGTATTTCCAGCCAAAGTGTCTTTCTACAGCTCTTCCACAAGTTGTGGATCTCTTAAATACAGTGAAGTGAGCACCATGGTGTTTCTGGTACTCCAGACAGCTGCCTGGCTTGCCTTGTTAGTGGCCCTTTTTCACATACACACTTTGCCAGCATGTTTGCTGACACAAGCTCTATCCTGAAAGACAAGTAGAAGTTCAACAGAGGCAATATTTCCAGAGCTTGGGAAAATTTCTCTTTAGAACTGCAGCTTTTAAAACATGTAGTGAACTGTAGTACAAAAAAAGTTTTCCGAACTCGAAATATTCTACAAGAAGCAATGAATCCTCTTGTTAAACTGGTCCATCACACAGCCAAATAATGGTAAATGAGCTTCTGTCTGGCAAGAACCAACAGTCCTATTGCACTGGGGACACAACCCTGTTGGTAAGGAAAACTGTTGACATTTGTCCAACACTGCTTTCACCTTGTGCTTGTGCCACCAACACGCCACCATTGAGCTGCCATTCAATATCCCCCTCCTCCTCTGCACATTGCAAAGACCTCTCGCCATAGTCCCGGGCTTCAATGGCTCTATCAAGCTCGAGGTAACATCTCCCAATTTCATGAAACAGCCATGTCTTCTCCAAATTGCTCTTCACAAGTGGAATCTTCTCTTCCCAGCTTTGTAAAATAGAACAGAAAAATTTAGCTTGCTTTGGTAGCTTTCTAGATCTTTTGAAGACCAATCTTTTCCCCTGTCTGTAGTCACATCTCTTCTTTATGTCCCTATTAGGCTCATCACTGCAGCAAAAGCCACCCCCCCTTCCTTATTTCCTTATTTTATTTGGAACTAAATTTGTTTGTATTTTATTTTATTTGGAAAGAAAAGCTAAAAGCCTTTTAGCTTTTATTTCCAAACAGCTGCTCAAGAGAAACCTGCAGCATTCCAGGTTTCTCTTGAGGTTTAAACACTCAGCAGCTTGCCCCAGAAGCCTCCTAGGCCAGGTCTAGAAATCAGTGACATGCAACAGAGAGTGGAAAGTGGAAGTGAGGAAGGGTAAAGCCTAACTGCAGTTGTTAGTCAGGGTCTGGGACATATAAATATGAGAACCACAATATTCATAATGGTTTGCTTCCAGGACTCACCACAGATGTTAAAAAAATGTGGATGATCATGCCGCATATTACTAAATGACAGTGAAT
Source organism: Anolis sagrei (assembly GCF_037176765.1). NCBI lineage: Eukaryota > Metazoa > Chordata > Lepidosauria > Squamata > Anolidae > Anolis > Anolis sagrei. The sequence continues at coordinate 44,941,477 of NC_090026.1, read as the reverse complement.
GAACATGCTTCAGCATGCCTGCAATTACATCACCACCATTTACTAATATGGAGTTCTAGAAATGCAGGATCCAGATTCTAAACATCCCAAGAATCCTCTATAATGCCATTAGCAAAAGGTCTCAGTTCAGCAGAAAATCCTTGTTGTAATTCCTCATCCAAAGCAACCCTTCTACCCTCCATGGATAATTTTCTGCACTCCTTGGCAAATTGCTTCCCAGGTTACTGACATTCAGGAAATCTGTGATCTTCCAAATATTATGACAGTACAAATCCACTTTTACTGGACCAGTTGTCTTGACAATGGGATTTAGAATCCATATTTATTTATTTATTATAGCATTTATATGCTGCCCTTCTCACCTCGAAGGAGACTCAGAGTAGCTTACAAGTAATATACAATACAATAAATAAAATATCTTCCTGGACCCCTCTTTACTCTGGTCCCAAAATAGCAGTTGGTGTTGGGGGGAAAGGCTCCCAACTTATGACACTGAAGACAAGATGGCACTATCTTCTTTGCCCCTCTCTTTACTCTGGCCCCAGAGCAGCAGTTGGTAAGCCATAACTTTTCCATCTCGGTGCTAGGTGTTCTCCTATTCTAGACTTATGTCTCATCTTCTCTATGTGACACTACCATTTGTGCAATCAACCCTTCATAGCAAGTTCTTAGTATACCATTGCTTTCTTTTAACTCTTATTGATTCTACCAAAGATTTGAAAGGTTTCATTGTTTACACATCACTGCTCCTCCAAAAATGAAACCATGGCAGCTAAATAAATTTCAGTTTATACTGTTATAGAACTGAGCTATAGTAAATTGTTTGACTTTAGATCAGGGTTGGGAAGGCAGGAATTATGCAATCCTCCAGATGTTGTTGAATTACAACTGCTAGCATTCCTCATTATGTTACACTGCGGGGAGTTACAGCTCATCAACATCTGTTCATCAACAATTCCACCTTATTTTAGATTGTGCCCAATGTAGAAGACATGGAAAACCTTATTAGCTATTGACTTCAACCTACGTTTCAATGGCTTCCTCGTATTTTTTCATGCGGGCGTAGACTCGTCCAATATTGTCCAGGGCTCTAGAGACAGCATCAATCAAATTACTGCAGGAAAGAAAAAAGCAAGAGATCTTAAAAGTGGATTGCTACCTCAAAATATCCTTGGTTATCTGTGACCCACCTTCCTTCTCCAACCTGGTACTCTCTTACTTTTCTCTGGCAATATCCAGGTCCACCTGGTGACTCAGTAAAGCTGCCTCCAAGTTTCCCATATCAATCTGAGCATTTCCAATACAGCTGTAGAGGTTTCCAACCAGCTCATTCCTGTTAGGAATCTCATCATCATCAAAACCTTGAATCTTTTTTAGTACTTGCTCAGCTTTCTGCCAGCTTCTTCCAGGGCAACCACTGGTGAGCACTTGTTGGTGAAGAGAGGAAAAAAGAAAACATGGGTACAATTGCACTGACAAATGTTGGAAATATGGGAAAGAAAATGGCACATTTTACCACATGTGGACATGCAAAAAAGTTTTTAAAACTACTGGAAACAGATTAATGTATATCTCAAAAAGATGTTAAACACAAATTTCAAAATGACACCACAAATCTAACTTTTGAACATGCCAGATGAAGAATTAGAAAGGAAATTTGGGGGGAAATTGTTTTATGTGACAGTGGTAGCCTGAATAGTATATTCTAGATATTGGAAAATCTCAGAGGTACCTCCCTTAGAAGAATGGGAAAAATACATTACAGATTTGCTAATAATGGACAAAAAACTACTCTTAAAAGGAGAATTATTAGAGAACTTTGTTAATGAATGGCAACCAGTGATTCAACATCTCAATGTAAAATTAAACTAAAAATGTACATAGGGCATCTTATAAGACTATAGGCAAGGAGGAAGAGGATACTAATTTAGAGGCTATGATGCTTTTATATGTACTATTCAAATAGAAGACTGTGACCCCTTAAAGAAAAGATTATGGAACAGGTATAGCTGGAAAATATTGCAATGTACACAACAAACACAAATGTATGACTATTTCAATAAATAAATAAATAAATATTTTAAAATACATTGTGTTTAGATTTAATTGTTCCCCTCAAATATGTCTCTCATTAAACATCTCCCCCATTCAAGGTTTTGGTTCCAACAAACAACAGGCTATGACTATTTCAAATGTTTTTCAGGGTCTCCAAACGGCACGGCCAATACTGAAAATAGAATCTCTGTATAGGTGCAAGAATCATATATATGCCACAAAAGTACATATCCAGGGTGTAAACCACAATCAACCACAAAATACATGAAGGTCTCTCAATCATATGTGTGCAATGGTGGAACACACTCTGCTAAAATTCCCTTTTATCTGGAGAGTGAAATAGTCCTTGAAATAAAGTTTCTTTCCATAGGTACATTTTATCATCTAAGCCACTTACACATATCAATGTCCTCCATGCTTTTCAGGATATATCTAGCTACTTCAGAGGGTTTCCGCTTTTGATCCCTGGTCCATCTCTGAAGCATCAGTTTTCGGTCTCTGATTCTGGCATATATAGGTTTCTGCTGTTGCCAGAAATCCGTGCGGGTGTCCAGGTAGGAAAGTCCTTCTTGGATCAAGCTTCCAACAGTTACCCCTTGCTTTGTAGTGCTTTTTATCAAGTCTACAAGAAGAAAAAGGAAAGAAAGAATCATTTGATAGTTTATCAAAGTGGTTGGGTTTCAAGCAGATGTCTTCTAGAATATACAATTCTGTCTTTACTGAGATACGTGCATGCAATAACAGTTCCACATACAACACTAGCTTTTATTTAATACAGGGGTCCACAAAGTAAGGCCAGTGGGCCAGATGTGGCCCTCCAAGGTCATTTACCTGGCCCCTGTCATAAACTTTAGACTTAGGTTTGCCCTAAGTCTGAAATTACTTGAAGGCACATAACAATCCTAATTAACTTGACCATTTCATCATCCAAAAGTAGGCCCGCACTTCCCATTGAAAGATGGGTAAGTTTATGTTGCTGAAAATTGTTTTTCATTTAAAATATTTTTTTGTCTTTCATTGTGTTGTGTGGGGTTTTTTTGGGGGGGGTTTTTTTTTTTTTTTGCATTACAGAGAAGACATGTGCAGTGTGTATAGGAATCAGTTCATTTTTTCCCAAACTATAGTTCACCCCCCAAAAATCTGAGGAACCATGAACTGCCCCCCAACTTAAAAAGTTTGAGAATCTCTGGTTTAATACATAATTCAAAGATTTATATCTGCTCTCAAGTGTGAATACCATCAAGGCACATAGCAATAAAACTGATGAGGTAGTCTATACATCAGGGTCCTCAAACGTTTTAAACAGAGGCCCAGGTCACAGTCCCTCAAGTTGTTGGAGGGCCGGATTATAATTTGAAAAAAACATAAATGAATTCCTATCACATTGCACATATTTTAATTGTAAGTGGGAAAAAAACACTTAAAGACAATACAATAATTAAGATGAAGAACAATTTTAACAAATATAAACTTATTAGTATTTCAATGGGAAGTATGGGCCTGCTTTTGGCTGATGAGATAGGATTGTTATTGTTGTTATGTGCTTTCAAGTCATTTCAGACTTAGGTTGACCCTGAGCGAGGGCTGGGTAAATGACCTTGGAGGTCCGTATCTGGCCCCTGGGCCTTAGTTTGCGGACCCCTGCTATACATAAGGTGAACCCATGGTTAATATTACATGAACAACAATGAGGCAAATTTGCTTTGTGCATTCACCCTCCACATGTTTGGTACTTCCAGTTTCCTCCTTCCCACCCAAGTTTGAAACAAATCATCATTTGTTTCATTCATTGAGCAAAAGATTGCTTGCTTGACTCACAAATGCAAACCATAAATCATAATCATTTGCTAACCAAGGGGGAAAATCGCAACTTGCTAGGTCAGACGAAATGCCAAACGATGGTTTGTCTCTAATCAAGATCAGTGGAAAGAATCAAAGTATTTGAGTGGACTAGAAAGTATGTGTTCCCAAAGCTCTTTGATGTTTATATATATAATGTAAAATTGAGGTTTGGCATTATATTTGAGTCTCTTTGCATATGGCCCTGAGTATGGCACTGCTCTGTCTGTAAGAAACCTCACAGAGACATGTTGTTCATAACCCTTAGGGCAATAGCTTTCAAAATCTTTATCTTCAGTGACACATTCTATGTTCACTGCGTTCATTTTTCTTTAAAAGGAAGTTGACAAATTCCAAAAAACGATGGGGCACGTCAGAAAATATAAACAGTTAATGTAAAGCACCAGCAAGGCCTTTTTTACTCTGCTATCTGCTGTATGAATTCAGTGAACATCCTACTTATAAGACACACCCATAGCTATACTTTTCTGGTACAATAAAACGGTTTTTGTGGATATCTACCTGCTTTTGTTGATCTCACTGAAGAATTCCAAAACACAGCTTAGGAAATCCCTATAAATCATAGCATCCCTGCAACCCACAGAGATGATCATAGGAAAGGGAAACTTGCAACTATAGAATAACTTGAGAGACTCACAGGTCTGAGGCTCCCATGTCCAACACTACCAAAATGGAGAAAAAGATAACCTTCATCCTTGAGCAATTTCTCCAGAAAAGCCTTGTCAACATAGAGTTCCCCAAGGAGTTGCCGTTCGGTCTTCTCATTTCTTACAGGTTCCTGTTGTTTACTTAGGTATTTAGCATCCTTTTTGGTAAATTTGATAGTAAGCTTCTGTTTTGCTTTTCTGGCCTGTCAGAATAGAAAATGGTGGGAAAATATTTACAATGACAAAGACTACTTTTCCTATATTTTGCTGTAACACTCCTCTGTGAAATAGGAACTAGACAGGCAAGCTAATTTATCCTTTATTTCACTGATTTGTTTAAGTAATTATATCCTGCTTTTCTCCCAACGTAACACAAGGTGGCTAAATATTGCAAATTACACGCTGGTCTGTTTTAAAATATCTTCATAGAATAAACAAAGTCATGAGATATTGTAACTGATCATTTAGAACCCTGAAACATTCAGAAAAGGCTTAAGATACAATATAGCCAAAGTTAAGAAATTCTAGCACCAATAACTTAATCACACAGTCTTCTGCTCTAACATTCTTCTGCCTGCTATAGCACCACTTATATTTTCTCACATGAAGAAACTGGTGAAAAATGAGGAGAATATATTCCAAGCCATTAACTAATACAAGGGGGGTAGGAATTTTTCTCATATAGTTTTTTCACACTGGGTGTGAGAGAGCACCCTTCCTTAGTAGGTTGAGTTAATGCAGCATAAAAAAGAAATCAATTTGCACAGGAACAACAGAAAAATATCGACACACCTCTTCTTGGAAACAAGAGGGAAGTGTCAAGATGTTTACAAGGGATAATATTTCCTGTGTAAACACAGGCAGCCCTGTATTTCCAGTTTTAAAATCTTAAATTTTGCCTTCTCTTTGAAACAGCGCTAGCATGAACACAATTATTTAAACTGTTATATACATGTACCACACAATCAGAAATGTGTACCCTAGTACTCGAATCAATATGTCAACATCTTTGGACAGTAGCATGTTAAACAGTATTAGTGGGTTAGTTTGATTTGACTGGGCTGTTGCTAAGTTCTTTTTAGGACACTGCTACTCAAAGCAGTAGCCAATGGACAGGTGCTTAGCTTCTGCAGTGCCAGGCTTCCTTTTTTCAGTCCTTGAGAGTTGTAACTCTTTTTGGGAAATTAGATATCTTGGAAATGATCAAACAGCATATTTGCTATTATTGATATTACTACTACTATTACAACCACATTTATGTATATAGCAAAGGACAACTACCAAAACCTTGTTTTGCAGATTGCAATCTTCTTATCACAATATCTTCTTATCACAATAATTTAATAATAATAATTATAATAATAATTATTATTATTACCCGCTTCTCCTCATGGCTCGAGGTGAGTTACAATATCACTAAAACACACAATCATCTAAAAACATGCTGTAAAATACATGTATTGAAACATATTTATACAAAATATATATTAAAATAATGGGTTGCTGTGAGTTTTCCAGGCTGTATGGCCATGTTCCAGAAGCATTCTCTCCTGATATTTTGCCCACATCTATGGCAGACATCTTCAGAGGTTGTGAGTTCTATTGGAAACTAGGCAAGTGAGGTTTCCAACAGATCTCACAACCTCTGAGGATGCCTGCCATAGATGTGGGCAAAATGGCAAGAGAGAATGCTTCTGGAACATGACCATACAGCCCAGAAAACTTAAAGCAACGCAGTGATTCCAGCCCTGAAAGCCTTTGGCAACATATATTAAAATACACAGAACAAAGTTTAAACATAAGAGGCAAGTTTAAAAATAGTGATTTTAAATTATGCTATTCCTTTTTCATCCTGAGCAACATGCTCCTGGAGAGGGTTTGAAGCAGTGCTTAATACTCACTGGAACATTGACTTGAGGAGATATACAATGTACCATTACAACCTCTGCAAACCCTCACATTATCATCCCCTCTCCAACCTTTCCTAGTGCCTTGGGCTACTTGCCATGGTTTCTCTTCCCTCTTAAGTGAACAGCCAGACACCTAGTTTGGAAACAGAGACCATACCTCTGCCTGACGACTCAGAAAGCAGAGGTCCGGTCTGTTCTCGAGTTTCACAGAAGAAGGGCCTAGAAACAGAGAATATACTCTCAAGGGGTGAGAAAAGTTATAGAAAGCACTTGCTGCAAACAATGCCATGTAGTCATTTAGTAAAAAAGCATGCCTGAGTGGCAAGGAAAAATATTCCAATATCATTTTTATCTTTTTCTTAACCTTTTGTACATTTGCTATTTTTTCTTAAAATGACATGAAAGGCAACTCTATAAAATAATACAAATAATAAAATCATACTTCACATGAACTGAAGGTTTTTGCTATCTGTTTTGTTTTCAGTTTTTCCCAATGATTAGTCTTCTCCAATAATTTTGCCTTTTTCAATACTACACTGAAAAAGGCAAAATCATTACATGAAAAAACAATTATTAAATGGAAAAATGGGGGGGGGGGGAGAGAGCTCTTTTAGAATAAAGTTCCAATTACAATAAGCAGAGTCACTCCTAAATGGGTCCAGTTCTTTGCCCCACCTGATGTGATTAGTTAAGAAGATTGTCTCATTTTCATAATACAAATAATGCCCTGTCAACTTACTACCAAATTTAGTCCAGACTTTATTTTACTACTTACCTAAGATAGTAAAATTGGACTGTTTACCTCAGTCCAAACAAAGTACAAATGACAAAAATAATTCTGAGGGGTTTCCTCCTAAAATAAAGCTTTCCTATCTACCCGTCCTAAACAGTATTTCCATCACTGTTAGTATCCCTGTTATTATTTCATTTTTGGATATATTTTAATAGATTCTAAATATCTAACCATATTTATTTTTTGTTAACAATGTACCTTTCATTCATGTATGTCCTTTTTGGTCAAATGCAGGGCAACAAAAACAAATGTAATACTACCCCACCCCACCCCCAATAAAAATAAAATGACATACTTCCAACAGAATTTTCTATTGCCTCTTGGCATTTCTGAATGCCCAGTCTGAATTTCTGCAACTCTGGTCGAAGCTTGTGGCCTCGATGGTAAAAGACTAAGGCAAATTCAAAATCCCCCATGGTGTATAAGGCCTCAGCTTTCTGGTATAGTCCCTGTAACAAAGAACAAAATTAGAAGAAGAAAAAAGACATCATTGACATCATGTATGTCTGTATGAACAGCAAGCAACAACTATAAGAGTATTGCTTCTTCCTACATCCGATATTCTTCAAGATGCTTCCAACTCAAAGAGTCTGATCGCTGAGCACAGATGAAGGGCAGCTTCTCCTTTCTGTCTTCACCTTTGCAACTTTTATCTATCCTGAAGGGAGTCCTATCAAAGAATTCAACTCTGATTCAACTGCCCTAAGTAAAGGTAAACATTTCCCCTTGACATTAAGTCTAGTTGTGTCTGACTCTGGGGGGTGGTGCCTATTTCAATTTCTAAGCCAAAGAGCCAGCGTTGTCCATAGACGCCTCCAAAGTCATGTGGCTGGCATGACTGCATAGAGCGCCACTACCTTCCTGCCAGAGCAGTACCTATTGATCTACTCACATTTGCATATTTTCGAACTGCTATGTTAGCAGAAGCTTGGGCTAACAGCAGGCTCACCCTGCTCCCTGGATTTGAACCACCAAACTTTCGGTCACCAAGTTCAGCAGCTCAGCGTTTTAACCTGCTGCACCACCAGGAGTTCCCTCAACTGCGCTACTGAATCCCAAATAAATGCTGCATACAAAATATTTTTTTCTAAACCAGTTGGTAGCTACACTTTGTCCTTTGTGGGATGATAAAGTTGGGAGTCCAACTGCTGCTCTGGGTCCAGAGTGAAGAGAGGGCTAGGAAAACAGTTCCATCTTGTCTCCTGTGCTGTGCTTATAATGTAATATAATATATTGTATATACATATAATATTGATAATATTATAATGTAATCCCAGTAACTACAACTTTATATTGCATGTAATATTACTAGTAATATTACATGTAATTTTATTAGTAATATTGTAGGTGAACTACAATATTACTAATAATAGATGAACTATAAATCCCAGTAACTACAACTTTATATTGCATGTAATATTACTAGTAATATTACATGTAATTTTATTAGTAATATTGTAGGTGAACTACAATATTACTAATAATAGATGAACTATAAATCCCAGTAACTGCAACTTTATATTACATGTAATATTACTAATAATATTACAGTATAATGGTGTAGACCAATATAGTAATATACAGGCTGAGGCAGCATAACTTCATTTTTCAAAATGTGCGCCATTCAGTCGGTTGAAGACGTAGCAGAGCACTAATGGTCTTGTTCGAGAGGCGGAAGTTTTGTGCTGACACAGTTCAGTCACCATCATGCGTCATGGAACATCATGGAACAGTGAGGAGCGTGCTTTTGCCATTGAGCCCTACTTTTCGAGTAGATTTGGAGAGGCCGTCCCACTCTCCAGATTTGGCCCTTTATGATTCTTTGCTATGGGTTTTTTTAAAATCCCGGGTTTATGTGAACCGTCCAAGGACCCTACAAAATTTGACGACCAACATCCAGGAAGAAATTGCCAACATAACGCCTGCTATGCTGGCAAGAGTCATGACAAATGCTAGAAATCAGTTTACTCAATGTATGGATAATGGAGAGTGGGGGATGTCACCTACTTAATTTGATCTTCAAAACTACGTAAAACAAAACTTTAGGTATGTGCCTACATTATTAAAAAAAATAAAAAAATTCTGAGTCATACAATGGGTTTTATTAAGTTTTGAAAAAAGGAAGTTATGCTGCCTCACCCTGTATAATACTAATATTATGCTATGTTATATAATATATTGTATTTACATATTACTTGTAAGCTGCTCTGAGTCCCCTTCGGGATGAGAAAGGCGACATATAAATGTCATAGGTAAATAAATAAATAAATAAATAAGGAGAAAAATATCTATAACATCTTTCACATAATTCATCCAAAAATTCCTTAATGAACTGAGTAAGAGAGCCCTTAAGATTAAAGTAAGCCTCCTGATCTACTAGTTGCCCACCTTGGTAAATTCCTTGTCAGCTGCCAGCGAGTCTTCTGCATCCCTCAAGGCATTTTCCGTATCTCCTAGTCTTAGGTAGCACTTTGAGCGGGCCACAAGGCAGTTCCTGTCTGCTGGCTGGAGCTGCAGGGCCTAACAAACAAATATATGGTATTCACCGTCAATGGTATTATCACAGTAGCTAGCTGACCATTCCCTTTTCTTCTGCCTTTCACAGATGACAACAGAGATATCTTATGGTTCTCACAACTTCAAAAGGTGTACTCCCTCCAATATTGTGTTGGAGTTGGGTGCCACCTCTACGCAGATGACGCCCAACTCTACTACTCTTTTTCACCTAACTCCAAGGAAGCCCCTCGGGTGCTGGATGAGTGCCTGGCCGCAGTGGCTGTCTGGATGAGGATCAATCCTGAAGATCAATCCTGACAAGACAGAGGTCCTCCAGATCTGGGTATAGGGTGGCAACCTGTGTTGGATGGGGTTGCACTCCCCCTGAAGTCACAGGCCCGCAGCTTGGGTGTTCTCCTGGACTCATCACTTACGCTTGAAGCTCAGGCGTCGGCGGTGGCTGGGAGGGCCTTCGCACAATTAAGACATGCGCCAGCTGCGACCGTACCTCGTGAAGGTGGATCTGGCCAGGGTGGTTCATGCCTTAGTCGCCTCCAGAATGGATTACTGTAATGCACTCTACGTGGGGCTGCCCTTGAAAACGGCCTGGAAATTTCAATTGGTACAATGGGCGGCAGCCAGGTTGTTAACTGGTGCTCCTTACAGGGAGCGGTCAATCCTCCTGTTTAAGGAGCTCCATTGGCTGCTATTCATTTTCCGGTCCCAATTCAAGGTGCAGGTGCTTACCTACAAAGCCCTAAATAGTTTAGGACCCGCCTACCTGCGTGACCGCATCACTGTGTACGAACCCATGCGATCTCTTCAATCATCTGGAGAGGGCCTGCTCACACTCCTGCCTCCATCGCAAGTGTGATTGGTGGGGACGAGGGACAGGGCCTTCTCTGTGGTGGCTCCTTGACTCTGGAACTCACTCCCCAGGGACATCAGGCATGCCCCAACTCTGGCAGTCTTTAGGAGGAGACTGAAAACGTGGCTGTTCCAGTGTGCCTTCCCGGAATAAAGAAATAATTCCCAGCAAAATGCCCTTACCAATGCACTTTAACTACTGGATTGCGTTGGACTGCGCGCTCACTTCTTAAAACCCTCCTTCCAGATATATTCCACCTTGTTCATGCCTAGGGTTATTTTTAAATTTTAAATTACTACATTTGGCCCGGCCATAGGTTTTTAATCCTTGTGTGTTGTTGTTATATGTGATTTATATTAATTTGTATTGCATTGTATTGTTTTGTTTATCACTTTTCTGTTTTATTGTTGTGTTATTGGGCTTGGCTTCATGTAAGCCGCTCCGAGTCCCTTGGGGAGATGGTGGCGGGTATAAATAAAGTTTCATTATTATAGTTTTATTATTATTCTTAATGTTTTACAGTGGCACTACTTTAAACTAAATTTCAACTCTCATTGCCATGGCGCAATGCAATAGAATCCTGGGATTTGTAGTTTGATGAGGCCCACACACTATTTGGCAGAGAAGGCTAAAGGCCTTCCAAAAGTACACCCACATAGCATTAAGACTTGGCACTTAAAGTGCTGTCAAACTGCATTAATTCTACAGTGTAGATGCCCCCTTGTTCTCCCGTCCCTTCCCGAATATTCTCACGTAGGTGTAGCAGGCGAGGGCTTTGGTAAGCTCTCCTCGCTGGCTGAGCATCGTCCCTTCCGCCATGAAGCTGGGGAAGGTCCCCCGCAAAGCGTCGCCCTCCGAGTCCACCATCCTTAGAGCTGGCAAGGCCGAGGAGGACGCTGCAACGTTGCTTGGCAACGCGCTGCTTAGCAACGCCAGCACTTCCGGAAACCCAACGGGTCCTCGGAGGAGTCAAAAAAGTTGAGCAACGCCAGGAGGCGGCTCCTTTGCGTTGGCTGTCTTATAGTTCCATCCCTTCCCATTGTTGCACTCCCGCCAAAATGTGATCCTTGCTTTCTCTTTGGCTGTCCTCATTACTAATAGAAATCAATGAGACAACCAATATCAACCAAATCAATCAAACTTTAGAGAGTTGTAGTTGCTGGGATATATAGTTCACCTGCAATCAAAGAGCATTCTGAACTCCACCAATGATGGAATTGGGCCAAACTTAGCACACAGTTCTCCCATGACCAACAAAAAACACCAGAAGGGGTTGATGGGCACTGACCTTGAGTTTAGAAGTTGTAGTTCACCTACATCCAGAGAGCATTGTGGGCTCAAACAATGATGGGTCTGGACCAAACTTAGCAGGGATACTCAATATACCTAAATAAGAACACAGATGGTGTTTGGAGGAAATAGGCCTTGACATTTGGAAGTTGTAGTTACTGGGATTTATAGTTCACCTACAATCAAAGAGCATTCCGAACCCCACCAACGACAGAATTGGGCCAAACGTCCCACACAGAACCCCCATGACAATTAACTGTTTATTAATTGTGTAATGTGTTAGGTTGTTAACTGTTTCTATACTGTAGCACTGAATTTTTGCTGTTCGTATTTGTTGTGAACCGCTGTGAGTCGCCTTCGGACTGAGAACAGCGGTATATAAGTAAGGTAAATAAATAAATAAATGACCAACAGAAAACAGAAAAGACCATCCAGTCTAACTCCCTTCACCAGGGCAAGAAAACGTAATCAAAGCCCTCCTGACAAAGAGGTATTCAGCCATAGAGATAGATAGATAGATAGATAGATATGATTCACACATAGATATCATAGATTTGAAAGGGACACCCCAAAATGGACAATTATATGTTCCATGTTCCCGAGTAGGCAAACCAGACAATCTCCACATCAACACTGACAAAGAAACAGCAAGAAATACTGTTTACCCACAAGCATAAAATTTTACATATATTAGAAACCATCACTTTCTCATTACCTTATTTTTCAGATCACCAGACTGCAACGCAGTTGCATGTGACGTCTGTAGACAGTCCACGTTTCGCAGGCATATAGCAGAGTTGGGAGGACAATAGCTTTATAAACAAGCACCTTGTTATCCCTACAGATGTCCTGGTCCTCAAACACTCTGCTTCATTCAGAAAAATGCTGCACTCGCAGAGCTCAAGCGGTGTTGTATTTCGGTGTCGATGTTGACTTTGGTGGAGAGGTGGTTGCCAAGGTAGCGGAAATGGTCAACATTTTCTAATGTTATACCACTAAGCTATATCTCTGGCATTGGAGAGGGATTGGCAGGTGACTGCTGGAACAGCAATTTGGTTTTCTCGATGTTCAATGACAGGTTGAGCTTCTCGTATGCTTCTGTGAAGGTGTTTAGAGTGGCTTGTAGATATATATTTGTATTAGAGATCGGTGTTGCCATATGTGTTCCCAGGGCAAGTTGATTTGTGTATATATTATAATTTTTTATCCTACTGTTCAGCCTGCAAGGCCCAGAGTGAATTTACACAGCGCCTGTAGGAACAACAATGTGTCATTAAAATAGGAGCCAATTTGCAGAAGCAGCAGTTATACCAGTTCCCGTCTTCCTCCGCTGCCCACAAGGCAGTTACAGTAATGGGCTCTGTGAGGTGAGGAGAAATCCAGTCCCAGCTTGATGAGGTAGCAGCAGGTTCAGAAGATGTGAAGGAAAGTTTGTTTTGCTTCTGTCTTTCTTTTTTCCGGTTCATAGCGCAGGTGGATCTAATGGCTCATAGAAGAGAAGGAGAGACCCAGACATGGTGTGATAGATCAAATGCATGTAGAGGCAACAGTGGCGCCAGTTAACTCCATTCACTCCTTTCTTTTTTTGCGTTGGAGCAGCTGCCTGTCATCAAAATGAGCAGTAAGATTTCCTTCCCTAAAGGCAGGTCTTGTGTACAACATTTGGGAATAAGTTAAATAATACACATTTTAATTGAAGAGGTAACTTCTAAAGGATCTTTAACTCAAGAAGAAAAAAGGATCTAACTGCATTATTGCATGTTGCATACTTTACTTACTTACTTAGGCAATCTCTTGTTGTCCGAGTAAGATTGTCTTCCCAGTTCAGTGAACTGGCAGTGGGTCCGTATTTGACTGTGGAGCCCTATTCTTGATCTGCATGTTCTCCCGCAGTGAGGGCCTTGGTTTCCAGGTGGAAGGCAGTCCCAGTCAGGGTTGGCTTGATGTGCCTTCCTCTTGACACGTTTCTCTCTTTCTCTCCATTCGTGCCTCTTCAAATTCTATAGCACTGCTGGTCACAGCTGACCTCCAGCTGGAGTGCTCAAGGGCCAGGGTTTCCCAGTTCTCAATGTCTATGTCAGAGTTATTAAGGTTGGCTTTGAGCCCATCTTTAAATCTCTTTTCCTTCCCACCAACATTCCATTTTCCATTCTTGAGTTCAGAGCAGAGCAACTGCTTTGGAAGACGGTGGTCGGGCATCTGGACAATGTGGCCGGTCCAGCAGAGTTGATGGCAGAGAACCATCGCTTAAGTGCTGGTGGTCCACCTGTCTTCCCAAGAGATTTGCAGGATTTTTCAAAGGTAACACTAATGGAATCGTTTCAAGAGTTGCATGTGATGTCTGTAGATAGTCCATGTTTCACAGGTGTACAGCATGTTTGGGAAGACAATAGCTTTATAAACAAGCACCTTGGTATCCCTACGGATGTCCTGGTCCTTAAACACTCTCTGCTTCATTTGGAAAAATGCTGCACTTGCAGAGCTCAGGCAGTGTTGTATTTCGGTTTCAATGTTGACTTTTGTGGAGAGGTGGCTACCAAGGTAGAGGAAATAGTCAACATTTTCTAATGTTACACCATTAAGCTGTATATCTGGCATTGGAAAAGGGTTGGCTGGTGACTGCTGGAGGAGCACTTTGGTTTTCTCAATGTTCAATGACGGGCCAAGCTTCTCGCATGCTTCTGCTAAGGTATTTAGAATGGCTTGTAGGTCTTCTTCTGAATGCACGCAGATGACGTTGTAATCAATATATTGGAGTTCTATAACAGATGTTGTTGTAATCTTGGTTTTGTTGCATATTGCACAGGATGAGTAGTATGCCAATTGGCTTAGGAAGTGTAGGGGGAAAAACAAACTTTAGAAATGGCAAAATACCTGGAACCCACAGTATGAGCTTGAGTCATGTGATGGGCTCCATAAGTAGCTGTTTCATAACTGTGTTGAAAAGCTGGTTTTATTGCATGTGATGAAGTCCTTAGGGTGGCCCTAAATCTAAAGTTTAGTGTGAGAGCTGGGTAAATGAGTAGTGACTGACAGCTTCCAAATTAGTGGGCACTGAATCCATTCATAACCTGCAATTCTGTCCAATGTACTACATCCACTGTGGTTAATGGTTTGAGCACTGGGCTATGACTCTGGAGATGAGGGTTCAAATGTCCTCTAGGCTATAGAGTCCTAATAGGTGATCCTGGGCACGTCAGCCTTGGAGGAAGGCAATAGCAGACACCTTCTGAACAAATCTTACCACGAAAACCCATGATAGGTTCACTTTAGGCTTTCCATAACTAGGACAAAATAGGTTCAGCACCTTAGACAGCTCCTGCAGTGAACTGGGCCTCTGTAAGTCTTTGGGCAATCATGCCACCTTCAGCACAACTTACTACAATTAAAGCTTATTCTGGAGCATTAACATATGTCAGCATTTGGCAACAAATTTTGAGGGAGGCCTGAAAAGACACCCAATTCAGGAAGAAGATTGCCTGAGGACCAAAATAGGTTGAAAGCCACCCTAAAATAGGAGCAGATTTATTGCTCCATTGACATGGGAAATAATAATAATAATAATAATAATAATAATAATAATCTTTATTTATACCCTGCCACCATCTCCCCACTGGGGCCTTGGGGTGGGTTACATGAGGCCATGCCCAAACAACAAATTACAGCAGAATAAAACCAAAAACACAAACAATAAACAACAACATAATAATTACATAAAACATATGAATGCATAATGATATAAAATTACCATAAACACAATCACAATGACAGTGGGCGGGCTACTTTTTTTTTCCGTGTCAGGAGCATCTTGAGAAACTGCAAGTCGCTTCTGGTGTGAGAGAATTGGCCGCCTGCAAGGACATTGCTCAGGGGACGCCCGGATGATTTGATGTTTTTATCATCCTTGTGGGGGGCTTCTCTCATGTCCCCGCATGAGGAGCTGGAGCTGATAGAGGGAGCTCATCCGCCTCTCCCCAGATTCGAACCTGCAACCTGTCGGTCTTCAGTCCTGCCAGCACAGGGCTTTAACCCACTGCGCCACTGGCGGGCTACATGTAATGATTAAAAGAAAAACTAATTAAAAACTGATTAAAAACTCGGGTGAGATAAGGGGAAGCAGGTTATTTGCGGAGGAGGGCTCATTAAAACGGGGGTTGTGGTATCAAGCTTTCCCACAAAGGGGGGGGGATGTATACTATAATATACTATAATATTAATATAATATTAATATATAATATTAATATAATATACATATACTATAATATGCAGGTTTTCAACTTTTGCTAGTAAACTAAATAAAATTAAATATATTCCAAAGTAACAACCCCCTTATGCTGATTTGTAGTTAAATAATATTCTTATTTCTTATCATTTTAAAAGTTGTTATTTATTGTCTAATAAAACATAATCATAATAACAGATAAATGAGTGGTGTTTCATTTTTATAGTCCCCTTTCTGCATTATACTGAGCATAGTTCTCTTATTTTGAATTCACAGTCTGGAATAAGATATGCTCAGAACAGATAACATAAACCCAAGGTGAGAAGAATGCAGAGGTGACTTTGCTTGGCTTAGTGACTTGTTCTTGAGAGGTTTCAAAAGTCCTAGAATAACTGGTTTAAAGACAATAAACCCTGACAACATCTCACTTGCTCAATATGCAGACGAACAAACCAAGCTGGTTCTCTAGTTTAATCAACTCTAAGTAGGCTCTAAGTGAAGCAAAGTTGCCCCAACACAAGAAGAGACTTTCAGCCAATTGCATTTGCATCTGTGGAAAGGGAAGACAGTGATTTATTTAGCTACTGCACATATATGGGGAAAGTGTATAAATGTAGGAGATAAACTTTACACTTGTCACATGTGAAGAATTTTGAGGATCTGTTTGCTGGTTCCTATATATGTACATGACGTGATTTTTCTGTATGTGATTAATGTAGGAAATAAGAACACAAAGAGATGAGAAACATTATTTCTGTGATGTTGTATCTATGGCTGCACATTGTGGCTTCATATTGCTGTCCTTATCTGATGAACATGTGTGAACAAGCCCCAATTTACAATGAATTCATCCTTAAAGACACAACTGACTGGTGGTATTTTGGAACGTTGACAGTTTTCTGATCCCATTTCTTCCACACAAATGTTCTCCGGGCTTCTGAAAACTGTCATACTTCTTAATTCAAATTGAAGACAAACTTACCTCTTAATCCTGAACCAGTTGTTTTTTGGTATAATGCAAGAATAAAAATTACCCAGGCAACAGGCAGCCATCTGAGAACAGGTAATTCTGCTGCGTCAATGCACTCTGGCTGATTAAACACTTCAATCACAGTGAATGAGGGGAAAATAGCAAAATGGCCCATCTCAGGTGGAGGCTGATTAGAAACAGACAAAGCAAATGCATTAAAATATTCAGACATCACCCTTTTTTGTAGACATGTTCTGAAATACGTTATGAGAAGCCTATTCTACATGGATGCATATATTTATTTTTGTTCCACTTTTCTACTAAATCAGAGACTAACTGTATCATTATCTTTGCAAAGTATGTATTCTGTTTATTGGTTTGTACCACAAAGGTTCCTATATGGCTTGATGGATCTGTACCAAACCTGGCACACATACCCTTCATTATCCAACTTTAAATAGTTGAAGGTTTGAACTGAAAAAGACCACCTTTTCTGTCCTAAAACAGAGGGAAAGCAAAGGAATTAAGTTGATTGGCTCTTGCTAGGTGAAGTGGCCCTCTGTCATGTGACTGGAAAAGAAAGAAGCAGATTGACTGCTACTAGAAGCCCCTAGTGGCACAGTGGGTTAAACCACTGAGCTGCTAAACTTGTTGACCGAAAGGTTGCAGGTTCGAATCCGGGGAGCGGCGTAAGCTTCCGCTGTCAGCCCCAGCTTCTGCCAACCTAGCAGTTCAAAAATATGCAAATTTATTTATTTATTTATTTATTTATTTATTTATTGCATTTATTGACCGCCCCTCTCAGCCCGAGGGCGACTCGGGGCGGTGAACAGCAACAAAGAAAGACAGTGTACAGTAAATCACGACAATACAAACCAGACAAATACAACATAACATATACTTATACTAAAAATCCGCTTCGTCAAGTCCTGGGGTCATAGCCGAAATTCGTAGTCCTAGTTCATTCCAGTGTCATTCCAAGATACACTCAGTTGAAGGCCTGCTCGAAGAGCCATGTTTTCAGGCCCCTACGAAAGGCCATCAAGGAGGGCGCCTGTCTAACTTCAGCAGGGAGGGTGTTCCACAGCCGGGGGGCCACCACCGAGAAGGCCCGCTCCCTCGTCCCCGCCAGACGTGCCTGTGAGGCAGGCGGGACCGAGAGAAGGGCCTCCCCGGATGATCTCAAGGCCCTCGTGGGCTCGTAGGCCGAGATGCGGTCTGCAAGGTATTTTGGGCCGGAACCGTTTAGGGCTTTGTAGGATAACACCAGCACCTTAAATTGGGCCCGGTAGCAAATCGGCAGCCAGTGGAGCTGGGACAGCAGGGGCGTTGTATGCTCTCTGCGTCCTGCTCCCGTTAACAACATGGCTGCCGCGCGTTGGACTAGCTGAAGCTTCCGGGCCGTCTTCAAGGGCAGCCCCACGTAGAGAGCGTTGCAGTAGTCGAGGCGGGATGTGACCAAAGCGTGTACCACCGTGGCCAAGTCAGACTTCCCAAGATACGGGCGCAGCTGGCGCACGAGCCTAAGCTGTGCAAATGCTCCCCTGGTCACCGCTGAAACCTGAGGCTCCAGGTGAGTAGATCAATAGGTACTGCTCCAGCGGGAAGGTAATGGTGCTCCATGCAGTCATGCTGGCCACATGACCTTGGAGATGTCTACAGACAATGCTGGGGAGGGGAGGGGAGGGGAGAGGAGAGGAGAGGAGAGGAGAGGAGAGGAGAGGAGAGGAGAAAGAAGGAAGGAAGGAAGGAAGGAAGGAAGGAAGGAAGGAAGGAAGGAAGGAAGGAAAAAGAGGGGAATTAAAGTGAGGAAGAAGGAAGAGAATCAAGAAAAAGGAGGTGAAGGGTAAAAAAGAGAAAGGAAAGGAGAAAATATATGAGGGGAGGGGATAAAGAAAAAGAAAGAAGGGGAAGGAAAGAAAGGATGAAGGAAGGGCAGGAAGAAGAATGGAAAAGGAAGGAAGGAAAGGAAGGAAGGGAGTAAGGGAAAGAAGAGGAAGGGGCAAGCATACATAGGAAAGCAAGGGAAGACTAAAGGAAGAAAAGAGAGAGGAAAAAGGTATATGAGGGAAGAAGGGAAGTAGAAGAAGAGCCACAAAACATGCAAACCCAGTTAACGCCAGGTATATACGTTGGTTAAAAGTAATTGGACAATCAAAATTATCACCAGAAATCTATTTAAATAATAAAAGCATTACACTTGATAATTAATACACATGACTAGTTTGAGGAGATGTGGCTTCACGCCTTTCCCAAAAGCGTTGAAATTCTCATGGTGGTCTGCGAGAAGGCCTTACTGGTGCATTATTTAAACTGTTATGTTTATTCATATCATGATCTGATCACCATGCTCAATATATCCCATATGCATGGGGGTATTGGGGTAACTATACAAAAGGTTTGCTAAGGTAGACCCTCTTTCAGCCCCACCGCCCCCGAATCAAACTCAGCTCCCCCCGAATCAAAATCCTGGCTACGGGCCTGCTTGGAAATATACCAAGAACAAAGCAGGGTATTTTTGTTTCCTGTTCAAAGCAGACCATGGCATGCTTAATTTACGATAACAAATATTTTCTCATTTGTGAGGTTTTTAAAAAAAATGAATTACATGCTCTTAGTAACTGTGGTTGATGCATAACATATCGTGACATCATCAGAAACCATTATCAAGTCTTTTTTGGCCCTGAAATCCTTGAATGCTCTTGACCTGGAAACGTTGCTTGTGGTATCGAAATGTTCTCCAACAGACATTTGGGAATAACAATCCTGCACTGTTCCAAAATTTAAGGTATTGACAGGGACATAGAATTAATCATGTCTGCCTGTACGTTTTCTCCCAGACTGCTGATTCAGAAGTAGAGGGTGTAACAGTCTTAAGAGCATATTTGGGAAATATTTGGCAAATGTTTATATTTCTGTGCAAAAAATTCAGTTCCCTCCACCCTGCACTATGACACATATTTTCTATTCATTTCCTCTGCAAAAACAAATGATTAAAAATGGGGGAAGATATTATAGGACATATAAAAGGCACAGCAGTCAGTAGAATATTAGTTTTAATAGATGCTTAACAGTACCAAAATAGAAACACAATTATTATTCTTTCCCATTCAGAATACAACTGAATGTTTGTTGATTAAACCAGATCTGTGGGCTATTTGGATTATCTGACAATATAGATGTAGCCCGAGAGACTGTATCTCTCCCATGAACCTGCCCAGGCTTTGAGATCCTCAAGAGAGGTCCTTCTTTCCACTTAATTAAATTGCCTTAATATAATTAATATGTTGATTCTATTTTAATGTTGGGTCTTTGTGTGTTTGTATATTCTTGGTTTATTTATTTATGATATTTATAGCCCACCTTTCTCAGCCATACGGCGACTCAAGGCGAGTTACGGGTTGGCACAAATTAGATGCCATATATTCATAAAAGAACAATTAAAACCATCAACATAACAATATAAACATATATAAAAACCATTAAAACATATGATTACAATACTAATCGTATTGTTATGATTAGTATTGTAATCATTTTGATTCACAAACCACAGAGTCCCAGTATGAGGGAAAAGGCACCATATCCATAAAGTTAATAATAAAAGGTTATGATGATGATTAATTCAAAATGTATATGCTTTGTATCAGTTTCTGAGCATAAGTGCAGACAAGTAAGTATTTGGGTCATACAGAATTCCTTTAAAGGAATCACCAATTTCTTAATTTCCCACTTATCTCGATTAGAGTAGCATGGTCTAAACCAAGGGTCCTCAAACTTTTTAAACAGAGGGCCAGGTCACAGTCCCTCAAACTGTTGGAGGGCCGGATTATAATTTGAAAAAAAAAATGAATTCCTATGCACACTGCACATATCTTATTTGTAGTGGAAAAAACACTTAAAAACAATACAATAATTAAAATGAAGAACAATTTTAACAAATATAAACTTATTAGTATTTCAATGGGAAGTATGGACCTGCTTTTGGCTGATGAGATAGGATTGTTGTTGTTATATGCTTTCAAGTTGTTTCAGACTTAGATTGACCCTGAGCGAGGGCCGGGTAAATGACCTTGGAGGGCCGTATTCTTCCTCCGGACCATAGTTTGAGGACCCCTGGTCTAAACATATGATAGACTTACTGTAGCTTTGGAGGGCATATGTTTTGGATGAACATTAAAGAAAAACACTTCTTTCTTATAGAAGTTATAGAAGAAGATCTTCAGATGATCATCAAGCAGAATTAGAATACCATCTACTGAGGATTCTTTAGCTCTGGATTCCTGCTTCATGACGTGCATGGCATTCATGGACTACATGGCATACAAAGCCATTTCAACTTTCTGATTCTGGTCCTACACCTGCAGTTATGCCTAGAAAGATGCGAATAAGGAGAGATGTGGCAGATTGAGTGAGTTGGTGGTATTTCCAAGATGACATATGAGCAATGTAGTACTTCCCAGGTGTCTGTCATTTGGTACACCCTACACCCATCAGATTCTCCAGTGTGATTCTATGATCAGCTCTCTCTACTCATAATGGAGTACTGAGCCTTCATGGTTCAACTTTGAGGACCATGTGGCTCCCACAGGTTAAGGACTGCTACACTATTATAAGTTGAAGGAAATCCTTATTCCCAAATCCATTGATCATGTCTTCATATCAAAGTGAAAGGTACAGGCCTAGCCAAGAAATTGAAAATTCTAAAAAAAAAAAAAAAAAAGGTAAATCTTTATTTATCAGGAGTGAACCAAAACAGTTGTAGTACATTAAAAACAAACAAACAAACAAACAAAACACAAAGTTTGCAGGCTTGGTATTCTATTAAATGTCCTTTGACCAGTAGCTGGCCACTTGGAGTGTCTCTGGTATTGCTGCAAGAAGGTCCTCCATTGTGCATGTGGCGGGGCTCAGGTTGAATTGCAGTAGGTGGTCAGTGGTTTGCTCTTCTCCACACTCGCATGTCGTGGATTCCACTTTGTGGCCCCATTTCTTAAGGTTGGCTCTGCATCTCGTGGTGCCAGAGCGCAGTCTGTTCAGCACCTTCCAAGTCGCCCAGTTTTCTGTGTGCCCAGGGGGGGAGTCTCTCATTTGGTACCAGCCATTGATTGAGGTTCTGGGTTTGAGCCTGCCACTTTTGGACTCTCGCTTGCTGAGGTGTTCCAGTGAGTGTCTCTGTAGATCTTAGAAAACTATTTCTTGATTTAAGGCATTGGCGTGCTGGCTGATACCCAAATGGGGTGGGCCAGAGACGTCACTGCCTTGGTCCTTTAACTATTGGGTTTTGTTTTGTTTGTTTTTTTGTAAATGAGACCTTTTTAAACTAAAGGTAGGGATCAAACATGCCTAATCAAGTCATGATGATAAACACATTCAGAAATAACATGCAACAAAGCTAATTAATCTGGCATTTGTTATGTGACTTTTTCAAACTATAGCTCCCAGCAACCTCCATGCAGTCCAGCCAACACAGTCCAACAAGTCATTTTTCCAAATTCTGGGAAATTCTTTGTTTCTGTCCATGAGACTTTCTCTCTCCCATTCTTTCATTGTATTGCTAACACACATAGCAATATATGCATGCATATTTGCAAAGCCGACGTAATCACTTTGACAGAAGTATCGTCAATGAAAGGGATAGTGAGGAAACACCGTTTCGTTTTGCCAAACAACGCCCTCTCCTCCCCCAGCATTATCCAATCCTCCCTGGGCTTCTTTTGGCAGGTCAACGGCATTGTGGCCATGTGCCCTGCAGGCCTCCAACATGTATATATGGTCTGTGTGCACATCTTTCCAGAACATGCCCACAATATGAGCAACAACTTATGCTGAGTCAAACCACTATCAGGCCACCCCTGCTGTGATTTCACTACAGAGCAACTCTGCAACCTGAACATCCTACTTTTGTTTCCCTCCCTTCCTCCAGGCTCAGATGGAGAAACTCAATACACCCTGCTTCTTTCTTCCCTCTCCCCCTTTCTTCTGTTTTGCAATCTTTCTCTATTGCTTCATACTGTCAGATCCAAGTTCTGGAAAGGAAATGCACTTTGAGGCCGAACAGTCTGATCAGGTCATTTCCTCTGAGGCACGGTTTTGAAAAGTCAGGTGCCACTACAGAAAACTCCCTGTATCAGTCACAGTGAAAGAATGTCTTGAGTGAACAAAGGTGCAAAGAAGAAACCCACCTTCCCAAACTTTCAAAGGACGGAGGAACCGAGGACAAAAGACACTCCGTATGGCAGAGCTTTCCAAACATTTAATGTTGGTGGCACACGTTTGAGGTATGCATCATTTTGTGACATAGTAATTCAGTTTAGCTAGCAAACTGGAGGTTAAACCAACCCCTATAAGAGATATGGACACATACATAAACTGTAATAATGAAATGTATGGGAACACAACATATCTCATGAAAACCTTTCGTTTCTATTTTTAAAAATATATAATTTGTAAGATAGTTACATGCATTTCCAAGATGGTTGTCATTTCCTCATTTCTCATTATGTTCATGCAGCACACTCATACATTGCAGCTGACACACTCACATGTCATGACACACGATTTAGAAAGCTTTGGCTTAAGATGATGCATACAGAGTCTAGGACATATGTATCAAACTCAAGGCCTGCAGGCCGAATCCAGCCCACCAAGTCATTTTTGTGGCGTCCAGATATTGGACTCCAACTCCTGTAAAATAGTAAAAATAGTAAAGGCGTTGTGTATCTGCTTTGGAAATAGAATACAAATTTTATGTATTCTTATGCAAAGAATACATAAAATTTGTATTCTATTTCCAAAATAGATAATTGGGTGCATCTAGAGCAGTGTTTCTCAACCTTCCTAATGCCGTGACCCCTTAATACAGTTCCTCATTTTGTGGTGACCCCCAAATAAAATTGTTTTCATTGCTACTATTATGAATTGTAATGTAAATACGATATGCAGGATGTATTTTTATTCACTGGACAAAATTTGGCACAAATACCCAATACACCCAAACCTGATGTAAATTATTACATCTGGCCCGGCCATAGGTTTTTAAATCCTTGTGTGTTATTGTTTATATGTGATTTATATTAATTGTATTGTATTTATTGTTTTTGTTTGTTGCTTTTTGTTCTATTGATGTGTTGTTGGGCTTGGCCTCATGTAAGCCACTCCGAGTCCCTTGGCGGGGTAAAAGTTTTTATTATTATTATTATTATTATTATTATTATCAGCAGCAGCCAAAAGCAGGCCCACACTTTCCATCAAAATACTAATAAGTTTATATTTGTTAAAATTGATCTTCATTTTAATTATTGGATTGTTTTAAAGTGTTTTTTTTTTTTTGCACTTCAAATAAGCTATGTGCAGTGTTTTTTTTCAAATTATAATCCGGCTCTCCAACAGTTTGAGGGATTGTGACCTGGCCCTCTGTTTAAAATGTTTGAGGATCCCTGATCTGGGATAAATGCAGTTTATTTATTTATTTATTTTGCTTATATACTGCTGTTCTCAGCCCGGGGCGACTCACAGCAGTGTACAACAGAAAAAGGACAGGGTTCAAAATACAAAACATAATCTAAACTCAATCTAGCAATAACCAAAAACATCGTCATCAAAAACATCAACAATATCAATAATACAAAAAGCCATTCGCGTTGTCTCATCGTTAAACCACAATCCAGTATCATTTTCCGTTGTTCCATTCCTGTCGTCATTACCAATCATTGCACTTCTTGTTCAAACGCCTTCTTGAACAGCCAAGTCTTTAGTTTCCTGCGGAATATCATCAGGGAAGGAGCCAGTCTGATGTCCACGGGAAGGGTGTTCCACAGCCGAGGAGCCATCACCGAGAAGGCCCTGTCTCTTGTCCCCGCCAGGCATGCCTGTGACCCCACTTGCACTGCCATGGCTCAATGCTAAGCAATCATGGGAGTTGTAGTTGCCGTTTGAGGAAATAAATATCCGAACTATTTATATTAATTAATATATTATTAATATATTATATTATATTAATATATTATATATTATATAAATATATAATAATAATAATAATATATTATTATTATTATTAATATAATAAATTAATAATTATGATTATCAATAAATAAATATCAGAACTATTTGGCAGAGAAGGCTAAAGATCCCTTCCTTCTTTGGAGGGAAATGCAGCAGTATCCATCCTTGGTTCCAGCTCTGCGCCTCTTTCATCTCTGTTACAATGGAAAGGGGGAAACTACAAACTGAGCAAACAAAAACTACACCTCCCACAATCCTTTTGGGCCTGCCTCCCCGCCCACCCAGGAAGGCGGTGTTCTGCCCAGAGGAGAGGAGCCAATGGGAGAAGTCAGGCGGCGCTCAGGCAAGCAGCACGTGGAGGAGAGGCTGACCAATCAGGAGGCTGGAGCGCATCTAGCCATATGAGAAGAGGCGGAGGAGGAGGAGGAACTGAAGAGAGAGAACAGAGAGAGCAGGGAAAGGAGGCAGAGAGGAAGGAGAGGAGACTGGGACAAAAGGAGCAGCTTCTGGAATTGGGGGAAGCAGGACAAGGCTCTTTATCACAAGGCAAGTATAGGAAAAGGAGAACTACACCTCCCTTTCTTTCATTTATTTTTCTATATCCATTCTTTCATTTAATGGATGTGTGATGGTGAAATGATTACAATTTTCAGAATATCCTGGTTTGGGATGCCCTGAGGCCTCTCTCCACCAAGACATTATTTATTTGGGGGACATCTACACTGCAGAATTAACTCAGTTTCATCCCACTTTAACTGTCTGGGCTCACAGTTGTGGAGCCATGGGAGCTGCAGTTATTAAAGTGATACAAGCCAAACTACAACACTTTTAACTGTCATGGCTCAATGCTGTGCAATTGTGGGAGTTGTAGCTGGGTGAGGTACTAGTATTATTTGGTAAAGATACAATAATAATAATAACAACAACAACAACAACAACTTTATTTTTATACCCTGCCAACCATCTCGAGGTGGCTTACAAGGGACTCGAGGCGGCTTACAAGGGACAAGCTCAAAAAAATTACAGATAAAACACAATCAATTAAAAACATGTGTCAAAACGACTACTCCCAGGATTCCATAGCAGTTAAAAGTGGCATCAAACTGCATTAATTGTACAATATAGATGCAGCCTTGGTACCAAATATTTATAAATGCACCCTAATGCATCACAAGAGAAGGACTTTAGCCTTCTCTGCCACATATAGCCTACCCAAACTACATCTATATAAATAAAAATGTAATGTTCGTTTGTGGGATTAACATAACTCAAAAACCACTGGACGAATTGACACCAAATTTGGACACAAGACACCTATCAGGCCAACGAGTGTCCATCACTCATAAAAACACAGCAGAAGACACTTAAAAAGCCAAAAAACAAAAATTACATTACAACGCATACGCAAAACCACACATATATATATACACGTAAACACACACACACACAACACATATACACAGTCTGGGCCACAGCAGCGCGTGGCAGGAGATGGCTAGTCTATATAAATAAAAATGTAATGTGCGTTTGTGATTAACATAACTCAAAAACCACTGGATGAATTGACACCAAATTTGGACACAATACATCTATCATGCCAACGAGTGACCATCACTCATAAAAACATTGAAAAACACAGCAGAAGACACTTAAAAAGCCAAAAAAATAAAAATTACATTACAACGCATGCGCAAAACCACACACATATATATATACACGTAAACACACACACACAAAACACATATACACAGACTGGGCCACATAAACGCTTGGCAAGGGACGCCTAGTCTTCTATAATTCTATAACATTGGGCCGTGGCAATTAAAGTAGTCTCAAACTGCACTAATTCTACAGTGTAGATGCACCCTTTTTAAAATATACATCCTGTTCTTATTCTGGGATCTAAAGTACTTCCCTCTGGTATACATATAACTTTTTGGAAGGAATTATCAGCTTCTTGGAAGAGCTGCTTGGCTTAATTTCTTTGCTTAGTAAAATTGTGTGAAGTGCAGTGTAGCTCGAGAGGGGTGTTGTGTCAATAGGTAACCACTATTGCCTTAGGTATGTTCGGCACCAGCAATACTTTTTGTTCTACCAAGCGAGAGAGCCGGCGTCTCCCTCTTCCCTCCACCCGCGCTCTTCTCACCAACCCACAAGAGATTCCCAAGCTGGATAATTACGCAGAAGGGATTGCGGAGAATGCAAGAAGTCTCTTATCTCCCTGAATCCCTTGATAGGATGTTGAAAAGGAAAAGGATAGGTGTAAGGAGGGGAAAGGGCCTAAAGCACCATATAATGCAGCTTGAAATGTAATATAGCCTAACTCAGGCATGAGCAAACTTGGGCCCTCCAGGTGTTTTGGACTTCAACTCCCACAATTCCTAACAGCTGGTAGGCTGTTAGGAATTGTGGGAGTTGGAGTCCAAAACATCTGGAGGGCCCAAGTTTGCCCATGCCTGGTCTAATTGCATTGGACTGCGTTATATGAGTCTACACTGACTGTATTATGCAATTTCAAACTGTGTTATCTGGAAGTGTAAATGAGGCTTAAAACAAACTGCACAATTGCACTAGATTCATCTATAGCAGGCCTGGGAAAACTTGGGCCCTCTAGGTGTTTTGAAGTTGAATTCTCACAATTATGGGAATTATGGGAGTTGGAAGTCCAAAACACCTAGAGGGCCCAAGTTTGCCCAGGCCTGATCTATAGTGACAACTTTGCTTTTTGATGGTTTAGTGCACACAAACTGATGCACAAAATGATTGAAAAATATTGTTAGTAAAATTACTTTCAGGCTTTGTGTATCAGCTGTTGATAAAACATGAATGAGTGTAATGTTAGAACTGAATCCCATCTGTTCACATATGCAATTACTGTACAGGTATTCCAAAATCTAAAGATAGCCCAAATATTTCTGGTACAAAGCATTTTGGATAAGGGATGTTCAACCTGTAGTAACAATGGTCAGGTTTGGGGGTGGTTTCTACCTTTAAGTAGCTTTCAATAGTATGAAAGTGCTTCTTAGGCTTTGGAGTTATAATGGAGTCCCAGCTATGAGACAGGATCTGAAAGCAGTAGTGATCTTAGGACAGATTAGGGGTATTATTTATTATTTATTTATTTCTAATATTTGTACCCCGCCCTTCACACACGCACACACACACCGGGGGGACGGGACTATTACTGTGTTAAGGTTTAATGGAGCATCCATTTGACCATTGTCGGAAAAGAGTAAATTTTTTAAGGCTGAAGCAAAATAGTTACTAAGGGAGTAAAGGAATTGGCTTCTAAACTTTATGATCACATCCAAAATGTAGTTGGAGTATTATAGAGTCTTCTCCCAACTTGGCTTTCCTATCTTTATATCAAGACTTTTACTTTTGCTATTTTTATATGTTTGGGGATGTAGGGATGGGCAAATTTTATTTATTTACTATATTTGTATACCACCCTTCTCAGCCCTCAGGTGACTCAAATTTTAGGTTTGCAGGATCTTCTCTTATGATTGTATTGAATTTTATTTATTGTCGTGGACTTGTGTTATATGTATTTTAATAGTGTTGTGTTTTACCATTCTGTTTTATTCCTGTTGTACCCATCCTCAAGCCGTAAGAATTATTATTATTCTAAACCAAGTATACTAAAGGGAGCTAGGAATAAAATCGGTGGCTTAGGTGGGCAGGTGCATATTAAGACTTGAAGATCAGAGTGTTTAGAAGATTGATGTTCAGACCAAGAATTGGTAAAGAATACCAAAACTAAACTCGCAAGTCCTTCCTCACGTTCCTTGCTGGTTTTTCCTTTTCCAACAAACTGCATGGGGGAAGTTGAATTGCCACTGTTTGAAGATTTCCCAAGACATGTTGCTACATGAAGCAAAGTAGAAAGTAGTGCTCCTTTCCTCCAAGTCAAGATGTGCAATATTCAACTATAGACAAGTCACCTTGACACCTGAAATCGAAAATCCCAGAAGTGCCTTTGTTGCATTCTTCCAGTAAAAATAGAACCGGAGTAAATCAGATAACTAACAATTTACTACCTTCAGATCAGCTGCTGGAGACAGCTGCTATATTATGGCTGGGCTAGTCACTGAAGTCAAAAATGCTTGCCGATTTTTTGCAAACCACTTAGATTTATAAATGTATTCCATTATTATTATTATTATTATTATTATTTTGATTGGCCACTCTGTTCTCTTCGACATGAGAGAAAGCCAGGGGGGTGCTGTATAGTATTTTAAGTATTTTAGCTGTTTCTCAGTGTTTCAAGTCATTTTAACTTATATGTATGTTTTATTCTGTTGTATGCTGGAGATTTTAAATTGTATTGCTTTTTAACTTGTCTCAATCATAGAGATAAAGTGGGATACTTTTATTGCACTCATTGAATCTGTACCTCAGTTATGTTTCTTTCAGCCGTATTGTTTTTATATTGCTTTCAATTGTGTTGTTATTTGTTTTATCTGATGTTTTAATTGGTTAAAGTGTTTTACATGTGTGCTTTAATTGTAATCTTGGGCGTGTCCCTTGTAAGCCTCTCCGAGTCCCCTAGGGGAGATGGTTGGTGGGGTATAAAAATAAAGTTATTATTTATTATATACAAATAAATATATAATAACAACAATTAGAGCAACAGTAACTTAAGCAACAGATCAGAGAGCATAAGATTCTCAATGATAGATACTCAGTGGATTAGTCATTTAAGTATTTGACTTTGGGTGTATCTTTAAGACTTAGAATGTTAGATGCAATCTAACTTACAGTTAGAATGCATCTAACTGTAGAAATAGTGCAGGTTGAGACTACTTTAACTGCCATTGCTCTTGACTATGAAATCACGGGAGTTAGTTTGGTGAAGCACTCTTTAGCAGAGAATGCTAAAAGCCTGTAAAACTAAAACTCCTTTGATTCTATAGCACTGAGCCATAGCAATTGTCGTGTCAGGAGCGATTTGAGAAACTGCAAGTTGCTTCTGGTGTGAGAGAATTGGCCGTCTGCAAGGACGTTGCCCAGGGACGCCTGGATGATTTGATGTTTTTATCATCCTTGTGGGAGGCTTCTCTCATGTCCCCGCATGAGGAGCTGGAGCTAATAGATGGAGCTCATCCGCCTCTCCCCGGATTTGAACCTGCGACCTGTCGGTCTTCAGTTCACTGCGCCACCGGGTTTTTTTTTTAAATCATAGCCATAGCAATAAAAGTGGTGTCAAACTGCATTATTTTTGTAGTGAAGATGCAATCTAATTTGTTTTTATTGTTGCATGGGTTTTGGTGGATATAAACCCACTTCCTCAGATATAGTGACAAGCATCCAAAGAAAGGGATTTATATCTCTGAAGAGCTTCTGTAAAAAAACAAAAACAAAAAACAGTCTTAAAGATGCCGCTACATTTTATTAGGCTTCCCCTTTCCTTCCTGCTTTTTGTGCTGCAAGACACCAACACAAGTATTTCTTTGGAAATCATCACAGTGGATTTCTGTGTAACCTGAAAAAACTGATAGGAAAGAGTGTAGATTAATCTACCAGTTGGCTTGGTTTATTTCCAAGAATGACTCTAGCTACCTAGTGCTCTTTTTGGAGCATATCAATGACACCTTAAGGAACCATCAACTATCTCACTTAAATATTGTTAAGAAGACTGGCGTACAATTTATAATTATACTAGCAAATTTAATGCCCTAAATCAGTTCCCGGCCTTGGCCTCCACAGAGTGGCCCCTGTCCTCATGAAGCAAACACATGTAAGATTCTGAATGTATTTGAGTTGGATTGTAGAGACCTTGAGTACAGTGGATACATAGAGTAACTCAATTTTAGTTACTGTAAGGAAGGTTTGTAGTTGTGTACTGGAGCAGCTATGCAACACTGTGTTTTCATTGAACCCAACTAATGCTACCAATAATTTGTAATAAAGACATAGATACTTGTAAGAAGAAGAAGAAGACTGGAGTACATAGTGATGTAGGAGTTCCTAAGAATTGTTTTGTGGCTGTAGAAAAAAGGGAAGACCTTTAATCTTTATTTATTTATTATTTATTGCAGTTACTTATACCCCGCCCTTCTCACCCCCGAGGGGGGACTCAGGGCGGCTTGCAAACAAAGGCACAAATTCGATGCCTGTCAAAATATACAGCATATATAAAACAGTATAAAGATTTAGCAGCATTAAAACACATCACTACATAATATAATAAAACAATTTCATGCACCGTGAAATTCAGAGTTCCAAAATGTCCATTCATTCCAACAATTCCTGCTCATCAATGGGTCCTTATTTTAGCTGCCAGAATGTCCAAAAGCTTGGTCCCAGATCCAGGTCTTCAGGTTTTTTTCTGAACGACAGAAGGGAGGTCGCTGATCTGATCTCCCCGGGGAGTGAGTTCCACAGGTGAGGGGCCACCACCGAGAAGGCCCTGCTCCTCGTCCCCACCAGCCTCACTTGAGATAGAGGTGGGGTCGAGAGCAGAGCCTCCCCAGATGATCTTAAACTCCGAGGTGGGACGTAGAGGGAGATCCGTTCGGACAAATACACTTAGTTATAGTTTCATCTTCCCCTATACCTAAGCAGTTATATAATGGAGTTGTAAGATACTACGAGGTCAGTATATCCCATACAACATTCTGCACCCACTCCAAAAATCAATCCCTGGTCTTTCTTTTGTGTCAGTGTGTGGTTTCAGCCTTGTTTATACTGCGAGCGTGCAACTTTTCATCATGGTCTGATGCATTAAAATAATCCAATTACATGGCTGTAGATGTTGTAGGAGCTGCTATTCCAGTGAGGAAATCCGGAAACTCCATCGTGTGTTTCTAAAGGCTTCGTTATCGCCTTGTAGGGCTTTTTAAAAAGCACAGAGAGGACTCTAAAACACCATCTTCTCTCTATTGGATAACCACCTCATTCCTTCCAGACTCTGGAAATGATGCAACTCCTGCTTCCCTTTATTAACTGGAATTAGAGCAGGTCAGACCGTAGTTTATTGTTCTCTGTGCTAATGAGTTTCTGATCAAATATTAGAAATTTAATTATGCAAAAGATTCTCTATAGGTGATTTTGCTGTCTCTTTAAAATATGCTTTAAAATAAACATATAGAGCACCAGTTCTTAATCTGTGGGTTCCAACCCCAAATGGGTGCTTCATTAGTAATTTTTTGGCATTATATACCACATCACATAAAAATTATCAGGTGGAAAGGGGTTTCAAATGAAAAAAAAATGTAAGAATTCTTGATAGGTGGACATGCACAGAGGGCCATTTTTGGTCTCTTGACCTGCTTCAAGCCACACTTTCATTTTCCCAGAATTGGAAATGACATTCCAAAAATTGGAAGTAATTTCTGGCCCATTTTTGGACATGATTTTCTGCTTGAATATTGAATCACAATAATTAGAATTATTGGGTTGTTGTAAGTTTTTCCGTCTGTATGGCCGTGCTCCACAAGGATTCTCTCCTGACGTTTTGCCTGCATCTATGGCAGGCATCCTCAGAGGTTGTGAGGTCTGTTGGATACTAGAAAAATGGGGTTTATATATGTGTGTAATGTCCAGGGTAGGAGAAAGAACTCTTGTCTGTTGGAGGCAGGTGTGAACGTTTCAATTGGCCACCATGATTAGCATTTGATGGCCTAGAATAGGCATCCTCAAACTGCAGCCCTCTAGCTGTTTGGGTCTTCAACTCCCAGAATTCCTGACAATTGAACAAGCTTGTTAGGGATTCTGGGATGGAGGCCGAAACAACTGGAGAGCCGCAGTTTGAGGATGCCTGGGGCGTAGAAGTTTCAAGGTCTGGTTTCTTACTGTCTGGGGGAATCCTTTGTTGGGAGGTGATTTGCTGCCCTGATCTCACAACCTCTGAGGATGCCTGCTATAGATGCAGACAAAACATCAGGAGAGAATGTTTCCGAAACATGGCCATACAGCCTGTAAAACTCACAACAACCCAGTGATTCTAGCCATGAAAGCCTTCGACAATCTATATAAATAAAAATGTAATGTTCGTTTGTGGGATTAACAGAACTCAAAAACCACTGGATGAATTAATGCCAAATTTGGACACACGACACCTAACAACCCAATGTATGTCCTTCACTAAAAAAAATGATTTTGTCATTTGGGAGTTGTAGTTGCTGGGATTTATAGTTCACCTACTACCAAAGAGCATTCTGAAGCCCACCAACAATAGAATTGAACCAAACTTGGCTCACAGTTCTCCCATGACCAACAGAAAATACTG
This sequence comes from Anolis sagrei, assembly GCF_037176765.1. Lineage (NCBI taxonomy): Eukaryota > Metazoa > Chordata > Lepidosauria > Squamata > Anolidae > Anolis > Anolis sagrei. The sequence goes on along the minus strand of NC_090026.1, from coordinate 44,908,129 downwards.
GAAGGGTTTGGTGGGCAGTGTCCTTTGGTTTTGGAGTTGTAGATCACTGTGAACTCAAACAATGATGGATCTGGACCAAACTCTACACGAATACTCAATGTGAACACTGATGGAGTTTGGGGAAAATAGAATCTTGACTTTTGGGAGTTGTAGTTCACTTACAATCATAGAGCATTCTGAACCCCACCAACGATAGAATTGGGCCAAATCTCCCACTCAAGCTCCTTCCCTTTCCCTTCCCTTTTCCACTTAAGTGGCTGAGGGGTGAAAGGAAAGGGCCTGAGGCTGTTAGGAATGGTGGGAGTTGAAGTCCAAACCACTAGAAGGGCCCAAGTTTTCCCATGCCTATTGTAGAGTGTAGCTCAGCTCCTTTAAAATTCTGATTTGCTGCTCCTTCTCACCACCTCTTGCCTTCATCCTAATCAAAGCTTGATTGCATGACTTCCATTTCAAAACAGATTCCAGACCCAGCCAAGTTTAAGCATATGTAGGCTTTAAAGAATCAAGGTAGGTTGTTTATATGTCTTGTCAGGAACCTATCTACTTTACATCTGCCAATGAATGAGTCTTTGCTGGATGGAAAAAAGTTTCTTACCCCTCCCCTGTGACTCAAGAGTATGGCTTCATTCAGTTTGCCTGCCAAAGGCAAGCATTTATATAATTTACCTTTAAAATTACCTTTAAAACCTTGGATACTTCTGTAATGCTTCATGTATTGCTCTTTGAGCTGTGGTACTTTTCCACCACTGATATCATTGTCTTTTCAATGCATTTCCTGTGTCATCCAGAAAGAAAAGAAAGGTCAAATAGCTTCATAACAGAGGAGAGGAGGAGGACAGTGAACCGTCCTTTCTCTCTGTCTCTTTGAATTATGCAGATGTAGTTTTTTGGTGTTATGGCACTAGAGATGTGAACTGTGTATCTGAAAGCCTCTTATTCCATTCCATGCTTATGTTGCTGTTAATGTTATTTTTAACATGTTGTGACTCTGTATGATTTGATGTTGTTGTTTGGAAACTGCCTTGAGTCCCCGTCCTCCCATTATTATTATTATTATTATTATTATTATTATTATTATTATTCCCATAACTATACAAGTGGAATGTAATGGGACAGCATCTTTTTAAAAAGGAGTATAGTGCTCCTTATGAACGACACAACAACTTCTTAACATCCAAATATGATGCTTTCTTTGACCTTGAGCAAAACTGCATATTTCCCCCTTATCCTCTTCACAGTATTGGTGGAATTGGAATGAAAATAGATATCTTATCCTCCTTTGTAGCATAGAGGTGTGGAACCTGTGGCTTGACTACAATTCCCACAATCCCAACCAGCTTTGAGAAATGCTAGCTGGCACAAATGGGAGTTGTGTTTTATGCCGTAATTTTTTCCAACTTACAGTGATCCAAAGGCAAAAATTGCCACCATGGTTTTTTTTAGCAATATTCAGAAAATATTTGCCATTACCATAATCTGAAGCTGAGAGAGTATGACTTTCTCAATGTCTCTGAGATTTTTCTTTTTCGTTTCAGGAGCGACTTGAGAAATTGCAAGTCGCTTCTGATGTGAGAGAATTGGCCTTCTGCAAGGATGTTGCCCAGGGGCTCCTTAATGTCTCTGAGTGATTTTGTGTAAGTCACACATTCTTGGCATTAGGGGAGTAGCAATCTGACAACTGAATGATAGCTGCCAATTCCTTCTCCATTCCTATTGTAGTGTGTTAGCTAGGCTAATCACTCCTGGTGAAAGAGCTTGGGGATTTGTGACATTTCTTTGCTTGTTTGATAATAATAATAATCTTTATTTATACCCCGCCACCATCTCCCCAGTGGGGACTCGGAGCGGCTTACATGGGGCCAAGTCTATCATCTTTCAAGATTTTTCTACCTGAGTTGCCATTTGAGATAGAGAGCTAGAGTTGTGTAAAACCAGAATTAAATTATGCTGTGATTAAAATTTTGTATAGTTGTATGCATTTTAACTGAATTATAACGTGAATCCTTAAGAAACAGGGTATGTTGAAAGTTGAATCTCAATGACTGTGGGATAAAGAGACTTGATTTAAGATGCAACTGTTTGTCTCAACCTGATTCGTAGGGTATTGCATTGGAGAGAAATCCAAAATGAGTCATGCTTGGAAATTAATAGGGCTTAAGTTATTCATGTTTCAAATTCTATTGATTTCTTTGGCTTGTGCTCTAAGTGTGACAACCCACAGAATTGCATTCTTATTTGTGTAGTGCAATATTGAGTTTTAAAGATACCGTAAGATTTTCTTATGCTTGAACTTTGTATCAAACAAAGTAGGCATTAATTTATAGCAGTGATTGTTAAACTGCTTCCTCAGGACCCGGGGGGGGGGGGGGCATTGCGTGGGGGTGTCAGAGGGGTCAGTCACCAAAGACCATCAGAAAACAGTATTTTCTGTTGGTCATGGGGGTTCTGTGTGGGACGTTTGGCCCAATTCCGTCTGTGGGGTTCAGAATGCTCTTTGATTGTAGGTAAGCTATACATCCCAGAAACTACAACTCCCAAATGTAAAGGTCTATTTCCCCCAAACTCCACCAGTGTTCACATTTGGGCATATTGAGTTTTCATGCCAAGTTTGGTCCAGATCTATCATTTTTTGAGTCCACAGTGATCTCTGGTTATAGGTGAACTACAACTCCAAAACTCAAGGTCAATGCCCATGAAACCCTTCTAGTCTTTTCTGTTGGTCATGGGAGTTCTGTGTGCCAAGTTTGGTTCCATTCCATCATTGGTGGAGTTCAGGATGCTCTTTGATTGTAGGTGAACTGTAAATCCCAGCAACTACAACTCCCAAATGACAAAATAAATACCCTCCCCCAATCCCACCAGTATTCAAATTTGGGTGTATTGGGTATTTGTGCCAAATTTTGTCCAGTGAATGAAAATACATCCTGCATATCAGATGTTTACATGACGATTCATAACAGTAGCAAAATGACAGTTATGAAGTAGCAAGGAAAGTTATGTTATGGTTGGGGGTAACCACAACATGAGGAACTGTATTAAGGGCCGTGGCATTAGGAAGGTTGAGAACCACTGCTCTAAAGCTTAACCACTTTTCCCAGTGCGATTATGTATATATACTTACTTAAAAGTAAGATTGTTGACGTCAGTGGAGTTGTTTCCAAATAGATCAGTCTGAGAGTGGAGCCTAAAGGTTTCTGTATGCTTGTCACTTGTTCATCGTTAATTGTTTGATTTTTGTTTTACGGTTTATAAACTAGCTGAACTGTACTGTGTGAAAAATTGGAAATCTCCCGTTCCTATGGCCTAGCCCTTCTCCATCTCACTTTAGTAAACTGATCATTATCTTTATTGCACTCTCTTGGCTCAGTGTTTTGCTTTGTTCTGCATGATGTGGCATCTGGTATGAAAAGCAGAGTTCTGGAGGAAAACTCAGCTTTGATTAAAAGGAGTGCTGTAAACTGAATTTTAAGCAACCTGGCCTGTGATTTCTTCATGCCCACTTTATTCTACCCAATCCCCCAATGCTTTCAAGTCACTTGTTGACTTATGGTGACCTTATGAAATTCATATCTTTTTTTTAGGCAAGGGAGAGGTTCAGTGTATTGTCGAAGGCTTTCATGGCTGGAATCACTAGGTTCTTGTGGTTTTTTCGGGCTATAGGGCCATGTTCTAGAGGCATTTCTCCTGACGTTTCGCCTGCATCTATGGCAAGCATCCTCAGAGGTAGTGAGGTCTGTTGGAATTAGGACAATGGGTTTATATATCTGTGGAATGGCTGGGGTGGGGCAAAGAGCTCTTCTCTGCTGGAGCTAGGTGTGAATGTTTCAACTGACCACCTTCATTAGCATTTGAAGGCCTGGCTGAGCCTGGGAAATTTTAGAGTTTTTTAATACTGGTAGCCAGATTTTGTTCATTTTCATGGTCTCTTCCTTTCTGTTGAAATTGTCCACATGCTTGTGGAGAAGCCATTGAAATCCACAAGCATGTGGACAATTTCAACAGAAAGGAAGAGACCATGAAAATGAACGAAATCTGGCTACCAGTATCAAAAAACTCTAAAATTACAACAGCAAAACAGCAGAGAGGAAACAACCAGGCAAATCTTAACACCTCTCAACAAAAGATTTCCCAGGCTCAGCCAGGCCTTCAAATGCTAATGAAGTTGAAACATTCACACCTAGCTCCAGCAGAGAAGAGCTCTTTGCCCCACCCCAGCCATTCCACAGATATATAAACCCATTGTCCTAATTCCAACAGACCTCACTACCTCTGAGGATGCTTGCCACAGATGCAGGTGAAACGTCAGGAGAAATGCTTCTAGAACATGGCCCTATAGCCCGAAAAAACCCACAAGAACCTAAGGGAGAGGTTATTTTACTAATTATGCCCTCTGTGTTGTTGTGCACTTTTAAGTCTTTTCCAACTTAGAGATGCCCTAAGGCAATGGTTCTCAACCTGTGGGTCCCCAGATGTTTTGGTCTTCAACTCCCAGAAATCCTAACAGCTGGAAAACTGGCTGGGATTTCTGGGAGTTGTAGGCCAAAACACCTGGGAACCCACAAGTTGAGAATCATTGCCCTAAGGTAATATCATAGGGTTTTTGGGGGGAGGGGGCTGAAAGTATGTGGCTCACCCATTGTCACTCAGTGGTTTTCCATGGCTAACCGAGGAATCAAACCCCTTAGTTTACATCCAGTGCTTAAAGGACTATGCTAGGTAGTGTAAACATACTTTCTCTTACATTTTCATCATACCTTGTGAGCAGTGACTTTTTCAGTGGGTGGATGTTATTCTGAAAGCAATGTTGGAAAACATAGTTAAAGCTTGATTTTTTAATTTGATACAGAATATGGTTTATTGTTGCTTTAGTCAGACTACTTCGAAGCAGAGCTTGGACACATTACTTTGGGGATTTAAGCTCCCCGATTTGGGGAATTGTACTTAAGAGACAAAAAAGGAATGTTTCCAGTTTTAGTTTTGAACAGTTTCCTATCATCTCCTTGAATAGCTGAGAGCTTAAGAGATGTGTGTATCTTTCGTGCGCAGGAAGCCTCTGGTTTTGTCTAAAGCGTCCTTGATCAAAATGAAGATTGGCAGCAGGGTAGTGAAGATCCATTCTTGATACTTGTTGATAGACAATACTATGCTGTGTGGGCTGAATGAGTATCAGGCTGCTCAGACATTTTGTAATGATTTCCAAAGAAGTAATCTGGTTAGATCCTTGCAACAACCACACTCATGCTGTAATAATACCATTGAAGCTGTCATAGCTTGCACAATAGCAATGTATTCATCCGTAAGGTACTGCAAGACTGTTTTCATCTGTTTTGAAAACGTATGGAACCTCCTCCTTGCTAAATACAAATCCAGAACAGAAACAGAGTCACTGATTAGATATAGGAATCAAGTAGAACCTGCAATGTTGTGGCTCAAGAGGAGAGTATTTTATTGCAGGGACAGACTGTCAGTGCTATAAATTATATTTTCTTACCACAAACATCTGAATGAAATTGATGAATACACCAGCAAGCAAAGGTCTTCTCTACTTTGTTATCGACCAGCGTTTCTTAACTTGGGAGTTGGGACCCCTGAGGGGGTCACGAGGGGTTGCCAAGAACCATCAGAAAACACAGCATTTTCTGTTGGTCATGAAGGTTCTGTTTGGGAAGTTTGGCCCATTTCTGTCATTTGTGGGGTTCAGAATGCTCTTTGACTGTAGGTGAACTATAAATCCCAGCAACTTCAACTCCCAGATGTCAAGATCTATTTTCCCCAAACTCTACCAGTCTTCACATTTGGGCATATTGAGTATTCATGCCAAATTTGGTCCAGATCCATCATTTTCCAGTCTGATGATCTGGAAAATAAAGTAATGAGAAAGTGTAAGTTTCTAATATATGCAATGTCTTTATGCTTGTGGGTAAATAGTATATCTTGTTGTTTTTTGTCAGTGTTGATATAGAGATTGTCTGGTTTGCCTACTCTGGAACATGCAACATATAATTGTCCTCCCTTAGAGGTCCCTTTCAAATGTATGATACTATATTTGTGTGTGTGAATCATATATATCTATATCTATGTCTGAATGGCTCTTTGCCAGGAGGGCTTTATGTTTTCTTGCCCTGGTGAAGGGAGTTGGGCTGGATGGTCTTAAGGCAGCATTTCTCAACCTGGGGGTCGGGACCCCTGGAGGGGCTATGAGGGGGTGTCAGAAGGGTCGCCAAAGACCACCAGAAAACACAGTATTTTGTATTGGTCGTAGTGGTTCTGTGTGGAAAGTTTGGCCCAATTCTATTGTTGGTGGGGTTCAGAATGCTCTTTGATTGTAGGTGAACTATAAATCCCAGTAACTACAACTCCCAAATGTCAAGGTCTATTTTCCCCAGGTTCCTTCTGTGTTCATATTTGGGCATATGGAGCATTTGTGCCAAGTTTGGTCTACATTTAGCTCTCTGGATGTAGGTGAACTCCAACTCCAAAATTCAAGGTGAATGCCCACCAAACCCTTCCAGTATTTTCTGTTGGTCATGGGAGTTCTGTGTGCCAAGTTTGGTTCAATTCCATCATTGGTAGAGTTCAGAATGCTCTTTGATTATAGGTTAACTATAAATCCCAGCAACTACAACTCCCAAATGACAAAATCAATCCCCCAACCCCACCATTATTTCAATTTGGGCTTATTGGGTATTTGTGCCAAATTTGGTTCAGTGAATGAAAATACATCCTGTATATCAGATATCTACATTATGATTTATAACAGTAGCAAAAATACGGTTATGAAGTAACAACGAAAATAATTTTATGGTTGAGGGTTACCACATCATGAGGAAGTGTGTTAAGGGGTCATGGCATTAGGAAGGTTGAGAACCTCTGTTGTAGAGCTCTCCAACACTGATTTTGTCATAATATTTAAGCATGATAGCCATGTTCAAATGTTTGAAAGCATATCCAATTCAAAATAGAGCAAGGTTTTTTTCTGCTGTTCCAGATACATTGATTCAAACTACAGGAAAGCGATTCCACCTAAGCATTAGGAAGAAATTCCTGATGGCAGGAGCTGTGGAATATGCTGCCTCAAAGCGTGGTGGAGTCTCAGTCTTTGGAGATATTTTTTTATTAGAGGGTGGATAGCTGTCTGTCTGTCCTTTGCTTGTATATTCCTGAATGGCCCTTGTGGTCTCTTCCAAGACTATGGTTCTGTGACCTTACATTTGTCATTTTTTCTGCCTGTCTAGATCTCTGTTCTAGAGATACACAACTTAAAATCAAAGAGACCCTCAGTGGGGTGACACTTATTACCTCCTCTCCTAAAGGCCTTAATTCAGTTGTCACAACCCAGTAGAAATCTTATTATCTGCCAGTAATATTGGCATGTTATGTTCCTACAAGGTGGCTCTGATTCCTTCAGTCCATGAGACTTATTCAGTGAAATTTGCCATTACCATAATTTTAGGCTGCAAAAGTGTGACTTGCCCAAGGCCAGCCAGTGGGCTTTCATGGCTACGTGGGGATTTGAACCTTGATCTCCTGGAGCCTTGGTTAAACTGGCTTTCATAACTTGTCTTTATATGCAGCACCTGAAACACATGTAAAACTCACCTTATAAATTGATCTAGGGTTTAGGAAAGTATTGTGTTCCATGAGTTAATGTTCATGGAAAGAGTGCGTTTTGCATCAGTCTTGGGCAATATTTGATGTGCAAACCTTTTTGCAACCTAGAATCCTATTTACAAGCCAGAATCCTGCTCTCAGTATTTGTAGAGGAGCAAATGTGACGGAGGAAGCGGGGCTCTGTTGACGTTGCCTTGGCTTGAATGTTCTGGTCTCTTGTTTGCATAAGGCACCTTGCCAGCTGTTACACCTTTCTTTTCGTTCCCAGTGGATCTGAAACCCCATTGTGAATGGCAGCTGGTCTGCCTGAGATGCGGAAAGCGGAACACGGATATGCCTTCCTTGAACATTTGACAGCCACTCAAGAGAGGCTTTGGATATTAACAGTCCGTGTGGGTTTTTCTGTATGTGCTTTGCATTTGAAAAAGTAATGTTTTTGATGAGCACCAAGGGGAGGCTTCTGAGGAATGACGAACCTTATTAATTTACAGCAAAAGAAGCAAAAGTTCAGTGGCAGCTCCTCAAGCCCATCTCTCATTGTGCTCATTAAAAGTATGCCCGTATCTTTTTGTCAGTCCAGAATATCCATCATTCATAGACTCGCTTCCAAAGCATCTAAGCAGAACATATATTTTTTCTTTGTGAAAAATGTTTCATTGGCAAGGTCTGCATTTGCGTTATTTGGCCAGAACCTTTTGAAAGTTTTGTGTTTGTTTTGTTGACTCACAATCTGTCATCTTTTCTGATGAGCACCAAAGGGGAGTTTATCCCAGAATAACTGGGCGGAAATTTTTGTTTACTTAGCACACTGAAAAGGCTATTTTTTCAGTAAGTCTTTTGCAAAAGCACTTTGTGCATTTCTTTTTTAAAAAATGCTAGCACACATAGCAAAAAGAAAAATTGCAGTCTAATGGTTAGAATATTGAAATAAAACTTGAAAGATCTGGGTTCTAGTCCCAACTCATCCATCAAGGTTATTGGGCGGCCTTGAATAAGCCTCCTACCATCGCATAGTTTGACTTGCCTCTCAGAGCTGCATGGAGAAGATGAGGCTGTATATTATATACTTCCTTGAGCCCATTGGGATAGAAATGTAATTAAAAATAAATTTAAACTTCTCAAACCAAAGGAATAGGATTTCTAAATACATATAAGTCAAAGCTTACTTTTTGCAAAGCAGGGGCAGTATTTATTTTTGGATAATGATGACGCAAAGCGAAAGATTTAAACCTCCTCTTCCTCGGTTCTGTCTCTTCCATCAGCACTTGGCATACCAGTGATATGCCTTTTACTCTGGAAGATTATGTATGGCAGTGATTCTCAACCTGTGTGTCCCCAGCTTTTTTGGCCTACAACTCCCAGAAATCCCAGTCAGTTTACCAGGTGTTAGGATTTCTGGAAGTTGAAGGCCAAAACATCTGGGGACCCACAGGTTGAGAACCACTGGTGTGTGGCTTCTGCAGTTCAGTGCAGCTTGTTCACTGTGCCCTATCTGGTACAGACATATATGAATTAACAAAGCCTCTGTACAAGCTGGGTTTAGAAAAGGCAGAGGAACAAGAGACCAAATTGCCAACATCCACTGGATAACGGAGAAAGGCAGGGAGTTTCAGAAAAACATCTATTTCTGTTTCATTGACTATTCTAAATCCTTTGACTGTGTGAATAATAATAAATTGTGGCAAGTTCTTGGTGGTCTGGGCATACCAAATCACCTTATCTCTCTCCTGAGGAATCTGTAAGGACCAAGTAGCAACAGTAAGAACTGACCACGGAACAACAGACTGGTTCAAGATTGGGAAAGGCATACGGCAGGGTTGTATACTCTCACCCAACCTATTCAACTTGTATGCAGAAGACATCATGTGATGTGCAGGGCTTAATGAATGCAAGACTGGGGTAAAAATTGCTGGAAAAAACAATAACCTTAGATATGCAGATGATACCACTTTGATGGCCGAAAGCGAGGAGGAACTGAGGAGCCTTCTAATCGAGGTGAAAGAAGAAAGTGCAAAAGCTGGGTTGCAGCTAAACATAAAAAACCAAGATTATGGCAACAAGAATGATTGATAACTGGCAAATAGAGGGAGAAAATGTGAAGGCAGTGGAAGACTTTGTATTTCTAGGTGCAAAGATTACTGCAGACATAGACTGCAGCCAGGAAATCGGAAGACAGTTACTTCTTGGGAGGAGAGCAATGACCAATCTCGATAAAATAAAAGAGTAGAGACATCACATTGGCAATGAAGATCCGCATAGTAAAAGCAATGGTGTTCCCCGTTGTCACCTATGGATGTGAGAGCTGGACCTTAGGGAAGGCTGAGCGAAGGAAGATAGATGCTTTTGAATTGTGGTGTTGGAGGAAAGTTCTGAGAGTGCCTTGAACTGCGAGAAGATCCAACTCGTGCATACTTCAGGAAATAAAGCCCAACTGCTCACTGAAGGGAAGGATATTAGAGGCAAAGATGAAGCATTTTGGCCACATCATGAGAAGCTTCGCACTTCAGCAACTCCCAGCACATTTTACAAAAGCATAGATCTGTAGCTGTAGCTAGCAAAATAGAAGTCATAAGAAAAGTGCACTGGCCTGATCATTTCAGTTCACATGCGCATATTATTAGTTTACAATACAAAAAGTCTGTTTAAGCATATTGAAGTACTCTTCTTTGTTGTGGTCTAGGAACCGGTCTCTATTTTTTCCATGTTATTTCAGCAAATTTTCTATTAAAGAAATAATACCAGAGCTACTTAATTTAGTGACCTGTACCTGTATCTAGTGCAAGTGCCACAAATTGAAAGGCAAATTTCTACCTGTGGCACCCTATCCAATAATGCATCTACTTTTATTAACATACTTGTAATCCTGCTGTTTCTTCAGGAAGCTGATTTCCTGGCAGCCAGCAGGCCTGGTAACCAATCTGTATTTGAATGTATTGTCGAAGGCTTTTTCCACCCTGGACCTTTCACAGATATATAAACCCAATTTTCCAGTATCAAACAAACCTCACAACCTCTGAGGATGCTTGCCACAGATACAGGTGAAACGTCAGGAGAGAATGCTTCTAGAACATGGCCATACAACCCAAAAAACCTACAACAACCGACTGCATTTGGATGGTTCACAAGTTGTGCCAAATTGGGTTCCGAGTCCTATGGAATTCCTTACTTCTTCACACAGAACAGATCATACATTATGTAAAAATAAAGAATAAAGAATCATGCAAGTTATACAGGTTGATAATGAGCTGCTGTTTCATGGCTTTGGGAAAGAGATGCAAATAAGGTTAGTGTGACTTTTCTAAATGCCGCAAAGATCAGAACTGAGATCCAAAGCATCTCCAAATGAGCCATTCTAAACAAAGGGCTGGGCTCTATCCTTTGTGTTTCCATTTTTAATTTAATTCCAGAGACAGCAGTGATAGGTTTATATTTGCTCAGATGTTGCAGAGATCATGCCAAAGTATAATTGGCAAACCCACTGATGCTGGCTTGTTTGCTGACTGTAAGCCATTGTTTGTAAGGGTAGAAATCTGCTGACCATGTTTAAGCTTCTAACCTCTCAAATGAGAAAAAAATCCATGCAATGCAACTGTATATTCCTATGCAGAAGTAAATGTTCACGTACTTTCATCCTGTTATTCAAGGGATCAAATCATACCTCTATATGCTTTTTTTAATATAAGTATTTAAAAATCAGCTGCATGCAGCCCACTTCATCTTGGGAAAGGCGTTTTTCCCATGAGACATAAGGAAGCTTGCATGATTTAAATTGCATGCACTTTTGACAATATGCTTTCTTCAAAATAGCTATAGAAATGTATTGTCGAAGGCTTTCATGGCCGGAGTCACTGGGTTGTTGTAGGGTTTTTTTTAGGGGCTATATGGCCATGGTCTAGAGGCATTCTCTCCTGATGTTTCGCTTGCATCTATGGCAAGCATCCTCTGAGGATGCTTGCCATAGATGCAGGCAAAACGTCAGGAGAGAATGCCTCTAGACCATGGCCATATAGCCCGGAAAAAAAAAAACCTACAACAACCCAGCTATAGAAATGTATGCAGATGTTAACTACCGTATATACTGTATTATAATCCAACATGAATATAAGCCGAGGCACCTGATTTTACCACGAAAAACTGGGAAAACATATGGACCCAAGGGTGGGATATGCAGCAGCTACTGGTAGATTTCATGATAAAAATAGATATCAATAAAATTACATCAATTGGGGCATCAGTAGGTTAAATGTTTTTGAATATTTCCATAAAACTGTAATTTAAGATATGACTGCCCAACTCTGATTAAACCAATATTCTAACCTTCTTCAAGGTAAATGTGCTTATTTATCCCAATAATATTACAGTAAAATCATAAATGTAATAAAAATAATAATGATGGAGTAAAACAATGGAAATGTAGTAACAGTAATGATAAATAGAGTAAAATTATAAATGTAATAATAACAATAATAGAGTAAAATTATAAATGTAATAACAGAGTAAAATAATAAATAACTTTAAGGAAGATAAGACTGCCCAACTCTGATTAAACCAATATTCTAATCTCCTTAAATGTAAATGTGCTTATGTATCCTTCCAATAATAATAGAATAAAATCATAAATGTGATAAACATAATAATGCTAGAGTAAAACAATGGAAATGTAATAATAATAATAATAATAATAATAATAATAGAGTAAAATAATAAATGTAGTAACAACAATAGTAGAGTAAAATAATAAATAACTTTGACTCGAGTATAAGCCAAGCGGGACTTTTTCAGCCTAAAAAAAGGATGAAAAACTCAGCTTGAGTATATACAGTAAATCAAATCAACTTATTTATGTAAAAATTAAATCAGCTTTCATGCTAAAACACCATTAATTAAAATATACATAAAACTATTTTAAAAACAACAATAAAGTTAAAGAATAAAGCAACTTCTTTCATAAAAAGACCCATCTGTAACCAATTAATCATAAAATATACTTTAATAAATAAAGCAAATATAAAAGCATGCTTTTTGAGAAAGTAAGCCCCACTGAACTGCAATGGCCTTTCTCTTGAGTGTGAATACTTAGGATTACAGAGTAATATTTAATTTGGCTGTATTTTAATTCATAACATTTCTCTGTCTCTCTCTCTCTCTTCATCCTGCCCTCATACTGGTCTTGTTAGATATTTCTTCCATGTCTGATTGGGAACCTGTTTCATCCATGAGAACTTTTCAATTGTAATTGTGTTATCTTCATGCAATGTTGCCAGTTTGTTCATGGTTCCAAATGAATACAGAAAATAGAAGCTTTTTTCATCTTTTCTCCTTCTTCCCTGCAAAATGCTTGTCAAGCTCTTTCGTTCCTCTGAGCTTGTTTAGATCTTCTTTCCCTTGTCACGCTTCCCTGTCTGTTCTATCAAATTTGAGCAGAACACAACAGCAGCATCTGGAAGATTGATGTGACCTTCATTCAGAGATCTTAAAAGCCAGGTCTCTTGTGGCATTTAGAAAAGATGAGGCCTTTGCTCGTTTGTCATGACTATTCCTGAAATAGAAATAGATACCCATCAGCTTCAGAGTTAGGGATTTTGAATCTGATTTTGAGCGTGGTCCATTATTTCCAATACCTTCTTGAGGATTAGCTCATCCCTGCATTTACCAGTTGCATTTGTTAGTCTTCCAGGAACTTAACACTTAATGAATGGATCCTGAGCTATTGATCTTCTTTGACAGTGGCTTATTAAGACTAGAACTGATGGGAAGTTTGTGTGAAAAAGCGGTTTGCATCTGTAAATGTGTTCATTTTGATTCTGCCAATTTAGAGGCTGTCAGATAAGCACAACTGCTGTCAAGCTACAAACTGAGCAACACAGACTGAGATTTGATGTTATGGGGGCAGGATTTTTAACCCAGCTGCACTTTTGACGAGGATGCTGCCAAACCCGGAAACAAAATGATGTCACTTCCAATTTCATTTTAGCTCATTTTCATACTTTTGTGTGTGTGTGTGTGTGTGTTTGTTTATTTATTTATCTCATTTGTATACCGCCTTTCTCAGCCAGAGGCGACTCAAGGCGGTTCACAGTCGGCAGTGATTCGATGCCATAACAAATAACAAAATATTAAAACAATGATAAAAACAATTCAACATTTAAAATGTAATATAAAACGCAAATATATAATGTAATATAAAATGCAAATAACCTCTGAGGATATTTTCCATAGATGCACGTGAAACTTCAGGAGAGAATGCCCTCTAGAACATGGCCATTTAGTCTGAAAAAATCTACAACAACCCTATGCCACAGTTTTTAAGATTAGATTTAAGCCCATCTTTAAATCTCTTTTCCTGCCCACCAACATTCCATTTTCCATTCTTTACTTGGGAGTATAGTAAATGCTTTGAGAGACAGTGATTGAGTTGAGCATCACTTCAGTGCTAGTGGTCTTTGCTTCTTCCAGCACACTGACATTTGTCCACTTGTCTTCTCAAGAGATTTGAAGGATTTTTCAGAAGTAACACTGATGGAATTATACCAGGAACTGAATGTTACATCTGTAGACCATGTTTCGCAGGCATATAACAAGGTTGGGAGGACATTAGCTTTATAAACAAGCACCTTGGTATCCCTAGGGATGTCCCAATCTTCAAACACTCTCTGCTTAATTAAAAAAAAAATGCTGCACTTGCAGAGCTCAGGCGATGTTATATTTTAGTGTGAATGTTGACTTTTGTGGAGAGGTGGCTGCCAAGGTAGTGGAAATGGTCAACATTTGCTATAGTTACACTATTAAGCTGTATTTCTGGCATTGCAGAGGGATTAGCCGGTGCCTCCTGGAAGAGCACTGTGTCGAAGTGGAATCATAATGCTATATCTGTGTAGTGTGAAAGAGTCCTTCTCCATTCTCTGTTTGGGGGCTTCTTTGGGAAATAACAATACAAAACCAACTTATCTTCCAAACCTTTTGTGAGGAATGAATTTGCACTGTGTTTCTGCACACATGTGTTTTCCTCTTGACATCTCTGTGGGATTTATTTTATTAAGTCTCTGAAATGCAGCCATGCCACTTCATTACAAAGTTGGCTCTGGGCATTTTGTATCAAGAAGTGCTTGATGGGTTTCCCTGGGACTTTGGTAGTTGCTGAAGGAGAACTGCAGTTGCGACTCTCAGCAGATCACTAATGTAAATTTAGGTCCTGCTTGAGGCAATAAGTGGTCACAGCAGCTTTTCATTTACAAAAGGGAAGAGTAGCAGACGTCTTCATGGGTCTCTTGGCTTTTCTGATTAAAGTAAGGCAGCCTTGCATGATGTGGATGCAACTTAGCAGTGATGTTTTCGTGAGAGAAACGGAGGCCATTTAAAATGTTTTAAAAATAACTCAGTAATGCTTAATGTATTGTCGAAGGCTTTCATGGCTGGAATCACTGGGTTGTTGTAGGTTTTTTTGGGCTATATGGCCATGTTCTAGAGGCATTATCTTCTGACGTTTCACCTGTATCTGTGGCAAGCCTCCTTAGAGGTAGACCTCACTACCTCTGAGGATGCTTGCCATAGATGCAGGTGAAACGTCAGGAGATAATGCCTCTAGAACAGGGGTCCTCAAACTTTTTAAACAAAGGGCCAGCTCACAGTCCCTCAAATTGTTGGATGGCCAGATTATAATTTGGGGAAAAAAATGAATGGATTCCTATGCACACTGCACATATCTTATTTGTAGTGCAAAAAACGCTTTAAAACAGTACAATAATTAAAATGAAAAACAATTTTAAGAAATATAAATTTATTAGTATTTCAATGGGACGTGTGGGCCTGCTTTTAGCTGATGAGATAGGATTGTTGTTGTTGTTGTGCTTTCAAGTCGTTTCAGACTTAGGTTGACCCTGAGTGAGGGCCGGGTGAATGACCTTGGAGGGCCGTATCCGGCCCCCGGGACTTAGTTTGAGGACCACTGCTCTAGAAAAGGGGTCCTCAAACTTTTTAAACAGAGGGCCAGGTCACAGTCCCTCAAACTGTTGGAGGACCGGATTGTAATTTGAAAGAAACAAACAAACATGAATTTCTGTGCACGCTGCACATATCTTATTTGTAGTACAAAAAACACCTCAAAACAATACAATTAAAATGAAGAACAATTCTAACAAATATAAACTTATTAGTATTTCAATGGGAAGTGTGGGCCTGCTTTTGGCTGATGGGACAAGATTGTTGTTGTTGTTGTGTGTTTTCAAGTAGTTTCAGACTTAGGTTGACTCTGAGCGAGGGCCGGGTAAATGACCTTGGAGGGCCATATCTGGCCCCCGGGCCTTCGTTTGAGGGCCCCTGCTCTAGAACATGGCCATATAGCCCGAAAAAACCTACAACAACTCAGTAATGTTTACTTCTTTTTCCTAAGTAAAAAAGAAAATGTGAATCTGGTTCACTGGGAGGACCTTGATCTCTTATTGCTGAGGAAAGAAATTTCCATCCATTTCTCAGCTTCTCACAGAGTGCTTTAAAAGTTACCTTGTGACTTCTAGGAGTGCTTAGATGCTTAGACACTCCGTTCCTCAGCTTTCGCATAGATCACAGCATATTCTAGGACAGCGTTTCTCAACCTGGGAGAACCTGCCATAAGCTTGACTTGTTGTTGTTGTTAGGAGCAGAAAGAATGAGGGAACCTGTCATAAGCTTTACTTCTTCTTCTTCTTCTTCTTCTTATTATTATTATTATTATTATTATTATCATTATTGTTGTTGCTCCTGCAGTAATTCTATCTCCCTGTCTGGCAGAAAGAAGAGGGCTGGACTAGATGCCCTTTGGAGTTCTCTTCCAACTCTCCAAGCCAATGATGATGATAATGATGTATAGTAATATAAGAGTAATTATTTCTTCCTGACTGGCAGAAAGAAGGGGGCTAAATTAGATAGCCTTTGGGGTTCCCTTCCAACTGTCTGAGGATGATGATGATGATGATGATGATGTATAATAATAGTCTCCTGGAGTGACTGCAGGAGCACAAAAAAAAACCCTTCCAGTATTTTCTGTTGGATGTCGGACTTCTGTGTTCCAAGTTTGTTTCCATTCTATCATTGGTGGAGTTCAGAATGCTCTGAGTGTAGGTGAAGAGGAAACCTGTTAGATCAGGCATCATTTGGAAATCAAGTTGATGTGCCATGGAAATCCTGTTCAAGGGGTCTTGTCCCTGTGGAGTTTTTTTTTTAGCCTTTTGGATTGTCTTTGCATCCTATTGATTCCTGTCTGGATAAATGCTGTCTTGGATTGCTTTTATATCTGGACATTGCTTTGTGTTACTACCTTTTATGGACTTATTACTTTTTGAAACTTTCTTATTTTCTTACAAACATTTATTTCTTCTGGCTATTTACTAAGCTTCAGTAAAGGAAGATGTATTTCTTCACTCTTCGCGTGGTGTGTTTTAAAGTCAGAGGGCTTTTCCTGCCCTGGAGTGCAACACAACTTAGGAATAGCTCATTAAAAGGTCAGGAGGTGCGCATGTCATCTATCTTCTCATATTCCCAAGTCCTTTAAAAAAATAATACTCTTTCCCTCAGAACTGTTGTGGTGCTTTTTAAAATAGCAGGTAGAGTTCAGAAGTTGTTTCCGTTCTTTCAATATTTGTGTGTATCACTTTCATCACCTTGAAAGAAAGCTCATCCATCTGCGATCGGAGGCTGATGCAAATGACAGCTCAGGATGGAGTTCATGTACCTTGTCTGGAGATGCTGGTACAGTGAAGAAATGTGCCCAAAGAGCTGTGACCTCTTCATTTATCATCTGTGAAAGTGACACTTCCAAGGGACACCAAAATCCCTCTTCATGTTTATGCTCCAGAATTTCAATGCCTGTGTTCTGAAAAATAAACATCTGCTATGTCATTAAAGCCAGAGTGAGGAACCTGTGGTCCTCTGGGTGTTTTGAACTGGAATTTATGTTGTCCTTTGGCACTGGTGGGGAGAATCGTGATCCAAAATGACTGGAGCAAAAATACAAATTGTGTTGTTGGAAGTCCAACTTCTAGCATTTCTAATCATTAGCTGTGCTGGCTGCTGGGAGACGCATTTCAACAATATCTGGAGGGCCACTTACCATATTTCTTTCATTTTAAGACATTACTGATTGCAAGATGCACACTAATTTCAGTACCAACAACAACAACAAAAAATAAAACACACCTTTTTGGGGATGTTTATAGGGAGAGTGTCTTAGAATTGAAGAAATGCAGTAATTCCATTCACTAACCTAGAGGACTAAAGTTAGAGCTTCTTTTATGTGAGTTATTTTCAGTGTATCCTAAATGAGGAGACTCCAATTAAAAGAGAATCTCACAACATAAATTAACTCTAAAGCAGTGGTTTACAACCTTCCTAATGCTGTGACTCTTTAATACACTTCCTCATGTTGTGGTGACTCCCAACCATAAAATTATTTTTGTTGCCACTTCATAACTGTAATTTTGCTACTGTTATGAATCATAATGGAAATATCCGATATGCAGGAGGTATTTTCATTCACTGAACATAATTTGGCACAATTTATTTATTATTTATTTTTTTTATTTACTGCATTTGTTGACCGCCGTTCTCAGCCCTAGGGCGACTCACGGCGACTCAAAGCATCCCTCCCTCCCTAGGCGGACTTCTGCATCTGAGGCCCTTCAATCAACACACAAATACCCAATACACCCAAATCTCAATACTGGGTTGGGGAGGGGTTGATTTTGTTATTTGGGGGTTGTAGTTGCTGGGATTGATAGTCAACCTACGATCAAAGAGCATTCTGAACTCCACCAACAATAAAATTGAACCAAATTTGGCACAGAGAACTCCCAAGACCAACAGAAAATACTGGAAGGGTTTGGTGGGCATTGACCTTGAGTTTTGGAGTTGTAGTTCACCTACATCCAGAGAGCACTGTGGACACAAACAATGATGGATCTGGACCAAACTTAGCACGAATATTCAATATGCCCAAATGTGAACACTGGTGGAGTTTGGGGGAAATAGACCTTGGCATTTTGGAGTTGTAGATGCTGGGATTTATAGTTCACCTACAATCAAAGAGCATTCTGAACCCCACTAATGATGGAATTGGGCCAAACTTTCCACACAGAACCCCATAACCAACAGAAAATACTGTGTTTTCTGATGGTCTTTGGTGACTCCTCTGACAGCCCCTCATAACCCCCCAGGCGTCCTGACCCCCAGGTTGAGAAAGTTTGCTCTAAAGCCTCCCTCTGAGAGCAGAAAGCTGTCTTCTAGCCATTTGGAAAGACAAATAACCAAATAACAGATATGCTACATAAATATCTCTTTACATGATGGCAGTATATTATTCTCAGATGCAGCAGCATCTTTGGGATTACAGAAGCCTTTGATTATTGGATTAACTTCTCCTACATAACTAGTAGGCACCTAATTTGACAATTGCTTACTTCTAATATGTAGCTCACATTGCAAAGGCACATTGCCTTCTATTGCAAGTATGACAAATTCATTGTTATACTTCTGTAAAGCATCCCTCCCTCCCTAGGCGGACTTCTGCATCTGAGGCCCTTCAATCAACACACTCTTAGGTTTAATTGCTTTACTTATTGTCTCCTTATTGCTCCCCTGCTGCACTGTGAAATCTTGTGTCTGTGTGCCTTTGAGTCGCTTCATGAATTTTTCATATAGTTTTCTTAGGCAAGGAATACTCAGGTGATTTTGCCAGTTCCTACTGAAATACAGCCTAAAGTACCTAGTATTTGTTGGTGATCTCTCATCCAAGTACCAACCAGGGCTGGTGCCTTTGCAGTACTTGCAGGCTTAAAATGGAAAGAAATAGACTTGTGATCTGTACCTGAGGAGGAAATAATTTATAGCTAAAATTTCAAACAAGAACATCTCTAACTATTTCCACGCCTTAGTTTTTTCTCCTTTGTAGAACTGGAATCACAACTTCACAGGTCCTTTCTAAAAAAATCTTTTTTGTCTTCTTGTTAGAGTATTGCTATTCTAATTATGTATTATTGGTTAGCCACCACTAGTTACTTTTGAAATTGAATCCAATTTCTTAAGAAGAAGAACACATGAGGCTTTGGCTTGTTTAATCCAATACAAGTGGCCCCTGAGTTACAAACATTTGACTTCCAAACAACTCATAGTTAAGAAAGGAGGTAAAACAACAGAAAGTGAGGGAAATCTATTCCTAATCAGGGAAATTCACTCCTGAAAGAGATCATGGGGAAAAGGTGTCCCCACTAAAGCTTTATCACCAATCCTTGTTTCTACAACAACCCTAATTTTTTCAAAATACTATTATCACAGGGACAAAGTATGATGAAACCTTCTGAACAGGGTCATAGACAGCAAAACAAACCCCATAGGAGTGTTAACCCTTCCCTATGTGCGCTCTCTCTCTCTCTCTCTCTCTCTCTCTGTGTGTGTGTATGACTGAAGTTGCACTGTAAAAATATACCTGTTCTGACTTACATACAAATCAACTTAAGGACAGACCTACAGAACCTATCTTGTTCATCACCTGGGGGCTGCTTGTACTGATTTTGACTAGGGCTTTCTAAGGAAAATACCTGTTCTAGTAGAGATTTCAGGAAAATGTGCAGTAAATCAGCATAATGTAGTGTTACTCTAGGACTGTGGTCCCCAGGTGTTTTGGCCTACAACTCCCAGAAATCCCAGCCAGTTTACCAACTGTTAGGATTTTTGGGAGTTGAAGGCCAAAACATCTGGGGCCCACAAGTTGAGAACCACAGATCTAGAACTTCAGTAGACTGGGGCTTGAATTCCTAATCAGCCATGGAGACCTGTTGGGTGATCTTGAGCACTGACAAGGTGAAAGAAGAAAGTGCAAAAGCTGGGTTGCAGCTAAACAAAAAAACCAAGATTATGGCAACAAGAACAATTGACAACTGGGAAATAGAGGGAGAAAACGTGGAGGCAGTGACAAACTTTGTATTTCTAGGTACAAAGATTACTGCAGACACAGACTGCAGCCAGGAAATCAGGAGATGCTTTCTTCTTGGGAGGAGAGCAATGTCCAATCTCAATAAAATAGTGAAGAGTAGAGACATCCCACTGGCAACGAAGATCCGCATAGTAAAAGCAATGGTATTCCCCGTTGTCACCTATGGATGTGAGAGCTGGACGATAGGGAAGGCTGAGCAAAGGAAGATAGATGCTTTTGAACTGTGGTATTGGAGGAAAGTTCTGAGACTGCCTTGGACCACGAGAAGATCCAACCATTCCATACTTCAGGAAATAAAGCCCGACTGCTCATTGGAGGCAAGGATAGTAGAGGCAAAGATTAAGTACTTTGACCACATCATGAGAAGAAAGGAAAGCGTAGAGAAGACAATGATGCTGGGGAAAATTGAAGTAAAAGGGAAGAGGGGCCAACCAAGGGCAAGATGGATGGATGGCATCCTTGAAGTGACTGGATTGACCTTGAAGGAGCTGGGGGTGGTGACTGCTGACAGGGAGCTCTGGTGTGGGCTGGTCCATGAGGTCACAAAGAGTCGGAAACGACAGAACAAATAAACAACAACATAGGTTACCATTTATATTAAAATACATGCTAATGAAACTTCTGAGAACCTTAGGAAAGCTTTTGAGTGGGCACACATGGCTGTTGACTACACAGAGGACATAACTCTGTAGGTTGCTTATCAAGGGTTTAGTGTAGAGAGTGAGAGTTTTGAATTTTGTTTGCTGAAATATGTTGAGCTTCTCTTCTTATTTCTGATTTAGTCACTCTGCCTATTCCTTCCATGTAATTCCTGCCTTTGGAACTAAATTTTCTGTACAATCCGCTCACTGTGTTTAGGGACATAGAATACCTCTAAATTGTGATTTTAAAAAAATGCTATTTTGTTTTTTAATGAGAGAACACATATTTCAGAATCACTAGATCCTCCAGTTCAGTTCTTTGGGGGAGTTGAGCATAGAAGCACACTGTAGGACATACAAATGCCCAGAGAAGTGTTCTCTTTGGGAGTCTCTTGGGCCTCCAGTGCAACTCTAGAATCAACTTCCAGTGGACCATAAAGCCGTGCTGGAGGACCTGGAGATTCCTAGAGAAAACGAGTTAATCAAATTCACAAAAGTGAAAACTGCAAATTTTGAGGAAGGTTAACTGTAACATGCTGGAATGCATCTAACTCATTAACTGAGATAAAACTGTATATGTATGATAGCATACAATATTATAGGAGCAATTGTGCTGGCATATGAAGCTGAAAATCTCCAGTATTAATGTACATTGATTAAATTCTTTCTCAGTTTAACAATGACTTATATTTAACAAACCAGTTTCATGCAGATAAGAATATCTGGAAATTTTTAGGAAATGCAACAGATCATTGCAAAAAGAAACAGAGTCCTTTGTCTCTCCTTCTCTGACCCATTGCACTTCTGGCCTGATTTTTATAAAAACCTACTTCTTTATTTTTATGAGAAGCAAACTATTAAGACTCCTTTCAAACTACAAGAAAGGAGATTCCATCTGAACATTAGGAAGAACTTCCTGACTGTGAGAGCTGTTCAGCAGTGGAACTCTCTGCCCCGGAGTGTGGTGGAAGCTCCTTCTTTGGAGGCTTTTAAACAGAGGCTGGATGGCCATCTGTCAGGGTGCTTTGAATGCAATATTCCTACTTCTTGGCAGGGGGTTGGACTGGATGGCCCATCAGGTCTCTTCCAAATGTATGATTCTATGATTCTAAGAGAAAAAGCAAAAAAGGAAGAAAATAAATGCAGGCTAGGAAGTTATGAAGATTTAGTGACAAAGCTACAATACGATATGACTCACTCTTTTCCCTTTCATAGTTTAAAAACTGTTTTTCACTCATTTTATAAATGGTAATATATTTTCCCATTCACATTGTTGTGAGAAAATCCAAATAACGGCCACTTACATTTTCTAACTAAGCCATGTTACTGCAGAACTTGAAGGGCAGGTAAAAACAAACAAGACTCTGCAATCTTTCATTTACCTGGGAGCAAATGCCATTGAACTCAGTGGTGCTCATTTCACAATGAAGGTGGAGGTTGGATTTCACATGTGGGTTCACCTTATAAAACACAGTGAGCTTTAACAAAGGATCTCCTTCATTTCACTGATATAATCTTCGGTTTATTATTAGAAATAATCTTATAAACAAGAAAGATATTTCAACGACACCACATGTCCTAAGCAGCTCACCAATGCAAAGATATAATCACCCGCCATCTGTTCTGTGAGTTTCCATGTTAATAAGATAATTTTCACCACATGTCCTGCATTTCATTTCTCTATAACTTCACCTCAACTATATGTGCTGTGGTCACAAAAAAATTAGGGTTATATTGAAAATTATGTAGCCCTCCAGGTATTCTGGATTGTAACTTTCAGTGTTCCTCATCATTGGCTATGCTAGCTAGTGTTTTGGAGATTTGCAGTCCAAAACCAGCAGATTTCTGTATGAATATGCAAAAATAGAGACTATAATTCTTTAACATGCACAAGCCCCTCTTCTTGGTCCAACTAAACCTTAACTGACAAGACAGACGACCGTACATAGATAGAGATATATAGGCTTTTCCATCTTTGGCATCTTGGAGGTTTGTGCTTGGTTACTAAGGCCTTTTAATTGTATGCAGTGATAGCACTTTGATACCAGTTTACGTCATCAGTTTGTATCCTACGGAATCCTGGAATCAGTTGTTCAAGGAGACTCTGGAGTCCTGGAGTTTTCCAAACTTTGATTTTGTTTGGGAATTTGGCTTCCATAATTTCTTAACCATTTATCAAGGCAGTTGGGAGAATAAATTCTAAATAACTCACACAACAATAAATCCCAGGAATCCACAGGATGGCAGTTAAACGAAGCTCTTTGGCAGGGAAGATGGAGCAACATCACCCGCACCTCACCCTTGTGGAACTGAGCACAAACCTCCGAGATGCCGAAGATGGAAAAGCCTATATATCTCTATCTATATACAGTTGTCTGTCTTTTCAGTGTATAATGGCATTGAATGTTTGCCATATATGTGTTCTGTGATCCTCTCTGAGTCCCCTTCAGGGTGAGAAGGGTGGAATATAAATACAATAAATAAATAAATAAATAAAGGTATCAATATTTTACATTTATGGCTGTTCCTTAATTTTTAGCTGCTATCCAGAATTAGGGATCCCATCAAAGAGAGTGGTAGAAAGAAGCATCCTGTTCTTTTCTTATTTTTCTTTATTGTTCTGCCTCATTATTTCATCATTTTCAGAAAAGAAAAGTCTTTCTTCCTAACAGTTTCTTGGGACTGCAGAACAAAGGAAAGATTTGGGCAGAGCTCTCAGTTCCATCGACATTCTTTTTAATCTGGATTTTTGGCACCAACTAGTTGTTGTAGTTCTTGTTGTGTGCCTTCAAATCATTTCTGACTTATGGTTTGCTCAAACCACTCACTGTGCAGGTTCTCTTCTAACAGATTAGCATGGTTTTATCTTAAAAGTAATCTGTTACCAGAGAGATGCTAATCCTTTTCTCCTATTTCCACCCCTTTTGAGTTTTGAAGTAATCATTGCTGGTAGAAGAAGAATGTAAAAGTTTCATTCTGACCTCATTCACTTATCAGAGCACAGAGAGCTTATTCCCATCATTACCCTGACAAGCTGTTTTTAAAGTATTTTTAGATGTGGAAGTAAAGATCAAAATATTACACAAACCCTTACTTTCTGGAACTATTAAAATAAGAGCACAGTAAATTATGATTTGACTTTTAGTTTGACAGTTTCATGGAGGAGTTATGAGTTGCAGGAATGTTAGTACTGATGCATTACTTAAAGTATTTATACCTTGGTAGTACACAGATGAAACCAGTGTTTAAATTATCTAAATCAGTAGTTCCCAACCTGTGATCCGTGGACCACCAGTGGTCCCCAAGAACTAAAATATGGTCCGCAGCTTCATCGTTACTTCACTGACGCTATGAGAGGGACTGGTCTCGTGAAACCCTCGTATAGTGCCAAGACAACGGGGATGTCAGGAAGGGAGAGGCTGACTACCCACAAAAGGCGCAACAATAAGCTTCCCGACTGCTGCGTCTCCTCCTCCTCCGTCCCCCTGAGCGGAGCCATTCCATGTGGCGCCTTGGTGTCTTTGTTTTCAGGCCTGTTCCTGGGGTTATTTGGGGTGCTTATTCAGAAAATTGCATTAGATAGACCACATCAACTCTATATTGTTAAGTATGGTTTTCTGTGGGCGAGCAGAAGACTAATGGATGACACATGTTCTATATTGGAAACTAGAGCTGATGTGGTGTAGCCAATGCTTTTCTGAATCAGCACCCCAAATAACCAAACCAAATAAGTTGACCAAAAACTGATTCATAACTCTTTTGGTAGTAATGTTGGAGAGTGGTTGCTGGTCAAAAAAGAGTTGGGAAACACTAGTCTAAATTAAAATCACAATGGAATAACCAAAACATCTCAAACAGCGGCTTTATGTTACTCTCAGTTTCAGGCCCAATAGGTAACTGAATACTATTTGATTATAGTTGCTTGTTGGATTGATCAACCTTCTTAAATAATTAACTTCCTTAGATAAAATCTTTTTTGTTCCTGTGGATCAGAAGAAGGCATTTGCTTTCAAAACAGGCACTATTCCAGTATCATCTGGTTGGCTATTGTGAAAAACAAGTCTGTGAATGAGACAGATTTCTGGTCTGATACATCAGATCTGGGTTTTTATGACATTACAAGGTCCAGTCTATCAAGTATTCTGCAAATCATATAAATGATTCCCTGAATGCAGACTAGAAGAGATCAGATGGTATAATATGGATTATATCCCTTTGTGATATGCATTATATAGGGAAGACAGATTTCAACATTTCTGGATATACAGTCAGACTCCCATATATCTACAGATTTTACAATCCAAAGGAAAATGTCCTTCCCCTACCCCATTTTTAAAAAAGAAAAGGCAAACTTTGATTTTGCCATTTTATAAGAGAGGATACCATATAATGGGACTTGGCCATCCATGGATTTTGGTACCCACAAAGCCCATAAGATAAAAAAAGCCCACTATACTAGTTTTCCCGTGCTTTTCTTGTGCATTATAGAATTTATTTCAGCAGGAATTTTAATAGTTTGGTTCCTGATAGATTGAATGATATCGAAGAAGTAAAACTTTTGCATCAGTAGAAATATTTTCGGTGATAAGCCCAGCACTAAGGCTGTGTTATAGGAGTCAGTACTGTTTTATCCATGGGATCTATTCCCAAGTTTAGTTTACCAACAAAATATGTTCCCTCCAGGCATTTTCAAGGTCCTGTATGGTGTTTTTGGGTCAGAATTCCTTTATTTCAATTCGGTTTGCTGTTATCAGTGATTTTACATATCAATATAAAATCCCAATGGATACAGGCTTTCCATTCTGCAAAATTGTAAGAAAATATTTTTTAAAATACTAATGTAAATGTGT
This sequence comes from Anolis sagrei, assembly GCF_037176765.1. Classification (NCBI taxonomy): domain Eukaryota; kingdom Metazoa; phylum Chordata; class Lepidosauria; order Squamata; family Anolidae; genus Anolis; species Anolis sagrei. The sequence continues at coordinate 44,882,066 of NC_090026.1, read as the reverse complement.
TACTTTTTGTTTGCATTAGGTAGCCATGTCCGCCAAAGCCATTTCTGAGCAGACCGGAAAGGAATTCTTGTATAAGTACATTTGTACATCCTCGGCCATCCAGAACCGCTTCAAATATGCCAGGGTAACACCTGATACTGACTGGGACCGACTCATCCAAGATCATCCCTGGCTCTTAACTGAGGTGAGTTGAACAAATTGCAGTTGCTCTGTCTTGTAATGGAGGAATCTTCCCTGGCCCTGAGAAAAGCAGTTTCCTTGTAGAGTTGGGAAAACTGGAAACTATCATATATTTTTAAAAGTCAGCTCCAAGTCAGTATGGACACTGATCAAGGATGATGGGAGCCAACAATATATAGATAGTGACAGCTTCCTCAAACTTCAATACCCCAAAGCAGTGGTTCCCATCCTGTGGTCCATGGGCCACCAGTAGTCCACAAGAACTATAATATGGTTCACAGCCTCATCATTACTACACCATTGCAACAAGAGCAGCTGGTTTCGCGAAACCCTCTTATAGTTCCAAGACTTATTAAGTATGGTTTCTGTGGGCGAGCCAATGGTGGCTAGTAGATGGCATATGTTCTCTATCAGAAACTAGAGCTGATGTGGTCTATCCAATGCAGTTTTCTGAATCAGTACCACAAATAAACCAAACTGAATCTAAAGCTGACCGAAAATTGATTTGTAACTCTTTTGGTACTAATGTTGGAGACTGCTCCATGGTCAAAGTGGTCACTGGTCAAACAAAGGTTGGGAACCACTTCCCCAAGGTCACCAGATCCCATCTGTTTTTGGAAGTTCAGCACAGTCAGCTCTGGTTGGATAGAAGACCACCAACGAATACCAGGTGCCATAGGTTATATTTCAGAGGAAGGAAATGGGAAGCAACCTTTGAGTATTCCTTGCGTAAGAAAACTCAATGAAATTCATGGGATTGCATGTAAACGCACAAAGTTTTTCCACCAGTCAGTCAATTGTGATAGAGCACAACTATTTTTCTAGTCCTACCATCTCTCTGGTCCCTATCCAATTATATCTGCCATCATGGGTGTGCTTGGTGAAATGGTCGGTCTAATTCGATTATTTTTATCATCTGACTGTAATCAAATGTTCCTGAACCATACATATTATCAAGAGAACAAAAAAAAATTGTGCTTTTAAATAAAATATATGTATTGCCTATTAACAGGCTTGATAGTTGTGTTAATCACCAAAATAAATTAGTGATATGGTAATTTAAAGTAATTTTGATTAAAATGTAATTTCTTTAAAAAAATCTTTCCCCATAGTAAATAATATTATTTATATATGTGAAATGTTTGCTTAAACTCTCTTTCTCTTTTGCTTTTTGGAACACGAACATCAGCCTACTGTCCTCACACTGCAAAAAGGAGAAAAAAAGATAAATTAAAATGACAGCAACTAAGCAAGCACACTGGGGGTTTTTTTGTACTTAGCATAAATTTTCTCCTTACTTAGCATGAAAGCAAAAGATAAATTAAAGTAACCGCAACATTTTTAAAGGGTTTTTTCTACTCGGCATCAATGCTTTGAAAAACAATGTTTTATTGTTCCTGTTCTGGTAGTTTATAATGCGAAGTAGAGAAAGGATTCATAGTAAATTTGGTCAGCCAGCATAGTGCAGTGATTTGAATGTTAGATCAGCACTCCAGGATACCTGAGTTCGAATCCACCATGGAAACCCACAGGTTTACCTTGAACAAGTCACAGTCTCACAGCCTCAGGCAAGGCAATAGCAATCCTTCCTTTGAATAAATTTTGTTAAGAAACCCCTATGGTGGAGTCATTTTAAGGTTGTGTTTTGGCAACCATAAAATGACTCTATCATGCATTTAAAGCAGTGGTTCACAACTTTTTTTGACCAGGGACCACTCTCCAGCATTAGTACCAAAGGGGTTACGAATCAGTTTTTGGTCAACTTTAGATTTGGTTTGATTATTTGGGGTGTTGATTGGCCTGCATAAATAGGAGTATAGTATCTAGATACAGGGAAGTCATGCTCCCGATGCTCTATTCTGCCTTGGTTAGATTACATCTGGAATGTTGTGTCCAGTACTGGAAGTCATGTTACCCCTCTATTCTGCCTTGGTTGTGTCCAATTCTGGGCACCACAGTTGAAGAGAGATATTGACAAGCTGGAATGTTGTGTCCAGAGGAGGGCGACTAAAATGATCAAGGGTCTGGAAAACAAGCCCTATGAGGAGCAGCTTAAAGAGCTAGGCATGATTAGCCTGAAGAAGAGAAGGCTGAGAAGAGACATAATAGCCATGTATAAATATGTGAGAGGAAGTCATAGGGAGGAGGGAGCAAGCTTGCTTTCTGCTGCCCTGGAGACTAGGACACGGAAAAAGAAAGGAGATTCCACTTGAACATTAGGAAGAACTTCCTGACTGAGAGCCGTTCAGCAGTGGAACTCTCTGCTCCAGAGTGTGGTGGAGGCTCCTTCTTTGGAAACTTTTAAACAGAGGCTGGATGGCCATCTGTTGGGGGTGCTTTGAATGCAATTTTCCTGCTTTTGGCAGGGGATTGGACTGGATGGCTCATGAGGTCTCTTCCAACTCTATGATTTAAAAAAATACATTGGATAGACCACATCAGCTCTAGTTTCTGATACAGAACATATGCCATCAGTAATCACCATCTGCTCACCCACAGAAAACCATATTTAATGAGCCTCAGCACTGTAAGTGGGTTTCACAAGAGCTGTTGCTCTCGTTGCAACGGTGTGGCAATGGTGAGGCCGTGGACCATATTTTAGTTGTTTCGGACCATTGATGGTCCACGGACCACAGATTGGGAACCACTGATTTAAAGAAAAGCTTTGATTACCCTCAGTTTTTCAGGCCTGGGTCATGTTGACAATTGTTTGACCAGCTTCTTAACTAGAAGTGATATATTATGCACTCTATTAATGGCGAAGACTATATTTTCTATAGGTTAAGAGAAACATCCGAGATATCATTTCCTGCGTGCCCTTTGAGTTGGCTTTATTATTATTTTTTCTTGGAAATGTTTGGGGTGCATTCTCTATCCGCCCTTCAATTTGTTCTTTAATTAGGCAAATTGAATTGCAAACAGGAGACATCCTGCCCCATTCCAAGTTCCTTTCTGTGTTTTTTTTTCCTTCTCCTGGCTATCTGCCAGTTTAATCACACTTAGCTGAGCATAGATCAGCTACGCAAGACCATTTTTCTTGCTGATAGAAGACAGCTGTATTGGTAAGCTAATTAAATACTCTGCACTTAGGTTATGTGAGTCAGTTGCTGGCTTCTCTTGGCAAGGAGAGTACGTAAAGACTTTGTGAGGCTTGCCAGAAATCCGCAAGGACTGTTGTTGCCCTTTGGGTTTCATGACAGAATTTTGAAAGCAGGAGCTAGAAAAAGGTATTCAGGCCCACTGGTACTGAAGTAAATGTTTAACAATCCCGAAATGGCAAAGATGAGTTGGATTTAAAGTTAGAAAAACTACCAGCAGATGACCATAACGAGAAGCAGTGCAAACATGAATTAATTGCAGAAGAGGAAATAATTAAACAGAGCTGCTTGTTCATTTAGTATCTTCTTCCCTGTACTAGGATCCAAGACAGCTCTAAATGTGATTAAAAATAAGCATAACTAAAAACTCAGTAAATACTAATACTGATTGACCCTAGCAGGTAATAACTTTGGGGGATTTAATATGGCCTTAGATCAATTTGGCATATAAGTTAAAAAAAAATCCCTGTTAAGGTATGATGTGGCAGAAAAACCTATAAATATTACTAGCTATCCCCTGCCATGCGTTGCTGTGGCCCAGTCTCGTGAGCTGGGAAATAAAGTAATAGGAAAGTGTTGGTTTCTAATATAGGTAATGTCTTGATGCTTGTGGGTTAAAGTATTTCTTGTTTTTTTGTCAGTGTTGATGTGGAGATTGTCTGGTTTGCCTACTCTGGAACATGCAACATATAATTGTCCTTCTTTAGGGGTCCCTTTCAAATCTATGAAACTATTATTTTTGTGTGTGTGAATCATATCTATCTATCTGTATCTATGGCTGGATGGCTTTGTCAGGAAGGCTTTGATTACGTTTTCTTCCCTGGTGAACGTAGTTGGACTCGATGGCCTTAAGTAATTTCTGTTGGTCATGGGAGTTCGGTGTAGTTTGCCACAATTCTCTCGTTCATGGGGTTCAGAATGCTCTTTGATTATAGGTGAACTATAAATGCCAGTAACTACAACTCCCAAATGTCAAGGTCTATTTTCCCCAAACTCCTTCTGTCTTCATATTTGGGCATTTGGAATATTCAAGCCAAGTTTGGTCCAGACCCATCATTGTTTGAGTCCACAATGCTATCTGGATGTAGGTGAACTACAACTCCCAAACTCAAGGTCAATGCCCACCAACCCCTTCTAGTGTTTTTCGTTGGTCATGGGAGTCCTGTGTGCCAAGTTTGATTCAATTCCATCATTGGTGGAGTTCGGAATGCTCTTTGATTGTAGGTTAACTATAAATCCCAGCAACTACAACTCCCAAATGATAAAATTAATTTTTTTGAGTGATGGTCACTCTTTGGGTTAGTGGGTGTCTTGTGGCCAAGTTTGGCAGCCATTACTCCAGTGGTTTTTGAGTTATGGTAATCCCGCTAAGGAACATTACATTTTTATTTATATAGATGTGAGCTGGGCAAATTTGGATGTAATTTGTATTTTTTTTCCTTTGGCTGTTGTCTCCATTTGCTCTATTAGTGAGTGTGATGAATACAGGAGGTAGAACTTCTCTGCCAACATTGATGGAAATTTAATCCCATACTGCTGGCGACTAAGCATTTTGGCAAATGCATGCCTTATAACAAAGATTTGGAAATGCTGCATATGGCACCCTATCCCATGTGGCCCTTTAAAGTAGTAGAATCAGTGCAGCTTGACACCGCTTTAACTGCCATTGCTTAGTGTTAAAGAATTATCAAAGCTGTCATTTCAAAAAGTCGTTCACCTTCTCTGCCAAAGAGTGCTGGTGCCTCACCAAACTACAAATCCCTGTACTCCATAGCATTGAGTCATGGCAATTAAAGTAGTGTAGAACTGTATTAATTTCATAATGTGGATGCACCTTTAGTTATCTTCCAAGCTGCCAGAATCACCTTCCGGGCAGTTTTTTGACCCTCAGACAGACACTAAAGGGTGTCAGTTTTGCTCCCACTGATATTTGAATGCGCCTCCAAAGCCCAAATACAAATAAAGTAGGAAAATGACCTGTGAAATCAAATTGAGGTTACATTGCTGTGTTTATGGTTTTGACAGTGCTTCACGTCTCCATCAGAAGTGTCTCCACTGCAGTTAGCCAACCTTGCCTTTAAAATGGGGATTTGGAATTTATAGATATGCGTCTACATTTTCTAAATCTTTCTGTATTGAAAATGTTTTATTTTGAGTGCTTGAAACATTGACATAAGTGGTAAATTTGTTAATAAGATGCCACCTATTCATCTGCAAGATAGATTTCCAACTTTTCTTCCATCTTTGTAAAATGTTAGCCTCTAGTGGTGAAGCCTGATCAGTTGATAAAGCGACGCGGCAAGCTCGGCTTGGTGGGTGTGAATCTTGATTTGGATCAAGTGAAGACCTGGTTGAAGCCACGTCTTGGACTCGAAACAACTGTAAGTTATTATTTTTCAGTCTACCCCATTTACATTAGTTGTTTTGACACTTAAGCTCTTTCACAGGAAAAACAGGACATGTACAAGGGAAATAAAAAAAATGCTTGATTTATGTCCCTAGTAGTCTTGTGTAACAGCACAGCATTTCATAAAATATGGAAGTGAATGTATTTTTTAAAAAGGATTGGACTGGAGTGGTTTGAATGCTGGACTGTGAGGAAAAGCAGAGACACATCAATTCCTCATTGGACAAATCTTGCCCCATGATAGAGTTGCCTTAGGGTTGTCATAAATCGTAAACAACATGAAGGTACGCAACAACTAGATGGCTGGATGGCCATCTCTCAAGGGTACGTTGATTGTGCTTTTCCTGCATGGCAGGGCATTGGACTAGATGGCCCATGCGGTCTCTTCCAATTCTGTGATTCTATAATTCAATAAAACAAGTTCTCAGACTCAACTTATTCATATCTTCCAGACATTACCTTCCCAAATATTTAACCTGCCAATAGTTGCTGTTGCAATACAGATCATTTCCAGTTGTTTGTAGTTGTACAAGAACCAAGACATTGGTATAGCTGACCCACACACATAGACCAGGCAACAGACTAGTGGGTTGGGTAGAGAATTATAAGAAATACCATCAAATCATAGGTCATCTTGTTCAAAAGCATCTTCTGTGACTTAACAGAGGTTTTAGTTGCACCCATGTAAAAATCATATAAGTTCATTAATTATACAAGTCCATTAAGTGGTTTGGTGATGCAATGTAAAATAATAATAATAATAACAACAACAACAACAAGAATAATCCCATGTGACAACAGGATTGAAGAGTAACAACTGGAAAAGCTGACACGATATGAGGATTTAAAGATTGAACTGCAAAGACTGGCACAATCCAGTCAAGGTGGTCCCAGTGGTGATTGGCACACTAGGTGCAGTGCCTAAAGACCTTGGCCTGCACTTAAACACAATCGGTGCTGACAACATTATCATCTGCAAGCTGCAGAAGGCCACCTTACTGGGATCTGCATGCATTATTCGCCGATACATCACACAGTCCTAGATACTTGGAAAGTGTCCGACATGTGATCCAATACAATAGCCAGCATAGTGATCTTGTTTGCTGTGGACTCATCTTGTTGTGTTTCAAATAATGATGATAATAATAATAATATCCAAATGAAACTGGATCCATTTCATTTCCACTTCATCTGATTTTTACCCAGAGCCCATGGAAAAATTAGCGCATTCATACATGTTTCCTGTTTTTCTCGTAGGTGAACAGCAATGACCCAATGAAGTATCCACAGCATTTTCTTGACATCTCTAATATGCTGGGACTCAAATTTTCTTTAAAATGTTATCGTCTAAAAAATTGGACAAATATGTGTAAAACATCTTTATTTATTTAAAAATATTTAGTTAAATAAAAACATAACTATTATTATTTTTGAAATTCAAATAATTTATTCACAGAATTAAGGCCATTTGAAGCAAATCAATTAAAATGATAAAATTCATTTAAACAGTGCACGAATAAAAAAATTCTTCGAATTCTTCAAATTCTGTCACAACAGAAAGGTTTTCACTTGACAATGGAAGGACCAAAAGGAGGGAACAGTTGTAGCCTCTCTAGGAAAGAGTTCCAAAATCAGGGATCTGTTCATGCCAGAAATGCCTGGGAAGACGGATTGAGAGAAGGTCTTCCTGGAACATATATTAAATGAATATCTTCATGTTGGAAGATGTATTCATTTAAATAAGGTTCAGACTTTTGTTGTAAGTAATTGAACTGGTTGTTTAGAATGTACAGGCAGTCCCCAAGTTACAAACAAGATAGGTTCTGTAGGTTTGTTCTTATGTTGAATTTTTATGTAAGTCTGAACAGGTACATTTTTAAGTGTAACTCCAGAGAGAGAGAGCAAGCATAGGGAAAGGTGAACACCCTTGTGGAGTTTGTTTTGCTGCCTGTGCTCCCATTCAGAAATTTTCATCTCACTTTCTGTCTCTGTGATCACTTGATTTTGAAAAATGAGGCTTGTTGTGGAAACAAGGATTGGTGATAAAGCTTCTGTGGAGACACCCTTTCCACCATGATAACTCTCCCAGGAGTAAATTTCCTTCCTGAAGGGTAGGTTTCTCTCACTTCCTGTTTTCTCACCCTTGTTTTTAACTATGAGTTGTTTGTAAGTCAGATGTTTGTAACTTAGGGACTGCCTGTATTCATCTATGCATTTTTCTTCCACAGATCGCCAAAGCTAAAGGCATCCTAAAGAACTTCTTGATAGAACCCTTTGTTCCACACAAGCAGGTCGGTGTTGCTTCGACACAGAGAGCTTTGTGTATGTAAAATTGTGTGTGGCATGTGACCAAATCAATTATTAATATCACAGTATTACTTTCAGGAAGAGTATAGTAGTTGGCCCCATCTGCAGATTCAACTTTTGTGGATTTGCATTATGTAACAATTTTTAAAAATCCTATTCCTGTTTTGGAAAGTGTTATTTGTGTTTAATTGTGCGTACTTAGTTGTAGGTTTTTTTCGAGCTATATGGCCATGTTCTAGAGGCATTTCTAGAATGCCTCTAGAACATGGCCATATAGCCCAAAAAACCCCTACAACAACCCAGTGATTCCGGCCATGAATCGACAATACATTCTGCGTACTTATTTTGAAAGTAGTTGTTATACTCCAGGAACTTAGTTTTTGTGATTGCCAGAAACTATCCTGAATTGGTTGAGACTCAGTGTTATTCATTGAAAAACTATAGCAAAATGTGCTGCAGGATGTTCCTCCCACAAAAACAAAGTTTTTGCAATTTAATAAACTTTTTCCATGTTTTGATGATATAACCAATTTGGAAATGATATTTATAACCCAGGAACAAAAATCGTGTTACATAGTGTTATCAGTAAATATTTTATCTTTATAGTATTTTATATCCCTGGGGTCACATAAAAATGTCTTGGGTGGAAAGGGGTCATGAGTGGAAAAAGTTTAAGAAGCCCTACTCTAGAGTGATCTTATGGTCAAATACTACCAGAAGTTAACCATAGCATTGCACTGCACAATCTTGAGATTCATAGAGTTGTTATCCTAGGTAGAAGAAAATCCTCATTTGAAAATTTATTTTTTTAAAATTGAGGGGGGTCCTACAACCCTTGTGGAAATGGAGAGCCTACTATTGTTGGAAGGGAAGTATTATTTCAGTAGGGACTGTGAATGCAGTGGAGCCACCAATCTGGATTTGGGGAAAGGATCCTTAGTATATATTGACACTTTTCTCTCCATAGTCCACCATGAACAATTGGTGGTAGAAAGGAACAGAAACATAAAAAGGAAAAGGAAATTGCTCGCTCCACTTTTGCTCATTTTAACTGATTCTTTTATCTTTTGTAATACACATTTTCCAGAATGCTTTGATCGGTTATTGTTAGGGACCCTTTCCTACAAGACAGCTTTATAAAATACACCAAAGAATTAACTGCCATAGTAGATAAACAAGTTTTCTACAACACACATACAGAATGATAAGAGATACTTCAGAGAGTCTCTACCTTCCATGTTCACTCTGTAAGCTCTGACTATATGTGATCTCTATATCACTATATGCTATTCTTCTAATTTTATAGGCAGAGGAGTTCTATGTGTGCATATATGCAGCCCGCGAGGGAGACTATGTGCTCTTCCACCATGAGGGTGGCGTGGATGTGGGAGATGTGGATGCCAAAGCCCAGAAGCTGCTGGTGCGCGTGGATGAGAAGCTGCATGAATCTGACATTAAGAAGCATCTATTGCTGCATGCCCCAAAGGACAAACAAGAGTAATTCTGAGATACTGCTTTATATTCTCTTACCATTCAGTTGTGGACAGTTGTATTTATATGACATAAGCACTAGAACAGAAGTGGAGATGTTAAAGCATCCAAGCGTCAATCCTTGCTCTTCTAGTCCCCTGATTGGCCCTCACAACTATGAACTGGAAGTGACATTTTAGATTAATGAGAGCGCATCTACATTGTAGAATTAATGCAGTTTGACCCCCCCCCTTCAAATGCCATGGCTCAATGATGTGGAATCGTGAAAGTTGTAGTTTTACAAGGTCTTCAGTCTTCGTTGCCATCAGATTACAAATCTCAGGATTCCATAGCATTGCTCCCTGGCAGTTCAAGTGGTGTTAAACTGCATTAATTCTACAAGTTATATCCATTCTGGAAGGAACATCTACATGCTAAACCAATACTTTTGGGTGTTTCTTCCCATGGTTTAGCTTTTGGGTGTTTGGGTTGGGCTGGGCAGCTTTGGATGGGAGCTCTGAAGTAGAATATTTATTTTTCAGATGCAAAATTCTTTTTAGGTGAACAGTGGGAGAATCAACCTTGTGGGCCCCAAAATCCTTATGGGCCTTCAAGCCTTGCACCCACATAAAAGCCACAATCTAAATTATTCCCAGCCCTGCACTATAGGATAATTCAGGGCACTATTATCCAAGTTTTATCCCTTTAAAGAAGAATCCTGTTTGAACTCATCTTAGGAAATGCAAAAGGTCTCTCCTGCTTTGTTTTTGTCCAGTGAACGAGTAGCAGTTAAAAAATGCTACATAAGGGAATTACTGTAGGTGTTGTCCAATACATCTGGACACACCTACCTTGATCTTTCCCAAGTGAAGTGCTGATAGAAAGCAGAACAAGAAAGAACTACTAATCAATGACAACTGTGTTCCTTTTGGTCACCAGCTCCATATGCATCCTGCCTTAGGGTTGGCCTTGTAGCTGCCAACCGGTGTTCCTCCCTGAACCCTGACTTGGATATGGGGAGATGATAGCCATTGCTACCATCCTTGCTTGACCTCTCTAGCTTCAAAATTATGAAAGAGATTGGCTTCTCGTCATGCTTGGTATTGCACATTTGCTATGGTGAGCGTGATGAATTATTGGAAGCCTGCCTAAGTCCAGCCTACTTAACTGTGATCTGTTTCTTTGTGTTACACCTTTTTATTTTAGTGGCTGTGGGCTGCACATTGGATGACAATGATGCTTGAAATTTACATTTTTTTATTATTTGATGTGACAATTCTGACATTTTCAAGGCATCTACTCCCATGTGTTGACATTTTAAGATGAGTATAATTAATGGTCTGGAGACAGGGACATAGTCAGTGGATGACGCTTTGTCAGAGTCTTATTCATCCAAGTTCAGGCCTCTGAGTCATAATTGAGCTGGACCAAAAGCAGACAGATTGAAAGAGCCTGTGACATGGCTATATAATAGGCCAGATACTGAGAGCAAGTAATTTGGTTCCAGCTTGTCTGTTTGAATTAATTATTATTATTTGTTTTCACTGTGCAACTTGTATTTTCTTTATGTAGCATCTTGGCAAGTTTTATCTCTGGCCTCTTCAACCTGTATGAAGATTTATACTTTACATACCTGGAAATCAATCCACTAGGTAACGCCTCTTTCTGTCGTACTTTATACTGTGAACCGAAGTTCTTGGTAATTCATTATAATGTGGTGGAAGGAAAATGAAGATGAATACTGTACTGCTGCAGACAGGCAATATCCTCCTATGTGCAGTGGTTAATGGAGTAATGTTAAATTGGCCCATCACAAACAGGGAATGTGGAATGTCTACATCAATCTTTGAAGCAAGTGAACAATTTCTGAGATTAATTTGCTCTCAGGTTCTAGCAGACAGCTAAGCACAAAGTCTGCCCAAGCAACATTTGAATTTTTACATTTTGTAAATTGAATGAGGATCAAACTAGATGCAACATTAAGCACTGCATAGTCTCCCGTGTTTAAAACAAAAGCCGTGACCCTTCACAGCTCCTGTTTTCTGAAAAGAAACAGACAGGGAGAAGGAAAGTCTTGTTTAAAAATCTAACTGACTTGGTCTGAGAGGTCCGGGTATATCTATCTGGGGAAGGATAGATGAGCCCATTTCCAGTCTCGTAATTTTGCTCATATTCACTGCTAACTCTGCTTTTTTTCTTCTCTCAAACTGCATTTAAAAAAAACATAAACACATAAATTATTATGTGTATCCATTGTACCCTAAAATGTACATGCTTGGGATAAGACCTGTATCACAGCTCTTGGGAAAGCCCAAAAACAGAAAGAAAGCTCACTTCCCAACTCCATATTAGTTCAGGAAATGTGAATCAGTTTGGTTACTTTAAAATCTATATAAATAAAAATGTAATGTTCGTTTGTGGGATTAACATAACTCAAAAACCACTGGACAGATTGACACCAAATTCGGACACAATGCAGCTATTAGACCAACGAGTGACCATCACTCATAAAAACACTGAAAAGCACAACAGAAGAGACTCAAAGAGCCAAAAAATGAAAAATACATTACAACGCATGTACAAAACCACATATATACTCAAACACACATAGATACACATATACACAAATATATATACACACACATATATGCATATATACACACACAAAACACATATACAAAGACTGGGCCACTGCAATGTGTGGCAGGGAACAGCTAGTACAGATTGAATAAAAACCCTCAAGTATTTCTACTGTTTTTCTAGTTAAAATGCCTAGGATACTCATTTAATTATACAAGTAATGGCCATCTAGGGTCCCCTGATGTCACAGCAGGTTAAACCATTGAGCTGCTGAACTTGCTGACCAAAAGATTGGCAGTTTGAATCCGGGGAATGGGGTGAGTTCCCATTGTTAGGCCCAGCTTCTGCCAAACAAGCAGTTCAAAAACATGCAAATGTGAGTAGATCAATAGATACTGCTTCTGCGAGAAGGTAACAGCGTTCCATGCAGTCATGCCAGCCACATGATCAGGTGTCTATGGACAATGCCGGCTCTTTGGCTTAGAAATGGAGATGAGCACCATCCCACAGAGTTGGACACGACTAGACTTAATGTCAGGGGAAACCTTTACTTTAATGGCCATCTCTGTAGGTGCCTGGGTCCAGTTGTTATTCATAAGAAGTTCCTTTTAATGTCGTGTCTGTTATTGTGGGTCAGTTTCAGCACACACAAAAGTTACCTTTTTGAACTACAACTCTCAGAATCTCATAGTCAGGCCTTTCTGATGATGGCATTCTGGAGGTTGTAGTAGTCTAAGATTTTACTCTGTTTCTTTTAAAAAGATAAAAAGTCCCATGAAATGAAGCATTGCCTGTAATGTACACAGCATCTAAACATGAAGAGCCCCCAGTGGTTCAGTGGATTAAACCGCTGAACTGCTAAACTTGTTGACTGAAAGGTTGCCGGTTCAAATCTGGGAAGCGGGGTGCGCTCCCTCTGTTAGCCCCAGCTTCTGCCAATCTAGCAGTTTGAAAATGTGCAAATGTGAGTAGATCAATAGGTACTGCTGTGGCAGGAAAGTAACAGCGCTCCATGCAGTCATACCGGCCACATGACCTTGGAGGTGTCTACGGACAACGCCAGCTCTTCGGCTTAGAAATGGAGATGAGCACCACCCCGCAGAGTCAGACACGAGTGGACTTAATGTCAGGGGAAAACCTTTACCTCAAACATGAAGAATTTTGCATTGTTTTGTATTAGCACTTGCTGGGGAATAGTTTGTGCTTATCTATTTTTTCCCTCCTCTTCTCCTTCAAATGAAGTTGTAACTGCGAATGGAGTTTATGTACTAGACCTGGCTGCAAAGATTGATGCAACAGCTGACTACATCTGCAAAGTGAAATGGGGTGATGTGGATTTCCCCCCTCCCTTCGGAAGAGAAGCATACCCAGAGGCAAGTGAAAAAGTTCTTATTGATATAGTGCCAAGGAATTCAGATACTCTCAGATGATGGTAGATAACCAAATGCAATACAGATGTATTGGGCTACAATTCCCATTATCCTTATTTATTGGCCATGCTGGTTGAGCTTATGGGAATTGTAGATGAAAACATTTGGAGGGCACCAGATTGTCTGCCCTTAAAGTATTTGAACATGGATGCATGGCTAGTGTCACACCACGGTTACAGAACCTCTGACCCATATCACCACAATCATGAGTCACAGAGAAACCTTGAACCAGCCAACAGCTCTCAGCTTAATTTTATTCTTTGGGTTGTTGCAAGATAAATCACTCACTGCTTGAGCTCTTTCAAGGAAAGGCAGAATATAATTAAAATAAATCGAGAAGAGCTGTTATGAAAACATTCATGCTGTTGATCGAACTTTAGGGGGAAGTTTTCATATCTTTTTTCCAGTAAAGGTCAATCTGTTCGCATCTATTTGCGCTGTGTTGGTCCTTGAAGGGGGCAAACTAGGAAATTTCTGATGAAACTATCTGTATGCCGTCTCAGAAAGCAAGTTCCTTTTCAGAACGCTTTGTCTCTGGGAAGAAAACTTCCCTTATTCACATGGGTACTACCAAAAGAGGAAATGGAGAGCTTTAGTTGCCAGTTCCTAGGAACCAGTGTGGTGTAATTTATTTGTATTTTATTTATTTATTTCGGGTATTTTTACCCCACCCTTCTCAACCCCCTAGGGGGGACTCAGGGCGGCTTCCTATAATTAAACACAGTAAAATAAACAACAACAGTCATTATAAATAATTCAAACATTAAGTTAATACAATAAAATCTAATAAAAAAGAAGCCAGCCTGGTGGCCATCGTTTTGCCGAGTTCTGTAATTAGTGAGTCCATTCAGTTTATCATAATCCGTTCCAAAGCTCTCATCATCATTGTCTTTGTCAGTCTGCCAGATTACCCAAAGGCCTGGTCCCATATCCATATTTTTAATTTGTTTCTAAAAGAGAGGAGGGATGACGATGATCTAATTTCCCTTGGAGTGAATTCCACAGGCGGGGGGCCACCACCAAGAAAGCCCTGTCCCTCGTCCCCGCCAGTCTCGTTTGTGACAGGGGCAGGGCCGAGAGCAGGGCCTCTCCAGAAGATCTTAAATACCTAGGCAGGACATAGAAGGAGATATGTTCGAACAGGTATGCTGGGCCGTAATGGTTTCATGTTGAACTAAACATATGTCTACAGTATAGAATTAATGTAATTTGTCATGGGAGTTGAAGTTTATAAAAGTTTTTAGCCTTCTCTGCCAAAAAAGTGCTTATGCCGATTCCCAAGATTCCATAATATTGAGCCATGGCAGTTAAAGTGGTTTCAGACTTATTAATTCTACAGTGTAGATGCACCCTGATACTCTTCCCAGCCGTTGAAACCCTCATGTTGAGTTTTTTTTTAGTTCTGTAATTACTATTTTATTTTTCAAAATGTGCTTTCAAACATTTACTCTATGAAGACAGAGAGTTTTAAAACTAATGCTAAGCTGAAAGCAATTTGGAGTTTGTTTTTAAGAGTTCTGCCCAGATAGAAAATGTCTAATTTAGGTCTATTTATTTATTTACAGTATTTATATTTTGTCCTTCTCGCCCTGAAAGGGACTCAAATAACAGAACACATAATACGGCAAACATTCAATGCCGTTATATACTTACAAGACAGACAACTGTACATAGATAGAGGTATATATAGGCCTTTCCATCTTTGACACCTCGAAGTCTGTGCTTGGTTCTGGCCATTGGAGAGGTGGGGTTGCTGGCGCTCCATCTTCCCTGCCAAAGAGCTTTCTTCATAAACTTCCTCCTTGATCAAATCGTCAGCATTTTTCTGGCATTTCCTTATGGGTGCCTCAAATACCTCCCTGCTTTAAAGCAGTACTTATTTATCTACTCACATTTGCTTTCAAACTGCTAGGTAAGCAGAAGCTGGGCTAAAGGCCAGGAGCTCATCCTGATCTGGCCTTTGAACTGTCAACCTTTTGATTGGCAAGATTTACTGCAGCTGGCAGTTAACCTGCTGTGCTAAAGCCCGGCCTATATATATAAGATCTAATTAAAGTGATAGCTTCTGAGAAGTTTATTATTGTAAAGTTTGTATTAAAAATTTATGCAAAATTGCCTCTTGCATTTGAACTCAAATTGCATGAAAACTCAAATTAGTTTCTTGAATGAAGATTATATATATATTAGGCCTGGGCAATGCATGGTTCTAAATGGTTCTAAAGTACTTACAAAACTAAAATTCTGGTGGTAAAAATTTCAGAACTCTAACAAAAACTCTCAAAATTTCATTATAAATGGCAGTTCCTAATTGGATCTGTCATAAAAATCGCCAATAATGAAATAATAATTAATTTTTGAAAGTTTTGTTAGAGTTATGAAATTTTCACCACCAGAACTTAAGTTTTGTAAGTACTTTAGAACCATTTAGAACCATGGATTGCCCAGGCCTAATATATATATATTAAAAGAGCAAAGCAGAGAAGAACACTGAAGGACATAAAACAAAAGTAAGACAATCCAAATAGCAAATATTTATTTATTTATTTATTAATTATTTAAACTTATATGCCGCCACTCCCCTGGGGCTCGGAGCGGCTTACAAGAATAGCTAAAATCTAACAAAGTTTAAAAGCAATTTAAAACAATTTAAAAACAACAGTATCAAACCTTAAAAGCCTGTCGGAACAGGTATGTCTTACATGCC
Organism: Anolis sagrei; assembly: GCF_037176765.1. Classification (NCBI taxonomy): domain Eukaryota; kingdom Metazoa; phylum Chordata; class Lepidosauria; order Squamata; family Anolidae; genus Anolis; species Anolis sagrei. Next base: position 44,865,890 of record NC_090026.1, on the reverse strand, counting down.
CTGCGGAAAGCTGGTAAGTCCCGCAGGGCACGAACTTCAGGTGGCAGAGCATTCCAGACTGATGGCGCCACTGCTGTGAAGGCTCTGCGTCTGGTTGCCATTAGACGCAAGGTCTTGACACTGGGGACTTCCAATAGATCTTGGTCCTCAGAGCGGAGGGATCTCTGGGGTTGGTAGGGGGTGAGACGATCCCTCAGATACATCGGCCCCAGACCATGCAAGGCCTTAAAGGTGAGTACCATCACTTTGAAAGTGATCCGGTGCTCAATTGGTAACCAATGCAGCTGTAGTAAGATTGGTGTTATGTGGAATCTCATCGGAATTCCCGCAAGAAGCCGAGCAGCTGCGTTTTGTACCAACTTGAGCTTCCGAATCACCGACAGAGGGAGGCCAATGTAGAGGGCGTTACAGTAGTCCAGCCTTGAGATGACCGTGGCCTGGATCACCGTAGCTAGGTCGTCCCTGGACAGGTAGGGGGCCAGCCGTCTAGCCTGCCGCAGGTGAAAGAAGGCGGTTTTGCTCACAGCGGAGACCTGGGCCTCCATTGTCAGCAGAGGGTCCAAAAGGACTCCCAGACTCTTTACCAATGATGACGGGCGTAACGCCTCGCCATCCAGGGTGGGCAGATGGATGTCCCCACTGCCCGGTCCACCCAGCCATAGGATCTCCGTCTTTGCTGGATTGGGTGGTAATTTTTGCAGAGTTTGTTGTTTAAGAGCTGAGAAAAGAGCAAAGGTGAAAAAGAGTGACCACTAATTCCACTGTCTAAATCATAATCAGTTGAGTGATCTTGGATACGTGACACTCTCTCAGCCTCAGAGGAAGGCAAAACCAAATGCCCTTTCAATGCATATTGTGCTGCTTGTCAGAAACAACTTAATGGCACACAATAAGGTTCGGGCTTGCTTAGGTAATCAGCAAATCCGATAAAGTTTTTTAAGTGTTATGGAGACATGTAGAAAGGCTTGAAGGATTACCTTATGCCATTTCACACTTTACATGGAAATCATATATTGTCCTGAATTCTATTGCTTGTTCTAACTACAGTGGAGCCATTGTGTCAGTGTGATTGACACATATTTTAGCATGTGATTCAGTGGATCTAGTTTAATTGGACTGATTCATGCAGTATATACTTTCGTGTATTAAAAAAGACAAATTCCTGAAAATTGAAGCACAGGAAAGCAGGGACCAGTTTAGATCAACATCTTTAATAATAATAATAATAATAATAATAATAATAATAATAATACTTTATTTATATTCTGCTCTACTTCCCCAAAGGGAGTCAGGGCGGATCATTCTTTCTTTCTTACCTATGTGCTAGGATTTGCCTTCCTTTTGTACAGAATGCACATAGGGAATATGCAAAGCTTGGAAACATTCCTTTCTGGACTATTAACTCCCAGAAATCTCAGCGTAACCATTGGAGATTCTGGAAATTGCTTTTTTAAGAATTAACTTTCTGGGTATGACTGCCAATTTCAGTTGTTCACTTAAAAAGAACCAAAGGAGACACAGAGAGTAAGTGCTGTTGACAGTACTTACCTTCTTTTCCCTGAAAATGTGGTAGTAAGTGGCTCATGAGGAAAGAGTCTCATATACTCTCAAAGGGTTTTTGGATTCTTTGGAGTAACTACTTCAGTAACAACCCATTCTAATGTGTCTTGTGGATTTTCTTGACTTGGAATAGAACTGAAATACATATGTAACCTGGGCTCTATCTGAAAGTCTGAATTTCCTTTGGAGCAACTTCTTTCTGTTCACCCCAAATATATGTGTTTCTGATGCTCAGTAAGATTATTGTTTCCATTTGATTTTTGAGGTTTTGTCTTGTGTCTGTTATAACAGCCTGTGCCTTTTATTTAATTTTAGTTTGTTAAGTTATCATTCGTATTTATATGTTGGGTTGTATAAATTTTGTTAAAATAATAATAATAACAACAACAACAACAACTTTATTTATACCCTGCCACCATCTCCCCGAAGGAACTCGGGGCGGCTTACGTGAGGCCAAGCCCGTCAAATACAAATACAACAATACATCAACAAACAAGCAAGCAAATAAAACAATATAATAAATACAGTTGAACATATAAGCAATAACACACAAAAGATTTAAAAACATTATGGCAGGGCCAGATGTAGATTAAAATTTTAAAACCCTGGGTGTGAACAGAGTAGGGTATGTCTAGGCATGGGGGTTTTAAAGAGTGATATGGGGGAATCAATCCAACGGATAGATAAAGTGCTTCAGAGGACATATGGAAGGAAATTGGTCAGATCAGGTATTCTTTCCTTCATGTAGGGAAGGCACATTGGAACAGCCACATTTTCAAACTCCTCCTAAAGACTGCCAAGGTGGGGGCTTGTCTGATATCTTTAGGTAGAGAGTTCCAGAATCGGGGGGCCACCATAGAAAAGGCCCTCTCCCTCGTCCCCACCAATCGCACCTGCGAAGGGGGTGGGAGCGAGAGCAGGGGCTCTCCAGATGATTGCGTGGGTTCGTAAACAGATATGCGGTCGCACAGGTAGGTGGGTCCCAAACCGTTCAGGGCTTTGTAGGTAAGAAACTATGGCTGTATTGTTATTGTATTCAGGCATTGAATGTTTACCTTTTGTGTTTGGAATCAGCCCTGAGTCCCTTTGGGGAGATAGAGCGGAATATAAATAATTTTCTATTTTTAATATTTGAAACACAACAAGATGAGTCCACAGCAGACACTCTGCTAGCTGTTGAATTGGATCACACGTCAGACACTTCCCAAGTGTCTAGGACTGTGTGATGTATTGGTGAATACATCACACGAATGCAGCTGCAAAAGGCCACCATCCCAGTAAGGTGGTCTTTTGCAGCTGGCAGATGGTAATTTTATTAATTAATTTATTATTATTATTATTATTATTATTATTATTATTATTATTGCCACCACCAACAGATATCTAGCACTCTGGCATTTTTTAGAACTGTGATAATGCTAATAATATATAAATAAGGTAGACAGCCTGTTCTTTTTTAAAAATGTAGTCTGGCCAAGAAATCCATTTAGATGATTTCTTCCCACTGTGCCGCAGCCTCTCCTCTCCCCTCCCCACCTGCATGGTTATGGCTGACACTTAACTCAATTTGGCCAGGCTTCTAATGGATGGATTTAATTTCAGCCGCACTGAATCATCCCCCATGCCAGGCACTAATGAAGGCTATGTACTGCTTAAGAATTTTAATGAATATGAACTTGGCCTTTGAGAAACCTCAGGCCATTCTTAGCAGTCACCTATACTCTTACCCAGTAATGGTACTTGACCATATCTCATTTTACTCATTTTGTGATTGACCAGGAGTAGTTTTTTGTTCTGACCGGAGAGCACTGGGGACAATGAACAGCCACTCTGCTTTTCCTCTGCCCCTCTCTCCACTCATTCTGACACTATTTTGGTATTTTATAGTTTTGCTTAAAGCCTAGATCAGGGGTCCTCAAATTTTTTAAACAGAGGGCCAGGTCACAGTCCTTCAAACTGTTGGAGGGCCGGATTATAATTTGAATAAAACATGAATGAATTCCTATGCACACTGCACATATCTTATTTGTAGTGCAAAAAAAAAAACTTTAAAACAATGAAGTAATTAAAATGAAGAACAATTTTAACAAATATAAACTTATTGGTATTTCAATGGGAAGTGTGGGCCTGCTTTTGACTGATGAGATAGGATTGTTGTTGTTGCTGTTGTTGTTGTTGTTGTTGTGTGCTTTCAAGTTGTTTCAGACTTAGGTTAACGCTGAGCGAGGGCTGGGTAAATGACCTTGGAGGGCTGTACCCGGCCCCCAGGCCTTAGTTTGAGGACCCCTGGCCTAGATAATCTTGCTTATTTTTTTCTTTTTTGATGACACTGAATCTTCAAACTTTGTTATGTATTAGATTTCTAAAGCATTCCTCACTTCTGTGTGTTGAGTGCTAACACTGAAAACTGAGATTTAAGTGGCCCATTATTTTAACCCTCTTCCTTCCTTCCTTTTTCTTCCTTTTCTAAAAAACACACATATAGTTTATTTATCTATTTTCTTTTTCCCAGTGTGGAACTAATGTGGCATTTTGTAGACAATGAGAGGTTGTGAGGGTCAGAATAGTGATAAAATGACTTGTTACTAATTCCGACTTCGTAGGATGGGACTAGATATTATTTTGTGAGCCAGTATGGTGTAATGGTTTGAGCACTGGATTCTGACTCTAGAGGCTCAGCCATGGAAACCCACTGGATTGATCTTCAGAAGTAACACTCTCAGTCTTATTGGAAGACCACCCTCTTTTGAACAAATCTGGCCAAGAAACCCCATAATAGCCTTTCGCCTTGACAAAAATAAGTTTCCACACCTGGGTTAGATAATATAGATTATAGGGGGAATCTCAGGAGCAAATTGGTGAGAGGGAATTGAAGGTAACTGCACGCACACAACACGGAATAAACATGGCTTAATGTTTTAAAAGAAAACGTTATTGCTCCACCTTGGAAAATGTTAATTTGTGATTCTAATGCTGCGATGGCTCTTCCCTGCAGGAAGCCTACATTGCTGATTTAGATGCCAAGAGTGGAGCCAGCTTAAAGCTCACAATCCTGAATCCAAAGGGCAGAATCTGGACCATGGTGGCTGGTGGTGGTGCATCTGTGGTATACAGGTACGGAATATAGGATCTTGTAAGAATGGAGTGGCAGCCACAGTGTGTGGGAACAACCAGAATGTATTGTTGAAGGCTTTCACAGCCAGAATCTATGGGGTGTTGTGTGGTTTCCAGGCGTAAGTCCGTGTTCTAGCAGCATTTTCTCCTGATGTTTTGCCTGCATCTGTGGATCTCTAAAGATGCCAACCACAGATCCAGGCAAAATGTCAGAAAATACTGCTATAACACTGTCTTACAGCCCAAAAACCGGAGCCCCCGGTAGCGCAGTGGGTTAAACCCCTATGCCGGTAGGACTGAAGATCGACAGGTCGCAAGTTCGAATCCGGGGAGAGGCAGATGAGCTCCCTCTATCAGCTCCAGCTCCTCACGCGGGGACATGAGAGAAGCCTCCCACAAGGATGATAAAAACATCAAATCATCCGGGCGTCCCCTAAGCAACATCCTTGTAGATAGCCAATCATCTCACACCAGGAGCGACTTTCAGTCACTCCTCACACGACAAAAAAAAAACAAACAAACAAAACAAAAAACCCAGAAACCACACAACACCCCAGAAGAATGAAAGTTCAGACCTTGAAAGCATTATTTTTGGGATGATTTTGTAACCTGTGAATCACTACTTTTGTCGCATTCCTTTTTAAAAAACATATGTCTAGTCATTATGGTTTATCGCAAAAAATGTGCAATGAGAGTTCACAAAGACTTAGTATGCAGTAGGAAAATCCCCATGGTCTGTATGGTTCCATCATAGTTCCTGATGTTTGAGAGGCAGTATTGTTCTGCAGCACGTTCTTCCAACAGACTTGATGGTTAGGAGCAATCATACTCAGTTTAGCTACAAATAGTTATATTTTTACCTTCTTACAAAACCTTAATTTTAAAAAGTGGATATACATTATGCCGCATGAATATTAGATATGCACATATACTTTAATTCTGCCTGATTCTACTCTTTTCTATCTCAACTAGCTCCTTCCTCTCTACAAGTTACAACTCTCACATTCTCGGCAATCCGCTAAGAATTCTCTTGCCATGAAATGTTTGCTAATGTTTTAACTTCCTCTAATGACACAGATATCTATAAATACAATGTTAATACACAAATGTCCTATTACTATAAATTTCATCACAAATACTACTTGGAGTAATGAGGAAAATACCAAACTAACTCGTATAGTATACAAGTGTGGGAAACAAACACATAGGTTCTATTTATCATATTTACAACTGTAACAAACATAATGTTCATGTTTTTTAAAATAATTTGTCGGATCTTCCAAAGGTCGTGTGGATAGACTTCAACATATCCAATATTGTCCCATATCCACTTATATCCACTTTAAAATCAGTTGCTTAAACACCATCTCAAAACCTAAAGGTAAATGCACCTGCAATGGTATCTCTCTCCAGAGAGACTAGCTAAGATGTATAATTCCTCCAACAAACGTTGGAAATGTGGGAAAGAAAAAGGTACATTTTACCACACATGGTGGACTTGCAGCAAAGTAAAAAATTACTGGAAACAAATCCATATATATCTTGAAAAAATGTTAAACACAAATTTCAAAATGACATCTCAAATGTACCTTTTGAATATGCCCAAGGAAGAATTAGAAAGAAAATGTGGAAAAAATTGTTTTACACTACAGTGGCAGCTCGAATAGTATATGCTAGATATTGGAAAACCCCAGAGATACCTCCTTTAGAAGAATGGGAAAAATACATTATAGATATGCTGATAATGGACAAAATAACTGTATTATTAAGAAGAGAACTACTAGATAACTTTGTTAATCAATTCAACACCTTAATGTAAAATTAAACTAAAAATGTATATAGAGGATCCTATAAGATTGTAGACAAGGAAGAAGTGGAGGTAAAGTAAGAGTCTATTATATTTTTATATGTATTATTTAGCTAGTAAACTGTGACCCCTTAACGGAAATTTATTATCAGATAAATGATTATGGAACATTAATAGATAGAAAATATTGCACTGTATGCAACAAACACTTGCAAATGTATGTCTACTTAAGTAAAATAAAAATTTAAAAAACATCTCGGGGCACTATTCTATTATTGCCTCACTGTACTGCCTCAAAGGCTTGGTCCCACAGTCAGGTCTTCACCATCCTTATGAAGGACAGGAGGGAGGGGGCTGATCTAATATTGCTGGGAAGGGAGTTCCATAACCAGGGGGAAATCACTGAGAAGGCCCTGTCTCTCATCCCCGACAAACACGCCTGTGATGGTGGTGGGACTGAGAGCAGGGCCTCCCCAGTAGTTCATTAAGGGAGATGCGTTCGGACAGGTAAACTGAGCCGGGGTCATTTAGGGCTTTATAGACCAAAGCCAGCACTTTGAATTGTGCCTGGTAGAAAACAGGCACAATTCTTGTGTTCTTTACTGAACATAAGTGTGGAATACATCTTAATTCTTGCTCTACATTTCAGGAAGACTTTGAACATTCTTGGCATTGCAAGCTAAGCCTTCTGATATCATTTATGTACTTTCTATCTAGTGATACCATCTGCGACCTTGGTGGAGTGAATGAATTGGCTAACTATGGTGAATACTCTGGAGCTCCCAGTGAACAACAGACCTATGACTATGCTAAGACCATCCTTTCCCTCATGACACGGGAAAAGCACCCAGAAGGTACAAGAGATTATCTGGGCAAACTACACACACTAGTCATTGATGCTTCTGCATGCTTCTTTGTGGGTACTTATGATGAGGTGGAATGTTGTGAAAATCATCCCTCTGGCTCACATTGCCAGAGAGCAGAAATGATGTTAGGTATGAATTTAGACTACCAGGGGCAGACTGAGAAATGTGCAAATGGCACAAGTTGGGCTGGCCAAAGGAAAGGACATGATAGAAAGCTCAGTATAAGCAGACACGAATAAAAAAGAAGCAGGGGATGAATCAGAGATAAGGCAGAGGAGGAAGGAGAGAAAGAAGGACATGGAAGGAGAGGATCCAGTTTCCGACCTACAATTAGGAATGCAAAAGAAAAGCTTGCTGTTATCCCAGTCCCATGACTGTCTGCTTTGCTGACTGGCCTGGGCAGCACTCCAAGCCCTGCTTCTCCTTCACAAGATCTTAGCTGTAATTGGATGCTATAAGACAAGGGTGGACAAGTGTCTGAGGCTAGGGGGTGCAGTACCCCACCCCAAGGAGATCTTCAAGGACTGCCTTCCCCAATAATGACCCAAACAACCTCTACAAAGGAGCAATTTCAACATGTTTTCCAGCCCTTCCTGGACCCTTTTAGACCACAAAGAGATTTTTTTTCCCAACACCAGGTGACTTCTGGGTTACTTCCACTTTGAAAAAAGATCCTCTCCTATGCCTAAAATACCCCCAAGGAAAGCCACACAGTGTTAAATTTGGTTCCTAGAGGGAATTGAGAGGGATTTTAAGGAAGCTGCTCTTTTATCACCCTGGCACACAATTTTAACGTTGTGTTTATATGTTTGTTTATTTCTCGCATTTCTATCCCGTCACTTCTCAACCCCCGAAGGGGGACTCATGACGGCTTACAATGGGCCCCATTACGAGGCCGCTACATAACAATTTCAATAATAAAACCACAATTGAACATAAAACATAATTAAACAATACATAAGCCATAATTAAAAACAGTAAAAACAATCTCACCAGCCATATCGTCATTCCAGTCATGTCCCTTTAAGGTGCTGTTTTCATCTATTGTCCAAAAGTCTGGTCCCAAAACCATGCCTTTAATTTCTTTCGAAAAGCCAGGAGAGAGGTGGCCAATCTTACCTCAGTTGGGAGTGTGTTCCATAGGCGGGGAGCCACCACCGAGAAGGCCCTGTCTCTCATCCCCACCAGGCACATTTGTGCTGTTGACGGGAGCGAGAGCAGGGCCTCCCCAGATGATCTTAGGTTTCAAGGTGGGACATAGGGGTGGATGCATTCGGAGAAGTAAGCTTGGCCAGAACCGTATAGAGCTGGTTATAGGCCAAAACCAGCACTTTGAATTGGGCTCAGAGATGGACCAGCAGCTAGTGGAGCTGACACAACAGGGCGGTGGTATGTTCCCTGTATGTCGTGTTGTCAGAGGCTTTCCTGGTCCGAATCACTGGGTTGCTGTGAATTTTCCGAGCTGTATGGTCATATTCCAGAAGCATTCTCTCCTGACATTTCACTCACATCTATGGAAGGCATCCTCAGAGGTTGGGAGGTTTGTTGGAAATTAGGCAAGTGGGGTTTATATATCGGTGGAATGTCCAGGGTGGGAGAAAGAACTCCTGTCTGCTGGAGGCAAGTGTGAATGTTGCAATTGATCGTTAGCATTGAATTGCCTTGCAGCTTCAAAGCTTTTCTGCTTCCTGCCTGGGGGAATCCTTTGTTGGGAGATGATTAACTGGCCCTTAAACTCTGTTTTTGAGTGGACATTCCACAGATATATAAACCCCACTTACCTAGTTTCCAACGAACCTCACAACTTCTGAGAATGTCTGCCATAGATGTGGGTGAAACGTCAGGAGAGAATGCTTCTGGAACATGGCCATCCAGGCTGGAAAACTCATGACAACCCAATTTCAACTTTTTAACACACTAAGTTCCCCTCCCCTCTTTCTTACATTGAGTGGTTTGAAAAAGGAGTATTGGTGGGTGACTGTTCAATGATTTATTTGCAGAGGAAATAAAAGAAGCCCCTTCTTATCTGATGGTTTGAGAACTTGGATCATTGACGGAAAAAGGAATGGGTTGAAAGATGGAACCCATTTTTTAACTTGCACATACAAGGCTAAACACTCAATGGGAGATTCAATGTGAGAAGGAGAGAAGTAGTGTGTTAAAAAGCAGCAGCTATGATCAAAAGAACAAACCAGTGTTTGAAAATGCAGAACATAGTTCGAAATTAAATCTGTCCAAACAGAAGAATATCCAAACAGGGGATGCCTGTAAGAGGGGTGCCATCTACTTCTTATGACAGTGATTACTGATAATGAATGCCCCCTCCTCAAAAACCACCCTGCCCCCAGATATTTACTAGATGGAAAGCCTAGGTTTATAGTCAGAATATTTCTTATGAAGGGTTGCAGGATTTTCGGGCTATATGGCCATGTTCTAGAAGCATTCTCTCTTGACATTTTGCTTGCATCTATGGCAAGCATCCTCAGAGGTTGTGAGGTCTTTGTATTTCTTACGAAGTTGCATAACCCTTTCTCTTGTTTTTTCTCTCTCCACAAGGTAAAATCCTGATCATCGGAGGGAGCATTGCTAATTTTACTAATGTGGCTGCCACTTTTAAGGTAAATGTTTTCCTGAAAATGTGTCTAATAATAACCATGTATAATTAGGAGCCCCTGGTGTTGCAGCGGGTTAAACCACTGAGCTGCCGAACTTGCTGACTGGAAACTCCCACTGTTAGCCCCAGCTTCTGCCAACCTAGCAGTTTGAAAACATGCAAATGTGAGTAGATCAATACGTACCACTCTGGCAGGAAGGTAACAACGCTCCATGCAGTCATGCTGGCCACATGACCTTGGAAGTGTCTACAGACAATGCCGGCTCTTCGGCTTAGAAATAGAGATGAGCACCACCTCCAAATTCGGATTCGACTAGACTTAATGACAAGGGGAAATGTGCTGTCGCACCCAAGCTGCTTTAAATGTCTCTTTAGCATTAACGTGTCCTAACTTTCTGTCAGCTTGGGGGATGCTGGTTTGCCTTCCTGTTTGAGCAAGAAATATCACAGAATCAATTACCATGCTGTTGCTTTGAGAAAGTGGTAACGATTTATTAACTGGTCTTGGGTCTACCTCCATCCAGCCACTAACTTGATTTCTCCACAACAAAGTCCATTGTTAAAATTTGAAGAGTAGCTGATTGTTCCTGAAGCTGCCAGTTGGGGATGATTTCTGAGAATAGATGACAATTTTCTGAGGAGAACAGATGACAGTTTTCCTTGCTCGCTGTCTCTGATATAGGGGCCTCTGGGGCACCTAATGCCCAGGGCATTAATTACTTACTGGTTAACTAATTATTGATTTAGGAAAAAATGACTTGAAATGGCTTGTCCAAGCCTGGATCTCACTGGGAATAACTGCAGACACATCTTGCTTCCAAGATTCCCTGGTGGTCTCTGATCTAAAATAACTTCTTTTCCTTGGGCAAAGGGTGATACAAACCAGGAAGGGTTTTCTTAAACTCCGCCCTCATAAAACTAACATAAAAGTGATTACTCTAAAACTAAGAGTGATGCATCCTGACAAAAGGAACTAGAACTTATACAGTTCCAGCACAGAAAACCTTTACCTTTTATAATTACACTAGCCATCCCCTGCCACGCGTTGCTGTGGCCCAATCTGGTGATCTGGAAAATAATGAGAAGGTGTTGATTTGTAATATATGTAATGTATTTGTGCTTGTGGGTAAGCAGTATATCTTGATTCTTTGTCAGTGTTGATGTGGAGATTGTCTGGTTTGCCTACTCTGGGATATGTGATATACAGGGTTAGTCAAAATGAATAGGCCAATAAGAAAATTAATTGTAGCCGAATTGGCCTATTCATTTTGACTAACCCTGTATAATTGTCCTTCTTTAGGGGCCCCTTTCAAATCTATGATACTATATCTCTCTGTGTGTGAATCATATATATCTATCTATATCTATGGCTGGATGGCTCTTTGTCAGGAGGGCTTTGATTATATTTTCTTGCCCTGGTGAAAGGAGTTGGACTGGATGGCCTTAAGTATTTTCTGTTGGTCATGGGGGTTCAGTGTGGGAAGTTTGTCCCAATTCTCTCGTTCGTAAGGTTCAGAATGCTCTTTGATTGTAGGTGAACTATAAATCCCAGCAACTACAACTCCTAAATGTCATGGTTTATTCCCCCAAACTCAATATGTGTTCATATTTGGGCATATGGAATAAGCGTGCCAAGTTCGGTCCAGATTCATCATTGTGTGAGTCCACAGTGCTCTCTGGATGTAGGTGAACTACAACTCCCAAACTCAAGGTCAATGCCCACCAAACCCTTCTAGTGTTTTCTGTTGGTCAAGGGAGTTCTGTGTGCCAAGTTTGGTTCAATTGCATCGTTGATGGAGTTCAGAATGCTCTTTGATTGTAGGTGTACTATAAATCCCAACAACTACAACTCCCAAATGATAAAATCATAAATTTTTGAGTGACGGTCACTCCTTGTGTAGTGAGATGTTTTGTTGGTGTGATTTTGTTCATTGGTTCTTTTGTTTTTAAGGTACTCATTATGCACAGAGCATTTTTATATATATAGATAACTAGCTACATGGCCTATACTTGACCTCCAACTATGCAGTTTTTGAAACATGTCTTATGTTCCCTGCTGTTCCTATTACATTACGTTCACTTTGTAAACCTTCTCTTTAGAAGGAAAAGAAATTGAAATAAAATTGGAAGACACAATCATACTTCAACAGTAAGAGAGGAGTTTTGTAAAAGAAATTGTATGTGTCCGTGTGAGATTATTTTACTATTCTTTTTTTTCTTTGTGAAGGGTATTGTTAGAGCCATTAAGGATTATCAAGGTCCTCTGAAAGAACATGAAGTGAGGATCTTTGTGCGGAGAGGAGGACCAAACTACCAGGAAGGTTTACGTGTCATGGGGGAAGTAGGTAAGGAGAGTCTGAATCATTGCTTCCAATTTTTTTTCTCCCCTTCACTTTGTTTTCATGTATTACTCTTATAAGTAAATGGGAATGCTTGGCCGAATCAAAGAAAGGAAAAGCTGTCAACATGGCACCAAGCTTTCCTCCCAGAGTGCAAGGCTGATATAAAAAAAAATCCCTCCATCTATCTAGGATCTCTCTCCTCTTTTACATATTACACTTTCTCATCTGTGAGTCCAAACACTGTCTAAATGCATTTGAACTGCAAGAGATGCTCTATCAGATATTAAGAGTATGCATCTTAACACCATCAGGCAAATGTGAGGGAACAGTTGGAGTGTGGAAGTGGAAAGGATGTACTAAGGAATTGGCCTCAAACTGGGAAGAAAACATAGAAGGTGTATAGCAGAGTAACTTATTAGCAGTAGCGTGACCCAGCACCAGTAGCCAAAAGTGATAACAAGAACAAAAACACAAGACCAATGTTATATCTTCCTTAGGGGGCTTTTCTTTATAGCAAAATAATATGGTTGCACTATTTTCAAGAACAAGGTTTCCATAATATTGGGTATGAAAATCTTATCTTTTTGATAAATTGCCACAGCTTTAGGTATAAAGCCTCTCCTTCCAACAACTTAGAAAGTTGCTCTTTTATAATACAGCTCTCAAAATTTCGCAACCAGGACCCCCCTCTATCCATACTGCTTTAGGAAACTTGTAGACTTTTGTGGGCTACAGTCCACTAAGCAGCAGCTTTTCAGAGTTCTATTTCTACTTTTCCCATTTTCTTTCCCACATCCTTTGTCAATAAAAAAATATTGGTGGTATTATCGGTATGCTGCTATTGTTCTCTTTGCTTACAGGAAAAACAACTGGAATTCCCATTCATGTCTTTGGTACGGAGACGCACATGACTGCGATTGTTGGTATGGCTTTGGGGCACCGGCCCATCCCAAACCAGCCACCCACTGCAGCCCACACTGCAAACTTCCTCCTTAATGCCAGTGGCAGCTCCTCGGTAAGACTTTTTTGCAACTGAGTGTATAACAGATGCAGATATTATTCTTTTGGATTAGCTACTGGTTGTGGGAATCTTGCAGTTGTACCCTCACCTATGTAATTTTTGCAGGCTCAGTAGTAACCAGTTCTTCTTGCAGGCAGTTCTTCTTGCAGGAAATGATGATGGTTTAGTGCAAAATACAGGTTGAGTCTTCCTTCTCTGGAAATTAGAAATCCAAAATACTCTACAAACTTCTGCCTTTGGAGAAAGGGGGCTAGTTACACCCCAAGCACCTACAAACTGTAACAGGGTAGATACCCCTGAAATGGACTATGAGGCAAGGTCAGAGTGACCCATTGGAAGCTGCTTGTGTCCTGCCAGAGATAATTAAAGATGCTCATTATGTGTATGTGTGTGTGTGTGTAGAAAGGGCCCTGATAACCAAGAAAGTGTTTCCTGGTCCAAATCAGTTCAAACTTTCCACTAATCACCCCTCACTCAATGTTTCATTCACTCCCTCACTCCCTCCAGTTCCTTATGTGAGTACATCTATTACACAATACATACATCAGCAAATTACCTTAATACTCAAGACAATGTTTCCTTCCAAAAAGTCCATGACATCACAGATATGATCAATTGCTGGAGGCCCCTGTGAGTTTTGCGGCCTATCCAAAAAGCTGCTAAACATGCCTCCACTCATCCCTGTGATCCCCAGAAACATGGATGTGGTTGTGTTGAGGATGCTTCAGTGCTTAGAAGATTATTTGGGGGTGGGGAGGTGAAGGAACAGAAATAATAATAATAATAATAATAATAATAATAATAATAATAATCTTTATTTATACCCCGCCCCCATCTCCCCAATGGGGACTCGGGGCGGCTTACATGAGGCCAAGCCTAAACAACAAATTACAACAGAATAAAACCGAAAACGCATATAAAACATATAAATGCATAGCAATATAAAATTACAATAATTACAATAAACACAATCACAGTGATAATGGGCGGGCCACATGTAATAGTTAAAAGGAAAAACTAATTAAAAGCTGATTAAAAAAACTTGAGTGGTACAAGGAAGTATGGAAATTGGCAATAAATGATAAGTTGACGTGTATATTAAAAGTTAAAAGAGGTATATGGAAACAAAGTGATTTTGATGATGTATGGAGAAAAAATATTGAAAAAGGATTAAAAAACAAAGAAGGAAAGTTACCTCCACAAGAAAAATTGAAATTTTGGACAGATGATATGGAAAAGCTGTGGCTTGGGAGGGGGGAGGGGAGCACAGCGGTGAGAGATAGATAATATGTATAAGCAGAAAAATAACACTAGATGCCAAAAGTATGGCAGGTTGTATCGAATAATATGTATCTGCTGTAAAATAAACAATGTATAACAAATGTATTAAATCATGATAAAATAATAAAAATATTTTTTTAAAAAGCTGATTTAAAAACTCGGGTGAGATAAAGGAGAAGCAGATTATTTGCGGAGGAGGGCTCTTTAAAACGGGGGTTGTGGAATCAAGCTTTCCCAATTGGGGGGGAGGGATGTATACTCCAATGACAGTGTGAGGTTGTATGCCTACTCACCAAATTGTAACTATAAGATACATGTGCATCTCCAGATGGAGGATCCCAACCAAAGAAGTAGTGTTATGGAAATTGGACATTTCTCTTTCTACAGTTACCCAAGTTCTCCTTTGTGGGTTGCTAACACACATTTGCAACAAGCAAGCTGAGAGCTCAGGAAAATTACTCTTTTGAACTACAGCTACAAGAATTAGTGGTTGTGGAAATCTGAGAATTGTTGTCCCAAACATCAAAGCTCCCAAGCTCTGTCTCTCCCTACTGCCTTATCAGTGAGCTGCTGTGCTAACTGTTCTCTGGTTTGTTTGGTCCCATGTCAGACTCCAGCAACAAGCCGGACTGCATCTTTTTCTGAATGCAGACCTGATGACTTGGCTCCAGCTAAGAAGGCAAAGCAGACAGTGCGTTCTGGTAAGGATCTCTTTCCTTGGATTCTCTTGCAGTGCTGCTTTTCCAATTTCTACAAGTTCCTCCTTTCGGGCATTTTGCTGGAGCACTTCCAACTTTCCTTAGCATCAATCTCCAAACCTTTCCAGGGAACTAGAAGGATTGCATTCCTACCTGCTTTTGCTTCTTCTTCCTCTCCCAACAACTTTCTTGTGGATTTTGCATTTCCTCAGAAAGAGGAAAATGTACTATTTTCAAGGAATGCTTTCCATGCTTATATGCTCACCAAGAACCATTGCACTCTCATGGAATCTTGCCTCTTTATGGAGACTGTTGGTGGACATCCGCTGGCATGCTTTCATTTTGCACAGTGGCCAATCACATCTGTTGAGCTAATTTATGTCTTACACACACTGAGAAGGTGCCATTGTGCAATTAAATGTTCCTTAAATGTGGTGAATGTTGGGGTGGTCTATACACATCCAGGTTCTTATATGAATTAGAAGTTAGTACACAGGATCTTTTACATAGGAAATCTGTGTGGCCACCTGCTGATGCATATATAGGCAGTTCCTGAATTATGGAGAAGATAGGTTCTGTAGGTTTGTTTTTAACCTGAATTTGTATGTAAGTCAGGACAGGTACATTTTTAAGTGCAATTTATACTGTTTTTTATAGATGACATTGAATTGTTGCCAACACTGTGAACTACCCTGAGTCCCCTTCAGGTTTGAGAAGGGCGGTATAGAAATACTGCCAATAATAAATAATTCCAGCCACTTATATTTATTTTTAGTTTTGGATAACATAGAGTTAACACCCGTGTAACATTTCTTTTGCTGTCTGTACCCCTGCTCAGAAGATTGCACCACATTTTCTGTTCCTGTGACAATTAGTTTTGAACATTTTGGGCTGTCATGGAAACAAGGATTGGTGCTAAAGCTTCAGTGGAGACACCTTTTTCCCATGATAACACTTCCAAAAGTGAATTTCCCTTCCGAGGGGTAGATTTCTCTCACTTCCTGTTGATTCATGGCTCACCCCAGAGCCCCTGGTGGCGCAGTGAGTTAAACCCCTGTGCCGGCAGGACTGAAGACCAACAGGTCGCAGGTTCAAATCCCGGGAGAGGCGGATGAGCTCCCTCTATCAGCTCCAGCTCCTCATGTGGGGACATGAGAGAAGCCTCCCACAAGGATGATAAAAACATCAAATCATCCGGGCGTCCCCTGGGCAACATCCTTGCAGACGGCCAATTCTCTCACACCAGAAGTGACTTGCAGATTCTCAAGTCTCTCCTGACACGACAAAAAAAAAATGGCTCACCCCTCTGAGTCTTGCAAAACACAGTGTGAGAACTGCTCCAAATTTTAAGGACTCTATTTTTTAATTTTATTTTTTTGAAAGAAAGACAGGTCATAGTAGAACGTGGGTTTTGAGCCACAATGAACATTTCCATTCAAGATCCCCCTTTTCCTCTTCCTCAGTGAGATTCTGAAGAGCCCCCAAATTCCCAGGCCTCTTGTTTCAGAACTCAGTTGCTCCACCTCCCCCGGTTTAATGTGAGCTAGCCTCCAGGTCAGGCAGCCTTGTCGGATTTCTTGCAATGGTGATTCTCTCTTTAACAGATACGTCCCCATCTTCGAGGCCTGTTCAAGGTAGGACTCCACCACTAGCTCAGTGTGTCCAGCCTTGCTACCAGCTGCTTGTACTGCTCTTTATAATGGGTGTTCCTTGTGTTTGGGGTGTTGCTGGTTTTGTCTGTTTGGCTGTTCTGTATCTGCTGTTTCACCCTTTTTGCAAAGTTTGTGGTGTTCGCTGGGTGATTCCTGACACTGGTTAAATATGGCTCTTTAAGGCACCCATCTTCTTATCCTTTCCCCTTTTTTCCATTTAAAATGTAAATATCACAATGAATAGCCTAAGTAGTCCATGAGCATTGCTGGCTATTGTGAAAGCTTGCTTCTAAATGATGCAGTTCCATAGCAGTTTATATCAATAACATCAATATTAAATTTGGGATTGCTGCAATACTACTTACAAATGGAGGAACATGGTGCCAAATAGCATTGAGGCGCAGGACAGCATCGTTTTTTGTTTTGATAAACAATGGCCAACTGCAGCTTTTAACATAACCTAGGAGTTTATGTGGTATATTGCTCATCATTTTCAAATTTCCATGCCTATTCCATGATAGGTACAAACTGATACTGTCGGCCAAATTTTGAGAATTCGATTTCTCATGCATTTGATTAGTAGCTTCTCTCTAGGAATTTCTAAGTCATCCAGGGTGACTATGTAGCCACCTTCCACAGAGTTGCATTGGAGGACTTAGAAATTCCCAAAGAAGTGTTATCACCGTTTTTTTAAAGTCAGATTTTTATTCAGTTTTCCTACTGAATAATAAGGTATATTCATAAGGAAATGAGAGAGAGAGAGAGAAGCAGTGCACTAAACAATACAAGCTGGTCTACCCTTGTTCAAACATACTTTATTTTAAGTCACATTCTTATTATTTCCGGCCCACCACACAGCAATAAAACCAGCAGTGATAAAAATAATTACACATTAATAAAGAAAGTTTTGGCTCCTCTTTGTGAGAGATAATCACCAATGGAGGCACCAGATCTACCAACCAACTCCATCTGAAAAAGCGACAAACAGCAGGCGGAGGCCCACAGTGATTGTATTTCAGTATGGAGAGAACAGTTTGTAGGTGGACAATTTCTTCAGGAACCCCAGTGTGAGACTGTATGGAAACAAGGTGTTACATTAGGTCATTGGTTCTCAACGTGTAGGTCCCCAGATGTTTTGACCTTCAGCACCCAGAAATCCTAACACTGACTGGGACTTCTGAGAGTTGTAGGCCAAAACACCTGGGGACACACAGGTTGAGAACCACTGAATTCGATGAACCATTCAGAAAAGCTTTTATCTGGGTATTTTGAGGAACACCAACTCTATTGCCATTTGCCAGATAGCTATGATACAGAGCTTCTACTTGTGTGTGTTTGTATTGTTGTCCCATTCCTTGTGCTGTAGCCATCTTAATGCGTGCTATGTGAGCCTTGGTTCACTGTGAACCAAGTAGCTATTTGGGTTCCACATTTCGGCATGAACTATTCAGAGTGCCAAGAAGAAGGTGCAAATACCTGAAGATGGTGCCCTTCTTTTATTAAGCCTGGGAGGTAGAAAGGAGATTTTTTACAATCCGAACCATCACACCTGTGTTTATACTGTATGAAGAACACACTTGGACACAGTTGACATCTTCCCAACTTAACCTTCCCTAGTCTGGAGCCTATTGGCTTGAGATGATAGAAGCTATAATCCCAACATGTTGGAAGAGAACTGGTGTGGAGAAGACTGCCTCCAGCTCTCCTAAAGTTGGATCTACAATAAATAGAACAATATCCTTGTTGGTCCACCCCACTTCAACATTTGTGGCAGTTTGCAGTGTTTTAAAAGTCTTAGGGTAATAGTGTTTGCATGTGTGTGAGTGAGAGAGGAAACTAAGAGAGAGAAAGAGAAAACAAATATCCTTCTGTATGCTGCTTTTGAATGATTACAGTGCACAATGGGATAACCAGTGTAGTGTAATGGTTTGAGCTTTGGACTATGGCTCTGGAGACTAGGCTTTTGTATTCCTGCTCAGCCATGGCTATCCACTGGGTGACCTACAACACCCCAGTGATTCCAGCCATGAAAGCCTTCGACAATACAATAGTCATATATGTTTGTGGAAGCTTAGGTGTAGGTTTCTTGTGGCAACAACTTAATATATCAGTGTGGAGGTACTGATGTCAGGCATGACACCCGCAATATCTTTTATGAGTACATGAACAACTGGCCCATTAGGCAAAGCGAATGTCCATTAGGAAGGAATTATTTCATCCACGCACACACCCTCCCAGTGACTGACTGAGACCCCTTAGGAACCTGTTACTCTTCTTATAATTTTAAGACTTATCAGTTCATCTGAAAGATGAGAGAGGCAAATTTTCCTAATAAAAAGCTGATTACTTTGGCTGCTTCGTCTCCAAGGCTTTGCTTCATTTGTTTAGCTGGTGTGTTGGCACTTTCCCTTGACGCAGAGGGAAATACCTGACTCTTTGTAGATGTGTGGCTGCACACACATAGCCATCTTGAACCGTGTGTGTGTGTTAAATGTCCAGCCCTGGGTGAGCAGGGTTATGTTCTCTTTTTCCATTGTCTAGGCAAAGCCACAACCTTGTTCAGTCGTCACACCAAGGCAATCGTTTGGGGGATGCAGACTCGGGCCGTGCAAGGCATGCTGGACTTTGACTATGTCTGCTCCAGGGATGAGCCTTCAGTGGCAGCCATGGTGTATCCATTCACGTATGTTCCTAATTCCATCTTTGCTGCCATATCAAACTGCAGTATCAAATTGCTGTCTGCCAGTTTTGAAGGTTAGAACAAATAGTGTACATGTGAAGATGTTTGCTTCTGTTCCACAGTAGATTGTGGCAAGTTTAGGGATTCTCTTTGCTTCATCCTCCATTGGATTCTCTTCCATTGCTCTCCTGTCTTAAAGTGCTTCCTCCTCAAGCTCCTGAACCATCTTAATTCAGCTGTATAATAAAACATGTGTGTATCTGTTCTCAGATTAGAGATCATTTTGTCTCATCAGACTGACTCATCAGATGCATCTTGTCTCATCAGACTCATTGTCTGTATGTACAAACTGAAATGAGTGGTTCCTCAAATAACCTGATTCTAATTCTAAACTGGGAGGGGCCGGGTTGTGCAGTGGGTTAAACCACTAAGCTGCAGAACTTATTGACCAAACGTCGGCAGTTTGAATCCGCAGGATGGGGTGAACTCCCATTGATAGCCCCAGCTTCTGCCAACCTAGCAATTTGAAAACATCCAAATGTGAGTAGATAAATAGGTACTGCTCAGGTGAAAAAGTAATGGCATTCCATGCAGTCATGCTGGCCACATGACCTGGCAGGTGTCTGTGGTTAAGCTTAGAAATGAAGATGAGCACCACCCCCCACAATCTGAATCGGCTAGACTTACTGTCGACGGGAAACCTTTACTTAATTCTAAACTATGACAGATTTTAAAAGCAGAAGCAACATTTGGGAACGATCTTGGGAGCCAGCACAGTGGCTATAACAAAGGATGTTCACAAATCTATTAAAAGCATAGCACAGGCATAGTATGATCATAACTCTCTGTCCTATCTGTTACTCTAGCAGTTGCATTCTACACCAACAGTAGTTCCTAAACTATCCTCAACGACAGTCCCACATATATTATGTTAAGGTATCTTAGAGTCCTTCTACACTGCCACATAAAATCCAGATTATCTACTTTGAACTGGATTATATGGCAATGTGGATTATCTGCTTTGATAATCTGGATTATATGGCAGTTTATAAGAGGCCCTAGACTGATGGTTATCATATTATGGACATTTGAAGCCCTACCACCTCTTCCAAAAGACTTGTCAGCTGGCCACCCTTTGCTAATATCTCTTCCCCTCGAGTATTATTACATAGCAGTTATTTCCCCTCCTGTTAACCATTCCTTTCTTGTTGTAGTACCCTGTAGCTAGAAAACTAGCATGTCATGAAATAATAAAAAGTAGAATTCTTGGTTTAGGATTTAAAATTAGATAAGATTTTTTAAAAATAGTATTTATACCCCACATTTTCTGTGTCAAAGAAGACTTGTTAAGAACCATAACAATGACACATTAAAATAGGATTAAACATAGAACTATTTAACATAGAAATATAAACAATACATAGTCAAATTCAATAAAACCATTCAAATTCTATTAAACTTCATAAAATGCAGCACCCCTTTGTCTTAAAAATAGACTAATGTTCAGCCTATAGTAATCCTCCCATTTGCTGCTGCATCATAAATTGTATAAGTGTTGCTTTTAGATGGAGCACTGTTCTGCATATGGCAATTAGGCAATTCTGTTCCTATTTGTGCATGGCTGTGTTTGTAACTAGCTGTGTAGTACAGATCTGAATGCTGCTATATATTTCTTTTTCTTACAGAGGTGACCACAAACAGAAGTTCTACTGGGGCCACAAAGAGATACTCATCCCTGTCTTTAAGAACATGGCAGATGCAATGAGGAAGCACCCAGAGGTTGATGTGTTGATCAACTTTGCCTCCCTTCGCTCTGCTTATGACAGCACCATGGAGACCATGAACTACCCACAGGTATGTGGAGTGGCCCAGGATATGTGGCACAGCTCTATTGAGCAGTTTGGGGAAACACAATCCAACCATATTTGTCCTACATGGGGGGCCTCTTTGAAAATTGAGGTGAGTCACTATGGAGGAGAGTACACTGCATGAGCTATTTAATGCATTTGGAAATATTTTGCTTCCTTTCTTGTTACTTATTCTTGGAATATTTGTCCTTGCCTGAAACTGAGGGCAAAGTTTTATTTCCCTTTATGTTGTTAACCTTAACTAGCAAAACCAGAATATCTCATGCAGATTACACAAGTGCTATATAAATCCTGAATATTACTGTATATACTCGAGTATAAGCCTAGTTTTTTAGACCCTTTTTTAGGCTGAAAAAGCTCCCTTCGGCTTATACTCAAGTCAAGGTTATTTATTATTTTACTCTATTATTATTATTATTATTATTGTTATTGTTATTATTATTATATTTATAGGTTAGCTTTATTTTTATTATTATTACATTTATTATTTTACTCTATTATTATTGGAAGGATATGTAAATACATGTACATTGAAGAAGGATTAGAATAATAGTTTAGTCAGAGTTGGAAAGTTTTATCTTATAGTTTTATGTAAATATTAATAACAGTCAACCTACTGATGCCTCAATTAATGTAATTTTATTGCTATCTATTTTTATTTTGAAACTGACCCATATCTGCTGCGTTTCCCATCCTTGGCTTATATTCGAGTCAATATGTTTTCCCAGTTTTTTGTGGTAAAATCAGGTGCCTCGGCTTATATTCGGGTCGGCTTATACTCGAGTATATATGGTATTCCAACATCTTGCCTGCTTATGATGCACTGTGACAAATAAATGGCAGGACTTTTTCAGACTTCAGGGGCTCTCTTCTTCAAGAGAAAAAATATCATGTTTACTGTCAACATCTTACGTGCCGTCAGAAAATGGTGCACAAATGTTGAACTTTTTCAAAGTAGCGATACAAATTGTTTACTGGCCCTTATGTGAGGTTGTGTGAATGTTCTGATTTCTTAATATCTGAATTTGTGACCATAAAAGCAGCTTCTGGAAAAAAAATTCTGTGTTTCTATCAAAAAACAAAAATATTGTGACTGGCGCTTTGGGTTATAAGGATACATTTGAAACTTGTGAGGTTCAAAAGCCAACTACCAATCATAACTTAGTGATTAGACTTGTACATTTCTATATAATAGCTATCCATTTCAGTTTGTTTCATTCTTAAGACTCCCATTTTCATTTTCCAGTGCTTTCCAAAAATGGGTGCCTTTCTGAATGGGTGTTTTTGTTCTGTATCTGAAAAAAACAAAAAACATTGTCCAATTTACCACTATGGGCAGGCTTCCCCAGGCTCTCCTTCCCCTCAGTTTTAGGGCTAGAGAGGTGAAAATTGCCACACATGGAGGGCACATCTACCACCTTTAGCCCATCAAGTTTTACAATGTTTGGATCATCCCCCAATTTTTAGGGATTTTTTTCTTTCTATAAATAAAATGCCTTTATAAACATTACCCCCCCCCCCCCACACACACACACACACACACACACTGGTCCTATCCTCTAACTTCGCCAGGAGCAGCAGCAGCAGGGGGGAGGCAGGGCAGGGCACTATTCCTTCCTGCCAAATGTCAAAGATGCTCCACACACCACACACACTGATGGCAATGGGGGGGATTCCCCTCCCCTTCCAATTATCTTGGCAATGGCATGCTTTGTCCTTATATCCTTCATTATGACCTGGATTAAAATCATCAGAATTACTTAAGATACCACTCTACCTGTGATATTTGCCCCTCAGTTCACAGAAGAGATATCCAGCGTCGAGTGAGGCAAGGCAGGCAGCAAGGTGGACGGCATTCTTTTCATCTTATTGGCCCAACAGGCAGGGCTCAGAGAGAAATAGCAATTCTCTGCGGCCATGTGAGGCCTATCATTTGGGCTGAAACGCAGGCAAAGAAACGGTACCCACTCCCCTTTCTTTCGTTCCGGGGAGCGAAAATACTGTATTTTCTGGCATATAAGACTACCTTTTAACCCAAGAAAATCTCTAAAGTCAGAGGTCATCTTATACACCGGAAGTAGACTTATATGCTAGCAGTGGTCTTATACGCCAGGAGCAGTCTTATAGAGCGGTTGCTGAAACTTCCAATCTGGATTGGAGAATCTCTGGTTGCCACATATGGTGGGGGAGCTCAAAAATGGCAGTGGCCGTGTCCCTGCCGTATGCAGTGACTGTATGAAAGCATTAAGGGAGACGCTGTACAAGCACGGTAGAAGAAAATCCATTCATCAAGATTCGTGGACTTAATGCTGTCCCGATAGTGATGTGAAGGGGCACCTCACCGGAAAGGGCGGAGCAAGCTGCAGGCACCCAGGGTTTTGAAAAAAGAGATAGAGTGGCTCTGGGCCCAGAAAAACACAACTCTTTTACCTGTCTCGCCTGCCCTTGTATCCTATTACCATACCTCCTCCTCTACCTCCCAGATCCCGCTCCTGAAGATTGCAGTGAAGTGGTGCAGGTGTGCATGTGCGAGATCTGAGAGGCAGAGAAGGAGGTACAATAATAGGAAAATTAACAAATTGAAATCAAATCTGATGGTTTTTAAATTTTATTTGGTGTACATTGGAAGAGGGGTAGTCTTATACAGCGAATATATCCCAAACTCTATATTTTAACTGGAAATGTTGGGGATCGTCTTATACGCCCAGTCGTCTTATATGCCGGAATATATGGTAACTCCTGTCTGAAACAAAAGGAACAAAAGAATGAATGAAATGGGAGAAATGGGTTACTGCGCACACCTCTAATAGAGATTAGCCTTTTACCCCACACCAGTATCAGTTTCTTCTCTTTGTATGGGCTAACATTAATCCAATATAGCCAGGACAGCAGGACAATTACTAATGTGGAATAGAGGGACTGAAACTAAATAATGAATAGCATTTACTACAATTGTACTAATTCAGAGATAAAACTAAACCAACATTAGTCTCGCTAAGGAATATAGGGAGAATTTAGAGAGTATATGCATCAAGGAGACCAAGGAAGGAAAAATAACATTCAAGCTTGCAAGAGGCTCTTGATGGTAATAGTGGGGTGTGATGTTTAACCGCCATGACTTGGGTTTCAGATCCGCACTGTGGCCATAATTGCAGAAGGCATCCCAGAGCCACTGACCCGAAGATTGATCAAGATGGCAGATGAGAAGGGAGTCACAATTATTGGTCCAGCAACGGTGAGAGAAGGAGCCATCTTCCCTTGTTTTGCTTTGGTGGTTTATCTTTTAATACTACAGTTGTTTTTTCCTATCACTAGAGCAGGGCTTATTACCACATAAGGTTAATTCTCAGCAGGAGAGTTTCTTCCTGAAAGGAACATTCTGATTAATGGAAGACTGATGAAGGTGCCTTTAGGCAACAGCTACACTTTGTAATTGATATTATGTCTGAATTCCTGTTCAAAATTATTGATTCTAACATCTTAAGGAGATCTTCTCCACAGAACCATTCAACCATTGCCTGAATTACTGAGACCATGATATATCATCTCATTCTTCTTTATAGGTAGGTGGAATCAAGCCAGGCTGCTTTAAGATCGGAAATACAGGTGGCATGCTAGATAACATCCTAGCTTCTAAGCTGTACCGCCCTGGCAGTGTAGCCTATGTCTCTCGTTCGGGAGGAATGTCCAATGAACTCAACAACATCATCTCCAGGACCACAGATGGAGTCTTTGAAGGAGTAGCCATTGGTGGAGATAGGTGAGAACTATGGCCAAATCATCACCTACATAATTGTGATGTTCTATCATGTACAATGTCATCACAGCCTTCTGAAAGCAAAGGACCAATGAAAATATTTTTCCATTCTCCCTAGGTATCCTGGATCCACATTCATGGATCATGTTTTACGCTACCAAGACACTCCAGGGGTGAAAATGATAGTGGTACTAGGAGAAGTGAGTAAATTGTAGCTGCCTCCTGTCCCTTGTTTGAGATGTTCTGTCTTTGTAATTTCATCTTAGAGAACAAGTGAGCCAGGTGTGATCCTCATTCAAAGTTCTGGTGTTAAACAGTGGCTCCAAAAATCCATTGGAATGTTTCACAATCTTCGTCCTTTGCGTCTTGTAAAACTATTTCTTATTTTGCCTGTCATTTGACATATGAAATTTTCTGCTTTTTGGTTCTCTGGCTGCTTTTTCTTGATAAGCCTGAAGCTGCAATGGAGATTTTTGTATGCAGTTTTTTTAAAGACTTCTGCTCTTGTGCTGCTATTTACATTTTGTTATCTGTTTTGGAATGGCTTGTGTGAAAATAGTACACAAGCTTTCAAAACAGAAAAAAAAATTGGGTTACTGTAACAAAAACAGAACACAGAAAAATAATATTTGTAGCTTGATTCTAATATCTCTCCTTTTTGGTCTTGTCAAACTTGAACGTCTGAGATAACACAACAGATTTTTTTGATAGTGGTTTGTGTAAAAAAAAAAAGTACACATGCTTCAAAAGTAGAAAGTCAGTATGTGTATCTTGATCCTTTGCCAGCTTTATTAAAAAGTAATTTTATTGATAATTTTACAGAGAACTATAGAATAGCATTAGATAGCAGGTATACAAAAACAAAGACTTATTCCCACACCAACATACACCAAAATGTCCTACCTCCAGAACCAGAAAAAATGAAAAAAGAAAACAAAAGATGGGAGAAAAGAGAAAAAACCTGTAAAAATGAGAATAGTAATAATAAAAAATAATTTAAAAATAAAATTTTGACTTCCGTTCTTCTTATTTTGCTTTCATTATTTTTGTTGTGATTTCCCTTTTTCCTCTCACAAACTCCAGAGAGGAAAGAGAGATTTATATATATATATATATAGAGAGAGAGAGAGAGAATTTCCTTTGCCAGCTTTTTTTTAATGGTACTCCAACCCTTCAGTAAAACTTAGGCCTCTTCTACACTGCCATATAAAATCCAGATTATCTAGTTTGCACTGGATTATATGACAATGTAGACTCATATAATCCAGTTCAAAGCGGCTAATGTGGATAATCTTCAATAATCTGGATTATATGGCAGTGTAGAAAAAGGAACTAACTTGAAAAGGAACTAATCTTGTGAAACATTTACCTTCCTCTTAAAAAGTGCTTCTGTGTTTTACTTGGTTCCTTGTTCTAGATTGGAGGAACAGAGGAGTACAAGATCTGCAGGGGTGTCAAAGAAGGTCGGATCACGAAACCTGTTGTCTGCTGGTGCATTGGAACCTGTGCAACTATGTTTTCTTCAGAGGTATGTGTAAATATGCGTAAATATGTCTATGAGTATTTGAATAGTTTGTTGGGTAAGTATGACCACAGTATCTGGCTGGTGGGGCTATTTCTGTGTTGCATCTGGGCCTGAATGAGAACGGCAGCGGAGCACACCCCATCCTCCGAAAATCAAGGCAAGCAAAATATCAAAAGGAGAGCTGGTAAGAAATGAGCATTTTACAGAGTTATTACCAGAAGTAATAAAGGAACAAAATGCAAACCCAAATAAACTGATATTTAGGTTTAGGGGAAGCTGTGGTATTGGTTAGTATTTCTAATCTTGATTTGTAATAACACCATTCCTAAGCACTACCTGATAGTTCTCTGAATTGAGGTCTTAGCCCTTTTTTTTTTATTTTTTTTTTTAACTGTAGCTGAAAGGAGCCAGATAAAAAAGTATCTATGGCGATTAAAGTAGCTCCTAGTCATCTATCACTTCAAGGGGTGATACATGGGGGTCGCAACATTAGAAAGGTTGAGAAACACTGTCTTTTTTGTGTATCAGAAGCAATGGAATGAAAAACAGGTTATAAAGTTGGTAGTAGGTTTCTCATAAGCAACTAGTTTGCTGCTGTAAGAACAGAGTGTTGAACAACATGAGATGCACCTTTGCTGGTCTTATGTTCTAATGGCTTTGTAGTCCTTGCCATCCACAACAGTGGCACCTTGTGACTGGAAAGAGAAAGTGTGAAATGGCATGAATGCAATTTGGAGGAAGTTGAAAAATTGCTGCAGACCTGGTCACTGCAACGCTCAGTACTGATTCATATCACTCTGAAATGGGGTGTGAAGCTTGTGGCATTCCAGGTCTTGTTGTACTCTAATTTTAATTGGCCCAGTTATACCCATTGGTCAGGAATATGGGAGCTCCACTCCCCAAAACATCTGAAAGCCCAATCTTTTAAGTCTCACTTATCTGACCCTTCTGATCACTGAAGCATCCCCCAAATTGTGTTGTTCGTATTGTTTCCTACCATTCAAAGGTCTTTGGTTCTTTGGAAATCTTAAATCTTGGAAACAACAGACGAGAAAATAACTGCATACTTGATTTGCAAAAATGAGCAATTGATTCTGGGGACAAGATTTATTTTCTAGCATTTTTAGCTACTTAATGCCAGCCTTGCCAAAGTCCTCTTTCTTTTTTTTTTAACAGGTACAGTTTGGCCATGCTGGAGCTTGTGCAAATCAGGCCTCTGAGACTGCTATAGCCAAGAATCAAGCATTGAAAGAAGTGGGTGTGTTCGTACCCCGAAGTTTTGATGAGTTGGGCGATGTGATTCAGTAAGTGGAGTGAGGGTACGCCAGTGTCTGCCTCTTAGTGTATGGGACTAAGTGAGAATGGATAAGCAAAGTTGAGAAACTGAGCTGCGGCTTTTAAAAAACTTTAACAGCAGGGTCAAAGCAAGCTTTTAAATTATTAGATGTAGAGGTGATTAGATGTAGGGGCTGTGGTGGTGCAGCGGGTTAAACCGCTAAACTGCAGAACTTGCTAACAGGAAGGTTGGTGGTTTGAATCCATGGAACGGGGTGAGCTCCCAGTGTTAGCCCCAGCTTCTGCCTACCTAGCAGTTCAAAAACATGCAAATATGAGTAGATCAATAGGTACCGCTTTGGTGGGAAGGTAACGGCACTCAATGCAGTCATGCCAGACACATGATATTGAAGATGTCTATGGACAATGCTGGCTTTTTGGGTTAGAAATGGAGATGAGCACCAACCCCAGAGTCAGACTCAACTAGACTTAATGTCGAGGGGGAATCTTTATCTTTACTAGGGGTGACTAGGCTTTCAACAGAGATATAATTTGTAAGTATACCCCCTCCAAAAGCAACAATCCTCATTAGTAGTTGGGATGTAGGGAAGGGAAAGATTATAGCTGTTGCAATGAAAACCGTTTTGAATACAGTGTCCCTCGCTACTTCGCAGTTTTTCAATATAGAATGTTTGTCTGTATGGAGAGGCTGTCTCTGTGGACAAAGCCAGAGTTGAGGATTATGTGAACAACACGTTCAAGGAGGGTTATGTAATGTATAAGTGTGTGGGAATGGTTTATAAAGACTTAAAAGAGTGTATAACTACTAAAAGAATGTATAAATATTAAAATAAATATAGAGTCCCTAGTTTGCGGATTTTCACTTTTCATGGGTGGTCCTGGAACGTAACACCCATGATAAGTGAGGGAACACTGTAGCTTATTCTTTATTGAACAGTTTAGACCCTTTACCTTTATTCAAGACATGATACTAGCAGAGATTGAAACTACTAGGATTCCATTCTTGCTATGGATGAACAAAGCTACCTATATTTCTTGACACCCCCTTGAAAATTGTCATGGGGAGTGTGGTCATGAACATTTTAAAATTCATCACTATTCCACTGGTTAAATGAAGTGTACCCATAGTCCTAAATAGTCACATTCCTATATAGAAATATCCTCACCCCAGAGAAAAAACACAAGGGCCTGTCAACACATATAAGATATTTGGCAATTGAATGTTCTGCAGCTATTAAACATTCTTTGTGAGAAAGGGCAATTTTAAGAATAAAGAGATGCCTTCCTGAGCAGTCTTGACTGTAAGTAAACATTAACTCCATTTCTATTAGATCAGTATATGAGGATCTGGTGTCCAAAGGAGTGATTGAACCAGCCCAAGAAGTGCCTCCTCCAACCGTGCCAATGGATTACTCATGGGCAAGGGTAGGTTGAGTCTTTTCTGCAGAGTTTGAAGAACTTGTAAATGATAAATATGCACAGGTAGACCCCAACTCTTTTCTGAGAACTAGCACAATGTCTCAGTCTTATTTTTACAATCTTTACCCATACCAATCTTTTAGGAACTTGGTTTAATCCGGAAACCAGCTTCTTTTATGACTAGCATCTGTGATGAGCGGGGCCAAGAACTGATCTATGCCGGCATGCCTATCACTGAAGTCTTCAAGGAGGAGATAGGACTCGGTGGTGTCCTGGGTCTTCTATGGTTTCAGAGAAGGTGAGAGCATCTTTTCGGAATAGCAGTGTGATTCACTTCATGGCCTTCGGAAAAATTTCCATGCTATCTGCAAATGTCATCTCTACTAGGATCACTGATCACTGGTGTATAGATCATGAACTGTTAGGATCACAATCTAATTGGGTTAGCAGAGTTTATTTGGTAATAGATTATTGCTGGGCATGTAGATATTTTGATTCTGTTTGATGCTTTCAGCAGACAATGATGCAAGCAGACTTCTTTTGAAGATAACAAGTTTTATTTACTAATAACTTCATGTTTTGCCAAATCCGCTGGATAATGGAGAAAGGCAGGTAGTTTCAGAAAAACATCTATTTCTGTTTTATTGACTATTCTAAAGCCTTTGACTGTGCGGATCATAATAAATTGTGGCAAGTTCTTGGTGGTATGGGCACACCAAACCACCTTGTCTGTCTCCTGAGGAATCTGTACAAGGACCAAGTAGCAACAGTAAGAACTGACCACGGAACAACAGACTGGTTCAAGATCATCATCATCAATTTATTTCTTAATTAGTCGCTCTCCACCAAGGTGCTCCGAGCGACTTACAATTTAAAACAGTTTATACACAATATAAAACATTCAATATAAAAACATTCAATATAAAAACATTCAACATAAAACATTCAACATAAAAACATTCAGCAGTGACTATGGCAAAATTTGATAGGGAAAGGCATACGGCAGAGTTGTATACTTTCACACAACCTATTCAACTTGTATGCAGAACACATCATGTGATGTGCGGGGCTTGAGGAATGCAAGGCTGGGGTGAAAATTGCTGGAAGAAACATTAAGAACCTTAGATATGCAGATGACACAATTTTGATGGCCGAAAGTGAGGAGGAGCTGAGGAGCCTTCTAATCAAGGTGAAAGAAGAAAGCGCAAAAGCTGGATTGCAGTTAAACATAAAAAAAACCAAGATGATGGCAACAAGAATGACTGACAACTGGGAAATAGAGGGAGAAAACGTGGAGGCAGTGACAGACTTTGTATTTATAGGTGCAAATATTACTGCAGACGCGGACTGCAGCCAGGAAAACAGGAGACACTTACTTCTTGGAAGGAGAGCAATGACAAATCTTGATAAAATAGTGAAGAGTAGAGACATCATACTGGCAACAAAGATCCACATAGTCAAAGCAATGGTATTCCCCAGTCACCTACGGATGTGAGAGCTGGACCATAAGGAAGGCTGAGCGAAGGAAGATAGATGCTTTTGAACTGTGGTGTTGGACGAAAGTACTGAGAGTGCCTTGGACCGCAAGAAGATCCAACCATTCAATACTTCAAGAAATAAAACCTGACTACTCATTGGAGGGAAGAATAGTAGAGGCCAAGATGAAGTACTTTGGCCACATCATGAGAAGAAAGGAAAGCTTCGAGAAAAGTATGATGCTGGGGAAAATGGAAGGAAAAAGGAAGAGGGGCCGACCAAGGGCAAGATGGATGGGTGGTATCCTTGAAGTGTCTGGATTGATCTTGAAGGAGCTGGGAGTGGTGACGACTGACAGGGAGCTCTGGTCCATGAAGTCATGAAGAGTCGGAAACAACTCAACGAATGAACAGCAACAACTTCATGTATTTAAAGACACAGGCACATTTCTTGTCAAGGGTTAAAAACTTCAGTAACGTTTCAGAGAGTTTGTAACTTGAACTTATAATTTTTAACAGTTTCTTCATAAACTATGTTGCTTTATACAGCTCTCTTTAATAAGAGTTTACTTTCAAATAAAACGCAACCCTCAGCAGTTTCTAACTTCCTAACATGAGTTTCTGCTTTCTGACAGACTTCTATACTCAAGCTCACTCAAAAAACTAACACACTTCTCTAACAATAATTCCTAAACAGACATTCCCTAACTGTTTAAACGTAAACATTATAAACTGTCACTGAATTAGTCACGTGACTTGCAGCCCCTCCCACTGCTTTAGGTACGTAGAGATAAGGTAACTGCAAACTACAAATAAAGACATATACTTCAGGTTATAAAACAACACATTACAAAACAGACAAATATCATATAGAGAAGGTTGCTTCTCCCAACAATCTCACCCTTTTTTCTCTCACAAATCTGGTATCAAGGAAAAATGGTTTGAGCTTTAGGCTTAAATTTAGGATACTAGTAACCTTTCAAATAATCTCTCCCTTTATCTGTCCACCATTCAGATCTGTTTATATGACTTACGAGGTTGAATTACTAGTTCTTCAATAATAATCCTTTAGTTGTAACTTGCCCTACCTTCCTGAGGGGCCTCAGGGCGGTTTCTAACAAAATAACAAAATGGCAAACTTTCAGTACCAAAACAAACAAACAACAAATCAAATCAAAACAGTGACTAAACAACTTTGATATGAACTTATGAAACTAACAAAAAAAAAACAAATTAAAACTTAAACATAAAACAACTCATTGCACACATTTATCACATGATAAAAAATAACAAGTTAAACTAAGAAGGCATTTAAAACATTAAATGGTTTACAGCATCCAACAGGCTGAGGTAGGTGTCCAAGACTGCAAAGTGCAGTCTTCCCAGTGATATATTCCCCCCAACTTTTGAAATCAGTGTCCTGGTGCAGTTGATTTGAACCTACTAATAGAAGCATTCAGGAAAATGTGTAGATTAGCTGTTTCTTGTAGGAGAGCTCTTAATCTG
This sequence comes from Anolis sagrei, assembly GCF_037176765.1. Lineage (NCBI taxonomy): Eukaryota > Metazoa > Chordata > Lepidosauria > Squamata > Anolidae > Anolis > Anolis sagrei. The sequence continues at coordinate 44,833,409 of NC_090026.1, read as the reverse complement.
GTGATTCTAAATCGTTTTAAGCTATTTCTATTTTTTATTATATCTGTCAATAGGCTGTACTTGCGTTACTTGTTTTCTAATTATCTTGGAAGTTGAAAAATAAAATATTTTTTTAATCTTTGGCACACTAGGTTACCCAAGTATGCCTGCCAATTCATAGAGATGTGTTTGATGGTGACAGCAGATCATGGCCCAGCAGTATCAGGAGCCCATAACACCATTGTCTGTGCAAGAGCCGGGAAGGACCTTGTCTCCAGCCTCACCTCTGGCCTGCTCACTATTGTAAGCATTTAACAATAGGTGGATGAAAATAGGAAGTTGTACTATTGTGAGGGTGTAGCCAGAACTCTGTGTTAAAGAAACTTCAGATTCCACAACATCATGTGGATTGTGAAGCTTGACAAGGGGCTTTGTTTACCAGTCTCCCTTTTTTGCTGTACTTCCTAAGAAGGATAGTATATGTTCATGAATTGGCTTAAAAGAGGGATATGTGCCATTCAACTTGTTTGGAACAATTTTGTATTTGTTTTCAGTATCTATATTAATAATAAAAAGATGGCTTTCTTTTTGTTGTTTTGTCCCCATTTTATGTGAATTAGCAAAATGTGCATAAAATTTGCCCCCTCCCCTTTTTTGTGCCATTCACTTCAAACCCTTTTATTCAAATTGCCTAACACCGGTAGTTTATGGTTTTAGTTGGTTTATATACTGGTGATATTTAGTAAATGTTGAAAGACTTTGTCTTCAGTATAAATTCCAGAATATTTTAGAAGTTCCTAACATGAGTTCTGTCTTTAGTTCTTTCGAAAGTAGTAAAGTTAGTGTCTACGTTGTATTTTTTTATTGTGTCATTCTCTGGTGTGAGAGAATTGGCCGTCTGCAGAAACGTTGCCCAGGGGACACCCGGATGTGTTACCATCCTGTGGGAGGCTTCTCTCATGTCCCCGCATGGGAAGCTGAAGCTGACAGGCAGGAGCTCACCCCATCCCACGGATTCGAACCGCCATCCTTCAGATCAGCAGTTCAGCTGGCACAAGGGTTTAACCCACTGTGCCATAGCAGCTCCTCATCTATATTGTATAACCACAGGGAAGAGGATGCTGGCATGACAGAATGTTTCCCCATTCCATATAAAATATATGTTATACTAGCTGTACCCGCCATGTGTTGCTGTAGCCAACCTTCCCTCCCTCTTTCTCTCCTCCTTTCTTTCTCTCCTTCCTTCCCTCCCTTTTCTTCCTTCTCTACCTATTATTGGACTGCAACTCCAATAATATTATGTATTATTAAAATATTATTAAATATATTAATATTAAATATTAATAAAATATTATTAAAATTTTATATTATGTATATTACTTGTTGCCTGTAAACCACCTTGAGTCGCCGAAAGGCTGAGAAAGGCAGTATAAAAATACAGTAAATAAATAAATAAAATCTCCCAGTTGTCCTCCTGATCTATCTATCTACCTACCTATCTATCTACTCTATATATCTGGAGGATTGCTTGGAGTTGCAGTCCAGGAATAGGTAATTGGAAATATACAGGGATTGGGATGCTCTCAAAGAAATCCAAGGAGAAGAAAGTTTGCAGTTTGGATACAGTGCATTTAGATCACACTCTTCTCCTAAAGGGCCTGGTGATGCTGGGAGCTGTAATCTGGAAGAGAGTGTGGATATGCTATTGTGTGTTTTGTTTGCCAAGGGGAGTGATTTTGCACATGTGCTGTAGCATCTTTTTGCGCTTTTTTTTTTTTTTGGCTTTTTAACTCCGCTGTGTTTTTCAGTGTTTTTGTGAGTGATGGTCACTTCTAGATGACGCTCTGAGTCACCCCGAAGGGGACTCAGAGTGCCCTTACAATAGGCCCCATCTCCATTTGACCTCTGGATCATACCTTATCCCAAAATAAAAGGCTTGTTTTATTGTTTGGTGAACTTCTGTCTGTTTGATGATGTCCAGGGAGATCGGTTTGGTGGTGCTCTGGATGCAGCGGCAAAAATGTTCAGCAAAGCATTTGATAGTGGCATTATCCCAATGGAGTTTGTGAACAAGATGAAGAAAGAAGGGAAGCTTATCATGGGAATTGGCCACCGCGTCAAATCGGTAAATGCCTTTTTTTGTTGAAGAAAATGGATTTTAAGATATAAACAATAATAAATAAGCATCATAAGCAACTACAGAAATACCTCTAGTCTCGTTTTTGAGGGAGAGTGGACCAGTGCGGAAACAAGTTAGAGGATAGGCTGGTCAAAAAGGTGGCTAGAACGTATAGTAGCATAGGAATAGAGCAATTATAACAGGATCATTTCAGTTTAACTTAAAAGTGTAGTAATAAAAAAAATAGGAACTTGAATTCAGGTCATGGTTAGGGACCATCTGTCAAAGGAATCGTCAATCGAACGCAAAACAAAACTATTCATTCATGTTTAACTTGTGTTAAGCTTTCTAGATCTTTTTGATGGGTATGTACTGTTATCAAGTTAAATTGCTTCGGTGTTTCAGAGTATTTTTTATTTTACAGTTTTTGTATATTATTCATTATCTCATAATTTTATTCATAGATCAACAATCCAGATATGAGAGTTCAGATTCTTAAGGATTATGTGAAGCAGCATTTCCCTGCAACGCCTCTTTTAGACTATGCGCTGGAAGTGGAGAAAATTACTACTTCCAAGGTATCAGTCCTTGCCACTATTTTTGTTTGTTTGTCTGTTTTTGTTGTTGTGTGGGGTGTGTGTGTGTAAGGTAGCTTGTAACGTTCAAGTGCCCTGGTATCTTCCTAACCTGTCCCCATTCACTATGAGAGCTTCAGCAGTAATACCCATTATTAGATTTTTTTGGGGGGAGGGGGGTTGGGAGGGGGGTTGACTACTAAGCCAGAGAGCTTGGGTGATTGTTTATTTTAGCAGCAGAGCCAACCTCTTGTCCCAGTAAATTGTTAGTATTAAGATTATCTAACTCCACCTTATCCTGTTTGCATTACTTTATTGTGTTGTTATAATAAATCATTGCTCTGGGGAGGGGAAAAGTGTTGCTGTTTAACTATAGAAGGTCATTGGAGCATGTGTTGCTTTAGCTTTTACTTTAAAACAAAGAGCTTGTATTGCTTACAACAGTGCAAGATCTTGTCTGAAGGGGAAGACAAGCCACTCCAGGAGGCATGATTGGCAGCCAGCCACAGTTTTTGAAGTTGCTTCAGAACAATACATTGCCTGTTGTGGAGAAAGAAAGTTAATTCTTCTTATATTTCCTCCTTATTCCAGAAACCGAACCTTATCCTGAATGTAGATGGTTTTATTGGTGTGGCCTTTGTTGATGTACTCAGGAACTGTGGCTCTTTTACACGGTATGAGCAGTTCAATTATCTTATTGTATCTGTGACGTTACTGGTGTTTGGTTATGGCAAAGGTTCCTACTCAGAGGAGACAATCTACCCAAGTATCCAGAGAAAAGTTGAAGTTCATTGGAGAGTAGGGATTTCAGTAGGCTGCATAGCTTGTTGCGTTTTACTCTGACTAGTATGGTGGTTCTCAACCTGTGGGTCCCCAGATGTTTTGGCCTTCAATTCCCAGAAATCCTAACAGCTGGTAAACTGGCTGGGAGTTGTAGGCCAAAACATCTGGGAACCCACAGGTTGAAAACCACTGGGCTAGTAGAACAGGAATATTGATCTTTAGCCCAGCTCAAATATGTCATCTTGGGGAAGTAATTGTACCTTTGCGACCACATTTCCATTTACAAACCCACACGATCTCTTCGATCTTCCAGAGAAGCTCTTCTCTCGCTCCTGCCTGCATCACAAGTGCGACTTGCGGGGACGAGAGAGAGGGCCTTCTTTGTGGTGGCCCCTCAGCTCTGCAACTCACTCCCCAGAGATATTAGGCAAGCCCCCATGCTGGCAATCTTCAGGAGGAATCTGAAAACCTGGTTATTCCAATGTGCCTTCAGTGATTGAACGTAAGATACTCCCTGACCAAAAACTGCACAAAATGACCTCAGTAGCACTTTTTCTTATGATTCGTGCAATTAAATCCTTCCTCATCCCCGGATCCTCCTCACGATGTTTGACATTGTCCTATCTCCCAGTGTTTTAAAATTTTATCCTGAATTTGGCCTTGCCCAGCGAAATCTTTTGTGTTTTAATGTCTGATTTTATATTATTGTGTTGCTTATTACATTGTTTTGCATTTCATGTATTTTATTTTTTGGTTTTATTATGTTTTTGTGTTATAATGTTGTGTATTGTACTGATGGGCGTGGCCTCATGGGCCTCAAGTTCCCTTGGGGGAGATGGAGCGGGGCATAAATAAAGATTATTATTATTATTATTATTATTATTATTATTATTATTATATGTTATACTTTAACAGTAGACTGTGACATTACAGAGTTGGGATACCTTTGAGATTTCTCTAACTAGTCTTTGGAAAAGCAAAAAAGCTCTACCAGAATGATGTCTTTGTGTTCTGGACACACTCCTGATTAAAGATGTCAGGAATCCACCACAGAAATATAATTATGCAAAAATAATGTTGGTTTGTGTTGCAGGGAAGAAGCTGATGAATATATTGATATAGGTGCTCTCAATGGCATTTTCGTCCTTGGCAGAAGCATGGGATTCATTGGTAAGTCTTGTTAATGACAGGATCAACTGCAAATCCCTTTCCCACCAGTCAGGAGGCTGTTCTGGTTCATTCCAGCAGTTGCAACTACTCTTCCCTGCCTTGGGAAAGTCTTTATATCTCTGGAAATCACATGCTCTCTAATTGCAAGACCCTTTATTGCCTAGCTACACCAACTCTATTTCAGTCCTTGATCACTTTCAAAGGAATATAATTGCTCTTTTCCTGTTTCCACCCCTTCCCTCTAATTGTTTGGACTTCAAATAACAAACAGAAGGTCCCTAACTGTGTTAAAGGGAATAAGACAGGCCCCATCCCTCCCCTCCTTTCGTAAGAGCTTGAAGAGCTGGTGGTTTCAACAAGCCTTTGAGAATGACCAGTTCTAGCTCAGCCCCAAACGTCGTTGAATATGGCCTTATACTTCCTACCTATTACCCCTGTCATCCCTCTAATGGGCCCTCGAAATGAGCAGCCACAGACCCATACCTGCTATTGCTGTTAGCCTATTATAGCACTGTACTTAATTACCGGTCCCTTCATATTTTGAGTTTGCACTAGCCTCGGCCCAGCCTTTTAAGTGCTCTGAACAGGCAGGATTATTTTTATATGTGGGTGTGTTATTATGGTAATTTTATGTTTATGTTGCTTTCTTAATTTTATGTCATACTGTTTACTCTGTATGTTTTTGCGATACTTGGAAACTGCCCTGATTCCCCTTCTGGGATATAGAGCGATATATAAATATATTATTATTATTATTATTATTATTATTATTATTATTATTATTATTTGAAACACAACAAGATGAGTCCACAGCACACACTCTGCTGGCTGTTGAATTGGATCATACATCGGACACTTCCCAAGTGTCTAGGACTGTGGATGTATTGGCGAATAATGCATGCAGATCCCAGTAAGGTGGCCTTCTGCAGCTGGCAGATTATAATTTTGTCAGCGCCGATTGTGTTTAAGTGCAGGCCAAGGTCTTTAGGCACTGCACCCAGTGTGCCGATCACCACTGGGACCACCTTTACTGGCTTGTGCCAGAGTCTTTGCATTATTATTATTATTATTATTATTATTATTATTATTATTGATCAGCTAATCCTAGAGACCACAAAGGGCCATCAAGTCCACCTCCCTACCATGCAGGAAAACACAATCAAAGTATTCCTGACAGATTTCCATCCATCCTCTGCTTAAAACTTGTGCACCAGTTGCGCCCGTACCTTGGGAAGTCGGATCTGGCCACAGTGGTCCACGCTCTTGTTACATCCCGAATAGACTACTGCAACACACTCTACGTGGGTGTTGCCTTTGAAGACTGTTCGGAAACTTTAATTAGTCCCGTGGGCGGCTGCCAGATTACTCACTGGAGCATCATACAGGGAGCATATCACCCTTCTGTTGTGTCAGCTCCACTGGCTGCCGATCCAGTTCCGAGCACAATTCAAAGTGCTGGTTTTGACCTACAAAATCCTATACGGCTCCGGCCCAGCGTATCTGTCCAAACGCATCTCCCTCTATGTCTCACCTCGGAGTCTGAGATCTTCTGGGGAGGCCCTGCTCTCGACCCCACCTTTATCACAAGTGAGATTGGTGGCGACGAGAAGCAGGGCGTTCTCGGCAGTGGCTCCTCACCTATGGAATTCACTCCCCGGAGAAGTTAGGTCATCGACATCCCTCCTCTCCTTCAGAAGGAAATTAAAAACATGGTTGTGGGACCAGGCTTTCGTGCAATCTGGCAGTTAGACAAGAACAATGATGACTAGACAAAATGAAATGAATTTATGGATTCTGAGATGGTGAATGCTGAGTACTGACTGGTTTTATTGATTTTATTGATTTTGTTGTATAAAGTGACTGTTTAATTGTTATAATTGCTGTATACATGTTTTATCCATTGTTTATGTTTATGCTGGCATCGAATTGTGCCTTTTGTAAGCCACCCTGAGTCCCCCCTCGGGGGTTGAGAAGGGCAGGGTAGAAATGCGTGAAATAAAAACAACCTTCCGGAGAAGGGGACTCCACCGTGCTCCAAGGCACCACTGCCAAACAGCTCTTACCATCAGGAAGTTATTTCTAATGTTTAGGTGCAGTCTCTTTCCCTGTAATTTTAATCTTAATTCCAGCATTTAAATATGTGCTTTCTAAAGAACACACATCTGTTTTAAATCTTTAACTTTTCAGCATCAGCACATGACCACAGGTCCTAGTATAATGCAAGGAGAAAATCTTCTGTCTTCCTTATGTAGTGTTTATAATTTTAAACACTTCTGTCAAGTCTCCCTTTTTGTAAGGGATGTGGCAAAAGGCGGCTGTGGTTGTAATTTTGTTATCTATACTGCCTGGGGTCATTGCCTCTTGTCCTGTTACTTGGATCATTGGGTGGATATAATTCCTAGAATGAAGTTCTGTGTCTTCTAATAGTTGGGGGAAAGCATATGGTATGTAAGATCTTAAAAATAAGTAAACAATAAGCACTCTTTAAATTCCAGGACATTACCTTGACCAGAAGAGGTTGAAGCAGGGTCTCTACCGTCACCCGTGGGATGACATCTCCTATGTGTTACCAGAGCATATGACTATGTGAAAGTAAAAGGAGCGAAATGGCTGGCTTTTACTGAAGGCCAAAGTGGGTATGCATTTATTGTATGCACTAGCTGTCAAGGTATAGGAAACCAAGGACTGATCCGGCTGAAATTCTATACGAGACAGCCATTATAAGCCTAGATGTGGATTCTATAAATAATGATAAACCAAAACCTGTTGCTATTTCCTGCTGTATTTAATATATAAAAGCAGATGCACTGCCTTTGCCTTTTCTTTTGAGGGTTTTTATTTTTCTCTTCCTCATCCCACAGCTTTTCTGCAGTATTGTCTGGCCAGATTTTAACTTTTTTTAATTTTGTCTATGACGGCATTAGACTTGAAGGACCTTAGAGCCGTTGAGTCTGTTTTACCAACATCTCGAAGAAGATTGTCCTCACAAGCTGTATAATTTTGTGACACATTTGTCTTGTCCCTATATGTTCATCTTCACAATTATATTTCCACTGAGCAGGTCTACTGCTGTCTTAATAAGCCATTCCAAGGCTGGTGTTGTAATTTTAAAAGGTAAACTGATAAGATAAGCTCTTATTCAAAACTGTGAAATTTGCGTGTATTCCAATTTCTCTATTTATGCAACTAATATTTGTACTTATCACGAAACAACAACCACCTAGACCTACAGTTCTTGCAAAAGCTGGACCATGGAGAGTATGTGTAGACATAAGATACTTCATCTTTGGGCCACTAACATATCCACAACTGTGTGTAGTCCTTTATTTGTCTATGTATTATAACCTTGTCTCAAATAAATAGTATAATAATATATTGGCTTATCTGAGTTTTTTGAATAATTACTTCAGTAGGAGACATGTAAACACTCACAGTTTGGAGACTTGCTGGGGAAACCTAGATCCTCATTGGAGTGGGGGGAAAAACATTAAAATGTAAAATGTCCTCACTTTATATGAGTATATAAAATGCCTTGAAACTATTTGCTGTTTTACAAACCCTTATGAAAATGCCTTACTGAAGGATGTGAAGCCAGACTACTATTTCTGTCTCATAGTGTCGTAAACAAGGAACAGGTACACGCAACTGATTATGCTATCATCTTTGTTTTCATACCAAATAGGATACAGCATACCAAATAGGATACAAATAGGATCACATTGCTAGTTTCCCTCATACTGTCATTGTTCTCAGATCCTTTGAGGAAGAAAGAAAGTTGGGAGTCAAGTAAAAGAGATACTCTTAAAGACAGAAATACTGAATTTATTGCCCTAGAGCAGCGGTTCTCAACCTGGGGGTCACCTGGCCATTTCGGAGGGGTCGTGAGGCTGCCTCTGTTGGCCCCGCCCCAAGAGCGCGGGCCCCGGCTTCGTGCAAAGGCCACCTCGCCTGCCTCGCTCTCTTGCTATTCGGCGAGGGGGCCTCCACGTGAGGCGTGGCCTGGCGCGAAGGTCTCGCTCTCTCACCATCCGACGAGGGGGCCTCCACATGAGACGTGGCCTGGCACGAAGCCTGCCTCGCTCTCTCGCCTTCTGGCGAGGGGGCAGGGCAGGGCAGGGGTCTTCCGCGCGAAGCCTGCCTCACTCTCTCACCATTCGGCGAGGGGTCCTCCACGCGAGGCCTGGCCTGGCGCGAAGCCTTCCTTGCCATCCGGCATTTTCCCCAAACTCCTCTAGTGTTCAAATTTGGCCATATTGAGTATTCATGCCATGTTTGGTCCAGATCCATATTTATTTGGCTTAACAATGCTCTCCAGATGTAGGTGAACTACATCTCCCCTAAATCACTGTCAATTCCTCCCAAAACCCTCTAGTATTTTTTGTTTGACATGGGAGTTCTGTGTGAAGGTCTCAGTGATCTGTGGGAGTCAGCGCTGAATCAGCTGAAGGTACTGCAAATCCCATCATCTGTTTTCCATACTCCCACAAACATATTTTTTCTGATTAATCATGATGTTTTAATTACGTTGAATTTGTAACTATGAAAACACATCCTTCATATCAGATATTTACATTAAAATTTGTAACAATAGCAAAATTACAGTTATAAAGGAGCAACGAAAATAATTTTATGGTCGGGGGTCAACACGAGGAACCATATTTAGGGGTCCCAGTGTTAGAAAGGTTGAGAACCATTGCCCTAGAGCCTTCTTGTATTTTCACTGGTATTAAGCAACATCTTCCAACTTAAGACACAGCATGATACAATTATTTATTTGTTTGTTTGTTTGTTTGTTTGTTTATAGGCCGCCCTATCTCCCTGTAGGGACTCAGGGCAGTTTCAAACATATATAACAAACATTCGGTGCCAGCAAAGAGAAGTATACAAACAAATTGCAACAAAGCAGATCACATCAAACAACCCGACTTTAAAACTTAATGAGAAGCAAAATAGCAAAGATAATACTTAAAAATCCATATAGATTAAAATACATAATATAAATTTATCACTAGATAAAACAACTAGAAGTTGGTGACTAAAACCCAAAGAAGGTTGAGATGATTTGCCGCAATCAACAGACTGAAATCAATTCCAGTATCTAGACAAGGTTTAGCATCTAGAAAAGGTTTAGCATATCTAGATGAGGATGTAGGTCAAGGGGTGTTAAGTCTTCCTCTTCACCATATGTCAGGGTGTGTAGATGGGTTTTATCAGCTTTTTGAAGGCGAGGAGATAGGGAGCAGTTTTTAGTTCTTTAAAGGAACACCAATACCATCGTGACCGTGCGCCGCATGGTGTCCTGGAGCTACTTGGCCACCAGCCCCACACCCTCTGCCCCCTCGTAAGTATCCTGCTATCATATTGGCAGCCATGGTGGATCGGTCTCCTCCAACCCCTCCAGTAGGTTAAGTTGGTCATAGGGATTCTGTGTGCCCCGTTTGGTCCAGATCCGTCCTCGGTGGTGCTCACAGTGTCTCTGGTTGTAAGTGAACTACAACTCCCAGAAATGAAGTTCAGTTCCCCCCAAAGCCCTTTTGTATTTGAAAGGTCAGTGGTTCAAAACCGGGGAGTGGGGTGAGCTCCTGCCATTAGGCCCAGAGGAAGAAAAGGGAAGGAAAGAAGAAGAGGACAGTTCCATCTTGTCTCCTGCATATGTCATCAGTTGGAGACTCCTCCTCCCAGCACCAACCGCTATTCTGAGTCAAAGTGAAGACAGGGGAGGCCAGTGGACAATTCCATCTTGACTCCTGTGCTATGCTAATTTATAATATAATATAATATATTGTATATACATATAAGATTTATAATATTATCTATATATATATATAAATGTTCTGTGCATAATTAGTACCTTAAAAACAAAAGAACCAATGAACGAAATCACACCAAATTTGGCAACAAAACGTCTCACAACACAAGGAGTGACCTTCACTCAAAAAATGATTTTGTCATTTGGGTGTTGTAGTTGCTGGGATTTATAGTTCACTTATAAGCAAAGAGCATTCTGAACCCCACCAACGATGGAATTGAACCAAACTTGGCACTCAGTTCTCCCATGACCAACAGAAAATACTGGAAGGGTTTAGTGAGCATTGACCTTGAGTTTGGGAGTTGTAGTTCACCTATATCCAGAGATCACTGTGGACTCAAACAATGATGGATCGGGACCAAACTCTACACAAATACTCAGTATATCCAAATGTGAACACTGGTGGAGTTTGGGGAAAATAGAATCTCAACATTTGGGAGTTGTAGTTGCTGGAATTTATAGTTCACCTACAATCACAGAGCATTCTGAACCCCACCAACAATGGAATTGAACCAAACTTGGCACACAGCTCTCCCATGACCATCAGAGTGGGCCACAGTAATTTTACATGTAATATTTTATATTACATGTAAAATTACTAATAATATTACAATATAATTGTATAGTACAATATAGTGATGTATAGCGCTGATATTGTACTGTGGTCATGGTATAATGTACTGTGTATGTGTGTCTCTCTCTCGTAAGTTGCTCTGAGTCCCCTTCGGGGTGAGAAGGGCAGCATATAAATGTTGCAAATAAATAAATAAATAAAACATTGTAAAGTGTAACTAAGGCATATATATAAAAAGCTTTGGGTGGCACAGGGAGGGGTTAACTCTCCTGTGATGCTTGTTTTGCTGTCCGTGCCTTCACCTCACTTTCTGTCCCTGTGTGATAATTGGATTTCAACAAGAATGGTGTGTTGTGGAAATAAGGATTGATGAGAAAGCTTCATTGGAGACACCTTTTCCCTATGATAACTCTTCCACAAGTGAATTTCCCTTCAGAGGTGTAGATTTCTCTCACTTCCTGTTGTCTCAGACCCATTCCTAACTTTGTAAGTCAGATGTTTGTAATCCAGAGACTACCTGTACATAAAAGTCTCAAGTATGTCTGTTGGTTAATACCCCAAAGGCAGTTGCTAGGTGAATGGCCCTCTGATGTCACTGGGAAAGAAAGGTGATAAGTGTCTGAGGGGAAGGGAGCAGGGATGGAAAGAGTCTATCCTTTCTATCTTCAAGAAGGGAAAAAAGGACAACCCAACAATTACCATCTGGTCAGCCACATCGATACCAGGCAAAATTCTGGAAAAGATAATTCTGGAAATGGTCTGCAAACGAATGGTCTTCGAAACAAATGCAATAATCACTAATAGTCAACACGGATTTATCAAAAATAAGTCATTCCCGACTAATCTGATCTGCTTTTTTGATAGAGTTACAAGCTGGGTAGATGCAGGGAATGCCGTGGATGTAGCGTATCTAGACTTCAGTAAGTCCTTCGACAAGGTCCCCCATGACCTTCTGGCAAGCAAACTAGTCCAATGTGGGCTAGGCAAAACTACGGTTAGGAGGATCTGTAATTGGTTAAATGGACAAACCCAGAGGATGATTCTCCCCAATGGTTCCTCTTCATCCTGGAAAGAAGTGATGAGTGGAGTGCCATAAGCAGGGTTCGACCTGGGCCAGGTCCTGTTCAATATCTTTATTAATGACTTAGATGAAGGGTTAGAAGGCATGATCATCAAGTTTGCTGACGAGGCAGAAAAAAATGAAATGCTAAGTTACAGAATGGGGGACGCCTGGCTCGACAGCAGTATGTGTGAAAAAGATCTTGGAGTCCTCGTGGACAACAAGTTAAACACGAGCCAATAATGTCAAGCAGCAGCTAAAAAAGCCAATGGGATTTTGGCCTGCAAAAATAGTAGTATAGTGCCTAGATCCAGGGAAGTCATGCTACCCCTTTGTTCTCCCTTGGGCAGACCACATCTGAAATACTTGTGTCCAGTTCTGGGCATCACAATTGAAGGGAGATGTTGACAAGCTGGAATGTGTCCAGAGGAGGGCAACTCAATGATCAAGGGTCTGGAGAACAAGCCCTATGAGGAGCAGCTTAAAGAGCTGGACATGTTTAGCCTGAAGAAGAGAAGGCTGAGAGGAGACATGATAACCATGTATAAATATGTGAGGGGAAGTCATAGGGAGGAGGGAGCAGGCTTGTTTTCTGCCCTGGAGACTAGGACGCAGAACAATGGCTTCAAACTACAGGAAAGGAGATTCCACCTGAACATTAGGAAGAACTTCCTAACTGTGAGAGCTGTTCAGCAGTAGAACTCTCTGTCCCAGACTGTAATGGAGGCTTATTCTGTGGAGACTTTTAAACAGGCTGGATGGCCATCTGTTGGGGGTGCTTTGAATGTAAGATTCCTATTTCTTGGCAAGTGGTTGGACTGGATGGCCCATGAGGTCTCCTCCAATTCTGTGATTCTATGAGTCACAATGAGAGCTATGTTGCCATGGAGACATCTCAAAGCCGGAGAAGGGAGAAAGTAGGCAGGCAGGGGTCCCAAGTACATCTGGGCAAGGCCGGGTTTATATGGAAATGGAGCTAAAAATGAAGACAGTTGTCTGTCAGTTAACCAGGCTTTAGGATTTAACAATAAAACTTTCAGCATGTTTTCCTAGCAAAGAAGTGGTTAATGTAATGTCTTTGACAGGGGTATTATGCACTGCCAGTATAGGAACCATATGCAAAAGCTGAGCAGCCAGGCTTTGAAGCTGCAAGGCTATTTAATGCTAATCAGAGTGGCCAAAATTGCAACATTCACACCTGCCTCAAACAGACAAGAGTTCTTTCTCTCACCCTGGACATTTCACACAAAACCAAAGTACTCTTCCAGCAGTCACCAGCCAACCCCTCTCCAATGCCAGAATACAGCTTAATGGTGTAACATTAGAAAATGTTGATCATTTCTGCTACCTTGGCAGCCACCTCTCCACAAAAGTCAACATTGACACTGAAATACAACACTGCCTGAGCTCTGCGAGTGCAGCATTTTTCTTAATGAAGCAGAGAGTGTTTGAGGAACCGGGACATCCGTAGGGATACCAAGGTGCTTGTTTATAAAGCTATTGTCCTCCCAACCCTGTTTTACGCTTGTGAGACGTGAACTGTCTACAGACGTCACATGCAACTCCTGGAACAATTCCATCAGCGCTGCCTCCGGAAAATCCTGCAAATCTCTTGGGAAGACAAGCGAACAAGTGTCAGTGTGCTGGAAGAAGCAAAGACCACTAGCACTGAAGCGATTGTCCTCCGCCATCAACTCCGCTGGACCGGCCATGTTGTCCGGATGCCCGACAACTGTCTCTCAAAGCATTTGCTCTACTCCAAACTCAAGAACGGAAAACGAAATGTTGGCGGACAGGAAAAGAGATTTAAAGATGGGCTCAAAGCCAACCTTAAAAACTGGCATAGACACTGAGAACTGGGAAGTCCTGGCCCTTTTGCACTCCAGCTGAAGGTCAGCTGTGACCAGCAGTGCTGCAGAATTTGAAGAGGCACAAATGGAGGGTGAAAGAGAGAAACGTGCTAAGAGGAAGGCATATCAAGCCAACCCCGACCGGGACTGCCTTCCACCTGGAAACCAATGCCCTCACTGCGGAAGAAGATGCAGATCAAGAATAGGGCTCCACAGCCACCTACAGACTCACAAGAATTCTGATCCTGGAAGACTATCCTACTCGGCCAACAAGGGATCACTTAAAGAAAGTGTGCATAGGAATTCATTCATGTTTTTTTCAGATTATAATCCGGCCCGCCAACAGTTTGAGGGGCTGTGACCTGGCCCCCTGTTTAAAAAGTTTTAGGACCCCTGACCTAGAGCTTCAGAGAGCTTCTGTTCCATCTCAAAGCTCCCTGCTTGAGTGGTGATGGCACGATCATCAGCCTAGATCAGTGATGGGCAACCTTTAGAGCTTGGTGTGTCAAAATTCGCCAAAAACCAGAGCAGAATTTGGGTGGGATGTCAGTTCGAGAGAAAAAACATAATTTTGCAATATTTATAGTTTAAATAAGAAAAATGTATAATTCATGCTGAGTTATGGAGTAAACAATGCTCAAACGTGCATATGTTAAATTTGTAGAGCCCTTTACAAACTTAAGGATGGAATTAGTTTGGCTCTTATAAGGTGTACTTCTCTGTATGCGACCATTTGTGTCTGTGTGTCATCAAAAATAGCCATGTGTGTCAGTGCTGACACATGTGTCATAGGTTCACCATCATGGGCCTAGATGAAACTCTCTGCCCCTTCTGGCAGTGGCTGGTCATTTGTGTAGATGTTGAACATGGATGGAGCAAGCACGCTCCCCTGGGGCAGGCAGTTCTTCTGTTTCCGCCATCTGCTTCTCTGGAACTCAACAAAAAAGCTCCTGTTCTGTAGCAGGTTTCCTATGAGGCGGGTGAGGTGGTAGTCCTTTGTGATACTATACATTTTTCTCAGGAGGAGGCAGTGGTTTACACTATCACAGTGGTTCTCAACCTTGCTAATGCCGTGACCCCTTAATGCAGTTCCATATGTTGTGGTGACCCCCAACCATAATATTGTTTTTGTTGCTACTTGATACTTGTCATTTTGCTACTTTATAAATCGTAATGTAAATATCCGATATGCAGGATGTATTTTCATTCACTGAAATGGACTACCACCTCACCCGCCTCATAGGAAACTGGACTAAATTGAGCAGAAAAACCAATTATGCCCAAATCTGAATGCTAGTGGGGGTGGGGGAGGATTGATCTTGTAATTTGGGAGTTGTGGTTGCTGGGATTTATAGTTCACCTATAATCAAAGAACATTCTGAACTCCACCAATGATGGAATTGAACGGAACTTGGCACACAGAGCTCCCATGACGATTAGAAAACATTGGAAGGGTTTTGTGGGCATTGACCTTGAGATTGGGAGTTGTAGTTCACCTATATCCAGAGGAGTGCTGTGGATTCATGCAATGATGGATCTGGAGCAAACTTGGCATGAATACTCAATATGCCCAAATGTGAACACTGTGGAGTCTGGAGAAAATAGACCTTGACATTTGGGAGTTGTAGTTATTGGGATTTATAGTTCACTTACAATCAAAGAGCATTCTGAACTTGACCAACAATAGAATTGGGTCAAACTTCCCACACAGAATCCCAATGACCATAGAATCATAGAATCAAAGAGTTGGAAGAGACCTCATGGGCCATCCAGTCCAACCCCCTGCCAAGAAGCAGGAATATTGCATTCAAATCACCCCTGACGGATGGCCATCCAGCCTCTGTTTAATGGCCATCTGACCAACAGAAAATACTGTTTTCTGATGGTCTTTGGCGACCCCTTTGACACCCCCCCCCCACGACCCCCTCAGGGGTCCCGACCCCCAGGTTGAGAAATACTGCACTATCATAAACCGCTGACAGGTCTATGAAGACAAATCCATGGTAAACAATTGTGAGATTTTCAAGTGGGCCAGTTCCATCTTCTGTTTCCATAGCTCTACGTTTACGTCAGTGACGTCACTCGGGCGTCACCACGCCGAGGGAGCGCCTGTTGGAGTTGGTTGAGGGGGTAGAACCAAGATGGCGGCGGCTGGAGGCGGAGGGGACTTGGACGGCGGGGGGCACGGCGCTCCGGAGAGCGGCAGCGTCCTCGGCGCGGAAGGCGAGTCTGGGGCGGAGGCGGAGCCCGACTCGGAGGTCTTCTCCTGCGTGGCCCACTGCTCCGAGCTGGCCTGCCGGCAGAACGAGCAGCGACGCCTGGGCCTGTTCTGTGACGTCACGTTGGCCTTCGGCGGCGGCGGCGGGGAGAGCGGCGGAGTGGGCGGGGCCTCCCCGCGCGCGGACCCGCCCCCTCGCGAGTTCCGCGCGCACCGCTCCGTCCTGGCCGCCGCTACCGAGTACTTCGCGCCTCTGCTTTCCGGAGACTTCGCCGAGTCCCGCTCGGGCCGCGTAGAGCTGCGGAAATGGAGCTCCGAGGCCGGGCCGGATCCGGAGACGGTGGAAGCCGTCATCAGCTTCATGTACACGGGCCGAGTCCGCGTCAGCCCCGGCAACGTCCACGAGGTCCTAGAGCTGGCCGACAGGTGAGTTTGAGGGCACTGTGCAGGCAGTCCCGAAGTTACGAACAAGATAGGCTCTGTGGGTTTGTTCTTAAGTTGAGTTCTTAGTTGTAACTTTTGCAAGTGTAACGCTAGCCATATCTATCTATCAATCCTTGCATAGCATAGGGAAGAATTAACACCCCAAAAATCACAGAATAATAGAGTTGGGAGAGACCACATGGGTCATCTAGTCCAACCCCCTGCCAAGCAGGAAATGCACCATCAAAGTAATAATAATCTATATCAGGGATCCACAAACTTTTTAAACAGAAGGCCAGGTCACAGTTCCTCAAACTGTTGGAGGGCCGGATTATAATTTGAAAAAAAAACATGAATGAATTCCTATGCATGCCACATATCTTATTTGTAGTTCAAAAATCACTTAAAAACAATACAATAATTAAAATGAAGAACAATTTAACAAATATAAACTTATTAGTATCTCAATGGGAAGTATGGGCCTGCTTCTGGCTCATGAGATAGCATTGTTGTCATTGTTGTTGTGTGCTCTCAAGTCGTTTCAGACTTAGGTTGACCCTGAGCGAGGGCCGGGTAAATTTATTTATTTATTTATTTATTTACTTTGCTTGTATACCGCAGTTTCTCAGCCCGTAGGCAACTCAACGCGGTTCACAACAAGAGCAAAAAGACAATCATAACAACATACAATTTTAAAACCATTAACAGCATAGTATACAAAGTAATGACACATCAATAACAACACATTAACGTCTCGTACTAGAATCGTGATCCAATTCGTCGTCCATAATTCCGTTCCTATGTTCATTGTATTCATTGCACTATCCGAATGCCTGTTCAAACAGCCAGGTTTTTAGTTTTCTTCAAAACACCATTAATGTAGGAGCTGATCTAATGTCCATGGGAAGGGCGTTCCACAGCCGAGGGACCACCACAGAGAAGGCCCTGTCCCTCGTCTCCGCCAGCCGTGCTTGTGATGCAGGCGGGATCGAGAGCAGGGCCTCCCCAGAAGATCTTAGAGTCCTGGTGGGTTCGTAAGCAGAGATACGTTCAGATAGGTAACTTGGGCCCGAGTCGTTTAGGGCTTTATAGGCCAAAGCCAGCACTTTGAATTGAGCCCGGTAGCAAATCGGCAGCCGGTGGAGCTGGTGCAGCAGAGGAGTTGTATGCTCCCTGCGCTCCGCTCCTGTTAGTATCATGGCTGCCGAGCGTTGGACTAGTTGGAGCTTCCGAGCCGTCTTCAAAGGCAACCCCACGTAGAGAGCGTTGCAGTAGTCTAGACGGGATGTAACCAGAGCATGGACTACCGTGGCCAAGTCAGACTTCCCAAGGTACGGTTGCAGCTGGCGCACAAGCTTTAACTGTGTGAATGCTCCCCTGGTCACCGCTGAAACCTGGGGTTCCAGGCTCAGCTATGAGTCCAGGATCACACCCAAGCTGCGAACCTGCATCTTCAGGGGGAGTGCGACCCCATCTAACACAGGCCATGGAGGGCTGCATCCGGCCCCCGGGCCTTAGTTTGAGGACCCCTGATCTATATAAATAAAAATGTAATGTTAATTTGTGGGATTAACATAACTCATAAACCAATGGATGAATTGACACAAATTTGGACACAAGACACCTATCAGGCCAACGAGTGACCATCACTCATAAAAAACTGGAAAACACAGCAGAAGAGATGTTAAATGCCAAAAAACAAAAATTACATTACAACGCATGCACAAAACAACATATATATACACATACACAAATATATACACACACATATGCATACATAAAACACATATACAAAGACTGGGCCACAGAGGATGGCTAGTCTATATAAATTTAAAAATGTAATGTTCATTTGTGGGATTAACAGAACTCAAAAACCACTGGACGAATTGACATCAGATTTGGACACAAGACACCTAACAACCCAATGTATGCCCTTCACTCAAAAAAATGATTTTATCTTTTGGGAATTGTAGTTCTTGGGATTTAAAGTTCACCTACAATCAAAGCATTCTGAACTCCACCAATAATGGAATTGAACCAAAGGTGACACACGGGACTCCCATGACCAACAGAAAACACCAGAAGGGTTTGGTGGGCATTGACCTTGAGTTTGGGAGTTGTAGTTCACCTACATCCAGAGAGCACTGTGGACTCAAACAATGATGGATCTGGACCAAACTTGGCACAAATATTCCATATGCCCAAATATGAATACATATGGAGTTTGCGGGGAATAAAGATTGACATTTGGGAGTTGTAGTTACTGGGATTTACAGTTCACCTACAATCAAAGAGCATTCTGAATCCCACAAACAACAGAATTGGGGCAAACTTCTAACACAGAACCCTCATGACCAACAGAAAAGACTTAAGGCCATCCAGTCCAACTTTCTTCACCAGGGCAAGAAAATGTAATCAGAGCCCTCCTGACAAAGAGCCATCCAGCCATAAATATAGATAGATATATAGGTTTCACACACACACACAGATATAATATCATAGATTTGAAAGGGACCCCTACAGAATGACAGTTATATGTTGCATGTTCCAGAGTAGGCAAACCAGACACTCTCCACATCAACACTGACAAAGAAACAACAAGAAATACTGTTTACCCACAACCATAAATAAATTACATAGATTAGAAACCATTACTTTATTTGCCAGATCACCAGACTGGGCCACAACAACGCGTGACAAGGGACAGCTAGTCTATATAAATAAAAATGTAGTGTTCGTTTGTGGGATTAACATAACTCGAAAACCACTGGATGACACCAAATTTGGACACAATACACCTATCAGGCCAAATAGTGACTATCAGCCATAAAACACTGAAAAACACAGCAGAAGGGACTTAAAAAGCCAAAAAACAAAATATACATTGCAACATATGCACAAAACCACACACATATATATGCAAACACACATATACACAAATATATACACACGCAAAACACATACACAAATATATACACACACAAAACACAGCGACACGTGGCAGGAGATGGCTTACAATAAAGAAATGAATTCAATAAATGATAATACACATACAGTAATCACATATCAGTAAAAACAAAATGGCACAGTAGTGTTAACATAAATAAACAATATAAATGACTATTAAGCCCTGTAAAAACTCTGTGTGTGTGTATATAAAGGTAAAGTTTTCCCTTGACATTAAGTCTAGTTGTGTCCAGCTCTGGAGGTTGGTGGTCATCTCAATTTCTAAGCCGAAGAGCCAGCATTGTCCGTAGACACCTAGGTAATGTGGCTGGCATGACTACATGGAGCGTCATTACCTTCCCACAGAAGCAGTATCTATTGATCTACTCACATTTGCATGTTTTCAAATGTGACGCAGCTGGCTCGGAGTCAGCAGCATTAAGATCACTACTAACCAAAAGGTCATGAGTTCGAAGCCAGCCCAGGTCAGCATGAGCTTCCGACCAATTTGTGTAGCTTGCTGTTGACTTTTGGAGCCCGAAAGACAATTCCATCTGTCAAGTAGAAAATTTAGGTATCGCTTATGCGGGGAGGCTAATTTTCAACGCCATAAAAAAATCACCAGCAAGCATGCAAAGAATGAGGAAGTACTTCATCAGTGTCACAAATGGATGGTGAAGCGACAGCTCCCCTGGTAGTCAGAATACCCTCATGAAAAAGCTGGAATGTTAAATAGCCTCTGAGTATCTGTCTATATATGTTGTGTGTCTATGGCATTGAATGTTTGCCATGTATATGTACATTGTAATCCTCCCTGAGCCCCCTGCGGGGTGAGAAGGGCATAATATAAATACAAACAATAAATAAATAAATAGGCAGAGTCTGGGGCTAACAGTGGGAGCTCACTCCACTCTGCAGATTCAAACCTCCGATGTTCTGATCAGCAAGTTAAGCAGCTTAGTAGTTTAACCAGCAGCGCCACCGTGGTCCCAGTATATATATAGTATATACGTAAAGACCATTTAACACCAGGGTATCCAGCATTATAAATTATAGTCTTAATAACCCTTTAAAGTCCTATCCAATAGGGTGGTTGATGCTCTTAGCCATTATCAAAAGCCTGCTTAAATAGCCAGGTTTTCAGCTCCTTCCTAAAAGTTATAAGGGTAGGTGCTTATCTAATTTCCTTGGCCAGGGAATTCCAAAGTTCGGGGGCCACTGCCTAGAAGGCCCTCTCCCTTGTCCCCACCAACCTCTCCTGTGAGGGAGGTCGGATTGAGACCCCCGAGTGATCTTACCCCACTCTTTTCACCCTGAAGGGGACTCAGAGCGGCTTCCAAGTTGGCAATATTCAATTCCATACAAACAAATAAAAACAGTATTCACAAATATTAAAATTATTAAAAATTTAAAAATCATAGCACATTAATACATTACATTAATACATTATAATCAGCTATTAAAACCACACAAATCCGAAGTCATAGTCCAGGAGCCATTTCAATCATATTACGCTTACTTCATTTCCGCCTATTGTACTGATTATTCTCCAAAGGCTTGGTCCCAAAGCCAAGTTTTCAGTTTCTTTCTGAAGGTCAGGAGGGAGGGGGCTGATCTAATTTCACTGGGAAAATTATCCACCATTAGAGAAAGTCGTAAATGGAACTATACAAATAATCATGCATGTGATTTTGTAAACCTTACAGAAAGCTTTCTGTGTCAAATTGAATTATGGCTTTGTCTGGGTTGTTATTCTTTGATGTTGGACAATCAAACCAGATTTAAGAAGTTATTAGAAGGATAATGGCACTTGTTGCTTCTGTTTCCTTGCAGTGTGAAAAGCATGCTATAACTTGTTTCCAACCCTGTCTGTGGGCTGTCTCAGCTGTCTTCTTCTTTTGCAGGTTTTTACTGCTACGTTTGAAAGATTTCTGTGGGGAGTTCCTCAAGAAGAAGCTGAGTCTCTCCAATTCTGTGGCAATCCATAGCCTGGCTCACATGTACTCTTTAAACCAGTTGGCTTTAAAAGCTGCTGACATGATCAGGAGGAATTTCTACAAAGTCATTCAAGATGAGGAGTTCTACACGTTGCCATTCCACCTCATAAGAGACTGGCTTTCAGACATAGAAATCACTGTAGACTCAGAAGAAGTTCTCTTTGAGATGGTTGTAAAGTGGGTTCAAAGAAATCCTGATGAAAGAGAAAAGTACTTTGGGGAGCTCTTTAAGCTGCTCCGTTTATCACAAATGAAACCCACTTATTTGACCCGACATGTCAAATCTGAAAGGCTTGTTTGCAGCAATGAAATGTGCCTCAAACTTGTGTCAGAAGCAGTGGAAAGCCATGCACTCAGAGCTGAGAATTTGCTGTTAGGGACCCTCCAACAAGTGACTTCCTCCATAACCTCACTGCCTCGCTTTGGTCAAAACATGGATGTCATCATGGTCATTGGTGGCGTATCTGAGGGAGGTGACTACTTGAGCGAGTGTGTGGGGTATTTTATTGATGAAGATAGGTGGGTGAACTTACCACACATACACAATCATCTTGATGGACATGCTGTGGTAGTAACAGAATCCTATGTTTATGTAGCAGGTTCCATGGAGCCTGGCTTCGCCAAGACTGTGGAAAGGTACAACCCAAATCGAAATGTTTGGGAGCAGGTTTCTAATCTCATAACAAGAAAGCATTCTTTTGGACTCACAGAGGTAAAAGGGAACTTGTATAGCATAGGTGGGCATGGGAATTTTATTCCTGGGTTCAAAGATGTAGCAGTCTACCACCCAGATCAAGACAAGTGGCACAATTTGGAATCTGCACCAAAGATACTTCGGGATGTTAAAGTGATCACAGTAGATGACAGGTTTGTTTACATGGCTGCCCGCACACCTGTAGATGGGGATAATGAAGAGGGCTTAAGGAGTGTCATTGTTCGATACGATGCAGATGCAAGACAGTGGCAGGATTCTGAGTCTTTGCCTCTTCTTGACAACTACTGCTGCTTTCAGATGGCTGTGGCCAACACCAACTTTTACCACACCGCCTCATGCTGCCCCAGAAGTTATTCCCTGGATCATGAAGAGGTCAAGAGGAAGATCTCCGGTCAAGTATCTGATGACATTCTGGAAAGCTTGCCACCAGAGGTGCTTAGCATTGAGGGGGCAGCTGTCTGCTATTATAAAGATGATGTCTTCATCATAGGTGGGTGGAAAAATAGTGATGACACAGACAAACAATACAGGAAAGAGGCTTACCGCTATTGCGCAGAAAGGAAACGATGGCTGCTGCTCCCTCCTATGCCTCAGCCACGATGCCGTGCTACAGCCTGTCACGTAAGAATCCCCTTCCGGTCCTTGCATGGTACCCAGCGATATCCGATGCCACAAAACCTAATGTGGCAAAAGGACCGGATCCGGCAGATGCAAGAGATTCACCGTCATTCCTTAAGTTTGCGGAGAATGCCACGGTCTCAGATTGAGTGCTAACACAAATAAATGGAGTTTGAGAACGCCCTGTCTGCTCTGCCATGCAAAACATGGACTTTCAGTAGTAACCTGAGTTGCTCTGTTTAAGCAATGGTGATTGTTATAGGAGAGCTAGCCCTCTGGTAGTTAAAACAGTTTGCCAGGATTACAAGCACCACAGGAATACTTCAGGTATATTAGCCATAACATGAAGGTAGGCACACTTACAAAATCCCCAAAGCTTTTAGTTTTTACCGTGGATGAGATGCAAAGTCAAAATCTAGCAATTGTAGATGATATGTCCAGTAAGTATAGAAATCCAGCACAGTTTCTTCCCTCCTCTTCTCAGAAAATTCTGTATTAAGATATATTTGTTCTAGTCAGGGATGAAAGGATTTTCCCAAGTATTGGAGGCTCTCACTCGTCTTTAAAGTATTTATATTAAGCATGTGAAGAATTACATTTCTACTTGTTTTAAAAGATAGTTAATATAACACTTGTTTCAAAGTTGCTTTTTTAAAGGCTCTCTCTTTTTTTGCTTTTTTATTATTTTTTAAAATCTGCAGTTACTGTGAGTCTGCTTGTTTCTCGTTGAGTCATGTGCAATAGTTAAAGAATGAGCCCCTATATAATGAGGAGTAAAGCACAAACCTTTCAGAGAACTTCAAAACGTTCCATACTTATAAATATTTTATAGTTGTATTTATCTAGAATGCTTGTGTTTACAAAGAAGTTATTAGCAAAAGCAGAACTTTTTAATGGTTGGATACTTAGTCCTATCTTGAAAAGTGAGGATTTCACCACAATTAATTAAGGTGTCTTTCTACTTTGAAGTAGTCCCATTGATTTTTTTAAAAAGTTTACTGTGTAAATGGTTCTGGATTGTGGCCTTAAAAGAATGAATGGAAAGACCAAAAAGTTGAATACTACATAGCCAAATTAATAATTTGAAGGAATTAGGGATTCATTGATGCAGGGATGAAGCTGAATGCTTTGTGTTCAAGCAAGTAATAAGAGTAAATCCGACTAGGAAAAAAACCCACCCAACCTGCCTTTGACAATCAAATCTCTTTGCCTTTGTGGTATGCCATTCCTTTTTTGGACTTGTGTCTGAATACTTGACACTTTGGATAGAGCAGAAATTTTTGTCCATTTTAATAGCAAGGACTCCCATTTCTCTCAATGTTTTACTTGCCTTTTGGCAGCAATTTGGCATTCTTGGAGAGCAAGTTGTACTGGTAGGTGTCCTCTGTTGCCTTTCCCCCCTTAGTTCAGCAAGATCCTATTTTTCCAGAGTTTTCTTTGTACTGTTAAGCCTTCTCAGACATGCTGAACCTTGGTCAATCTTATGACAAAAAGGTCTGCGAGCCTGTGGACAATATTTAATAGGATATGGAGAGAAGGTAAAAATATTTTTGAGTAAGATAATTTTGAAATGTCACTTAATTCTTCTGCAGGCAGAAAAATTATATGGTAAAAGATTCATAAAACTCTTCCATTTAACCTAAGTTGATCCAAGAAAATTTTCATTTTATCTTTGAGAATTCTATCCCTTAAGTTTAGTATGCATCACATCTACCAATACATTAGTTTTCCAAGGCAATCTCTCAGAGGATTTCCCTTGGTTTCATCTGTGCGTTATTTGATCCCCTCCCCTGATTTTGATGTTCTTTTGTCAAATAGATTTTGATGATTTCTGTCCTCATATTGTTCACTTCACTAATTGCTCCAAGAGCCATTGTCCATATAGATTAGTCATTCTGTCCAGTACGAACAATTGGGGATAGGTGTGCTCTTCTCATACCACATCACACTGTGAAGGGAGTGGTGGTATTATAATGTATCTTTTGGGGGTGGGGGCAGCAGTAACAGATGAAGAATACCCAAAATATAATTTGATTCATCTATAAAGGAGCTTTCTATAAAGCAGTGGCTTTCAACCTGTGGATTCCCAGATGTTTTGGCCTTCAACTCCTATAAATCCTAACAGCTGGTAAACTGACTGTGATTTCTGGAAGTTGTAGGCCAAAACACCTGGGGACCCACAGGTTGAGAACCACTGCTATAAAGGATCTTGATGTTTTCTTTGCCTGGATTCTAGTCTTCCTACAATTACTTTCTCGCTCGTCCAATCTGTTGAGGTTTACATCTGGGTGCATCAAGAGATGAGACAGATTGAATTCACCTTATGAGAGATCTATATTGATCTCCATTATTATGAAAATTCATTATAGTAGTGGTGTTTCAAATAGCCAATATCAGTCTCTTAAATTTAGGAAAGCACTTAAGTTTTTTAGAAAATAAATATTACTTTAAGGACTGACTGTTCTTGTTTTCCAATTTAGCAAGAAGCCTAGTGTCTGAAATCTGGGGGTAAGTCTTTCAACTGCATGGATGTGCACAGGTTTTCTTGATTTGTATTTGTTCTCCTAATACTACCTTTTACAATATAAACTTGGGTTAGAAACTTGTGTGCATTAAATAACTGTCTAATTCAAGTTCACACTAATGCAGCCTCGTTAGTTAAGAAATCCACAAACACTTAACAACTCCAGAATAACCAATTGATTCACTCGAAGATATATTGTATGTATATAATCAGCCAGCCACATATGGAGAATACTGTATAAACACTTCAGAATGAACCTGTTGATAACCCACTGACACCGAAAATCCAAAGCTTTTAGGCTCTATACAGATTTACTCGAACCACTAGTAAGTGTTATAATTAAGGAAATAAAAACTTTAACATCAGTTTTGTTTGAAAAAAAAATAAGCTAGGGAGTGTCGTTTTCCGAATTTCCTACTGAGACCTCTCACAGCCTCAGAAATAGTAAAGTTCCATTGCAGAAAGCAAGGACAATTAAAGCTGTTTCAATTTGTAGTTTAAATGTGACCATACTTATCTTCGTAACTGAAAAGCTACACAAGTTTTGAGACTTCTTGAAATGTATGTTTGGCCTGCAGTGCAAAATGGTTGATAACCTACACGAATTAATATATTGACTGTATTGATTAGTATTAATTTGTGTACCTAAACAATGGTTCAATTTGGGTCGTCAGCGTTGCTTTTTAAAATTAACTTGTCAGCCACATTGGATGTTGCTTGTGAATGCGAGTCAGTTAATAGTATACAGATGTCTACATGCCTTGCTTGGAGATTTCTGTTTGCATGGAGAGTAAAGAGCACTCTAGAGAACAATCCCATTGTGCCACATGTAGTGTCAGATGTTGGAATTTCTTAATGTCAAGTCTCAATGTTAGACTACTAACCTGCTTCCCTATTGGGAGTGCCTCTCAGCTCTTGTTTATCACAGCCCTGTGCTGCATGCAAAAAGTCTTGTCTTGCTTTTGTCATGTCATTCCTTGTCAAAATAAAGCAGTCACCTGACAAAAGAAATCTTCAAATGGAACAACCAAACTATGTTCCCACATAGGAAAGGTTCACAACCGTAGGTTACATTCCTAAATATAGCTGAGAACTAGGGAACGTTTCAAAGCACTGTCTTAGATACTGTTTTACTGAAGTCAGTGGAACTTGCAAGAAAAGCTGCTAGTCTTAAAACAAGAGTACTGTTACCAGAAACACAAAAGGCTTCCAGGAAATTGTAGTTTCCAAAAACTGCACTAAATCTCAGCTATGATGGACTGCATGTTTCACACTGCTTTCCTCTCGTGACACTAGTGGAGTAGGCTAGATCTTTCGATGGTGCCTGAACTGACGCTGTTACTGAAGTAATACTGTCTATAGATTATCCATATGTGTCCATAATCTTCCTATTACTCAATGCAAATTTGTTTGTGTGTATGTGTGTGTTTCAGCAAGGGTCACCTTTAACCAATGAAGGTAACAAAGATACCAATACAATTTTATTCAGGTAATAACTGCAAAATTGCCACAGATAGCTACCACTGCAGCCTCTACCAAAGAGGACAAATTATACAAAAAAGGTACCCCTATTTGCAGTTGTTGGCCCATGTTCAGCAGGTTACACAGAATGTCATTGGTACCAGCACCTAGGATATTATGCAAGCATGAACTGTGCCAATTGCCTTTGCCCCTTCACAAGAGACGTATGGTACTGTAGCTGTTTAGATAAGAACAGAAGCAGCAAGGATACTTTTATAGTTTCCATACTTATCCAAGGCCCATGAGGGACTGATGTAAGATTTTGCCTCTTGCTCCAGTTCTTCATACTTACTAAGTTATTTCCAGAGAGGTGTAATATTCTCACACATGCAGGAAGGTTTGAAAAAAGACCAAAGCAATTAAAGAAATACCAGTCAAAGATGGAATAATGTTTTTCTCATTAATTGGAGGGGAAACACCAGGGTGATGACATTCATCACATCTTGTCAAATTAAGCTTTTAGCAGATCAGAACAAATCTTTCCCCTGTATTGTCGAAGGCTTTCATGGCCAGAAACGCTGGGTTGTTTTAGGTTTTTCGGGCTATATGATGATGTTCTAGAGCAGTGCTTCCCAACCTTGGGTCCCCAGATGTTTTTGGCCTACAACTCCCGGAAATCCCAGCCAGTTTACCAGCTGTTAGGATTTCTGGGAATTGTAGGCCAAAAACATCTGGGGACCCCAGGTTGAGAACCACTGTTCCACTGTTCTAGAGGCATTCTCTCCTGACGTTTCGCATGCATCTATGGCAAGCATCCTCATCTCACTACCTCTGAGGATGCTTGCCATAGATGCAGGCGAAACGTCAGGAAGGAATGCCTCTAGAATATGGCCATATAGCCCGAAAAAACCTACAACAACCCAAATCTTTCCCCTTTTTGAGCTCTAGTAACAAATGTGACAGTCTTGTGAGAGAGGCAAGGATTGCAGGAGAGGACAAGCAAGAGAAATGTTTATCGTCAAACACCACAGGTCAATAAAGAGGCAAACATTGTTCTGTCTATTGTCTGAGGCTTTCATGGCCGGAATCACTGGGTGGTTGTGGGTTTTTCAGGTTGTATGGCCAAGTTCTAAAAGCATTTTTTTCTTGACGTTTCACCTGCATCTGTGGCAAGCATCTTCTGAGGATGCTTGCCATAGATGCAGGTGGAACATCAGGAGAAAATGCTTCTAGAACATGGTCATACAACCCGAAGAACCCACAACAACCCACTGTTCTGTCAAGTGGAGAGCATGGAGAAATGCCAGGAATTGTATTTATACTGCTTTTGCTGTCTTTCTGCATACCTTTCAGCAGTTTGGAAGGTCTTCTCTTCAATCTCCTTGTGTCCTCTAGAAATAGCAAGGGGCCATTTCTAGAGGATACAAAGGAAATTTTACTTCCACTTCAAGGAGGGGAATAAAAATTAGATTTGGTGGTGAGTACAAGTAGAAGTTTGGCTGGGAGCTGATACTTCTTGCCACTCGCTTTTTGCCATCATAACATTCCAAAGCGTGCACCAAGATAAAATGGTGATATGCACATCATTGTTTCCTGCAGCTGCCCTAATTCTGAGACACTGG
Source organism: Anolis sagrei (assembly GCF_037176765.1). Taxonomy (NCBI): domain Eukaryota; kingdom Metazoa; phylum Chordata; class Lepidosauria; order Squamata; family Anolidae; genus Anolis; species Anolis sagrei. The sequence continues at coordinate 44,804,966 of NC_090026.1, read as the reverse complement.
CCTCTGAGCCATCCTAGTTGTGTGGCAGTTTTTCCAGCACAACTTCCTGCCTCGCCTGAGCCTCAATAAGATAATATGAAATATAAGAGTTAGTTGATAATCCCAAGAAATCCTCACGGATCAGTTGATCTCTAATGCCCCTTTCTTTGCCCACTTCACCCCCAATTTGCCTTGTCTCTGTTGCTTGATAAATCGAGCAGCTTCATAGACTAAAATGAGACTTCCCTGCCTTCAGGTAGAATTGTCTTGAATAGTATGTCCCCAGAATCTATTTTAAAAACTTGCTATTCCATATATGCTATATTAAAGTTCTGTAACATTAAATGTAATTTCAATAAACATTTTATTTCTCTATTTCTGTCTTGCTTGGTTCATGTTATTGCTTCAGGTTGCATATGGATTTACTTCAGGGAAGAAGTTTTGAACAGCCCTGAGAATTTATATAATATCTGTCTTGTGATTTTATTTTCAGTTAAGAGTCAGGGGACTCTCTTACCACGATGAAGATGGCTTCTTCTTCTTAGTTTATATACCAGGTATAGTCACTACAGTTAGAACAACGAAATTAATTCTGCTGCTTGGCTTTTCATTTCAACCGACCTTCAGGCCGTATTCTGTTGACACACAAGTAGAAATTGTACCCTATAAGAATACAGTCAGCTGTAATGAAACAATTGGGGAAAGGCATTTATATGGAAAAAAAACAGATTTTCAAGTTTGTAGCTGAAATATCTAATTCTCAATCAAAAAATCTTTTTCAATTATAAATAGATTGATTAAAGCAGAAGTTTTATTGGGCATTACTTAAAAACACACACACACACCCAGAAGGTTCTGTTTTACAAAACAAAGAGCAAGAAGTTCAACATATTTCAGCTAACTTAGAATTATAGAGTTAGAAGAGACCTCATGGGACATCCAGTCCAACCCCCTGCCAAGAAGCAGGAAAATCGCATTCAAAGCACCCCCGACCGATGACCATCCAGCCCCCAAAGAAGGAACCTCCACCACAGTCTGGGGCAGAGAGTTCCACTGCTGAACAGCTCTCATGGGAAATTCTTAATGTTCAGGTGGAATCTCCTTTCCTGTAGTTTGAAGCCATTGTTCCGCTTTGAGATGTCTCCATTGCAACATAGTTCTCGTTGTGACTCATACAATCAGAGTTGGAAGAGATCTTGTAGGCCATCCAGTCCAAACCTGTCAAGAAGCAGGAAAATCACATTCAAAGCACCCCCAACAGCTGGTCATCGAGCCTGTTTAAAAATCACAGAAGGAGCCTCCACTACAGTCCGGGAAAGAGAGTTCCACTGCTGAACAGCTCTCACAAGAAGTTCTTCCTAATGTTCAGGTGGAATCTCCTTTCCTGTAGTTTGAAGCCATTGTTCTGCATCCTAGTCTCCAGGGCAGCAGAAAACAAGCTTGCTCCCTCCTCCCTATGACTTCCCCTCACGTATTTATACATGGCCATAATGTCTGCTCTCAACCTTCTCTTCCTCAGGCTAAATATGCCCAGCTCTTTAAGCCGTCCCTCATAGGGCTTGTTCTCCAGACCCTTGATCATTTGAGTCGCCCTCCTCCGGACACATTCCAGCTTTTTAACATCTCCCTTCAATTGTGATGCCCAGAATTGGACACAGTATTCCAGATGTGGTCCGACCAAGGCAGAATAGAGGGGTAGCATGACTTCCCTGGATCTAGACACAATACTCCTATTTTTGCAGGCCAAAATCCCATTGGCTTTTTTTTTTTTTTTTTGGCCACTGCGTGACATTTTTGGCTTATGTTTAACTTGTCCACGAGGACTCCAAGATCTTTTTCACACGTACTACTCTCAAGCCAGGTGTCCCTCATTCTGTATCTTTGCATTTCATTTTTTTTCTGCCTAAGTGGAGTATCTTACATTTTTCACTGTACCATTATATTTAAATCCAACAATATGTGCTTGAGAAATTAAAATCAGGTGAACTAAGTCTTGCAAAAATAAACAAAGTTACTGTACCTTAAAGAGATTGCTTGAAGTTTCTTTGAAAATGTATCCAAGGATTTTTTTTCTTTCACCAGCCTTTTCTTGTGATTTCCATTTGGTGGCCAAACTTAAGGATCTATATGGAGTATTAAAAACTTTTTTAAAAACTTTCTGGGGTCGTTCATGTCTCAGCCCTCTGCTTTTCCCTTTCTCCGTGATTTTGGGGGCAACTGTTGTTTACTTTGCCTATTTTAGGCAGGCACACATTTAGTAGGACTGGCTAGAGTAGAATGTCATCTTTATTGCACTGTTTACTGCAAACAGGCTGTTGCAACTTGATACTGACAGTCTGTCTTTCTCCAGGCCTCCTTTGCCACCCTGTGAATGCTGATAAAGCAACAACTTTAAACTAGACAGACAAGGAGGAAAAGGTAGTTGTGGGATGTAAAAAGGAGCTTCTCTGCCAGAAGCTTTGTTAATATAGATGTGATATTTGTTTTTCCCAATCTGAAGACTTACAGGTTCTATGCTGAAGATATTTTCCAACAAATGAAATAACTCTACCCTCATTATACCCCGAGTCTAATGTTTCCATGGTGAGCTACCCATTGGCATTTCTCAGCCTGTTTTCAAAAGCAGTGATGCATATAAAATATCAAGATCCAGGTCCAAAGTATTCTTTCTTTTGCTAATGAATTGCCAGTGGAGAGGGGAGGAGGGGAATTTGGTGTTGAAGACTTATAAATCGGGTAAGAAAGTATATATATAAAAATGCCCAGGTTGTTTCCCAGTGGATTCTTTACCAGCAAATTGCTTGTCGGCATAATTATGAGGCTTGCCATATTGAATATGATTGTTTCAGGGAATTTCAGCAAGTGTTTCGTGCAAGCAAATAACACAAGATTTGATGGAATTCTTTCATTTTCACAACAAAAGTAGAACTGTATTCAGTTTTCAACCACATAACCATAATTTTAAAAAAAATCAGGAAAGAAGTAAGCACTTATGTAGCTTTAGCAGGGAATTGGGTGCCTATCTTTCCCCATTTTTTTTCTTTTAGTCCCAAATAGTCTTATCTTTTTAGAGAGTGATTAACTGAAAATCATTCATGCCTAGAATTCACATTTGGAAAATAGACTTAACAGTGCATCTACATTGTAGAATTAACACAGTTTGACACCACCTTAGATGCCATGGCTCTATGAAACAGAATTGTGAGAGTTGTCGTTTTACTGGCTTTATAGCCTTTTCTGCCAAAAAGTGCTGATGTCTCACCAAACTGCAAATCACAAGAGCCATTATAGTTAAAGCGATGTCAAACTGCTTTAATTCTGCAGTTTAGATCTATCCTGAATCTATGAAAGCAAGTTCTTTTAATCTTAAAGGTGGCCCTGTAGGGCATAGGATGACCTGAAGAATAAGCTTGCCTAATACTGGGTTGTTGTAGGCTATATGGCCATGTTCTAGAGGCATTCTCTCCTGATGTGTCGCCTGCATCTATGGCAAGCATCCTCAGAGGTAGTGAGGTCTGTTGGAACTAGTAAAAAGGGAAACAAACAAGGACATCTAATCACCTCAACAAAAGACTGCCCCAGGCACTGCCAGGACATCAAATGTTAATCAAGGTGGTCAGCTGAAACATTCACACCTAGCTCCAACAGACAAGAGTGCTTTGTCCCACCCTGGTCATTCCACAGATATATAACCCCCTTATTCTAGTTCCAACAGACTTCTCTAACTCTGAGAATGCTTGCCATAGATGCCGGTGAAACGTCAGGAGAGAATGCCTCTAGAACATAGCCATATAGCCCGAAAAAACCTACAACAATCCAGTGATTCTGGCCATAAAAACCTTCAACAATACATTGCCTAATACTGTTTTTTCTAACAATTGTATTTTGAGATATAAAGTAAAAAAATATTTTAATTTAGAACCGTGCCAAGTGCTTCATCTTATTGTACAACTGTCATGTTTATACCCTCCCTTTTAGATAAAGTACATACTACAGAAAGGGAATGTGCTGAGATCTGTGTTATGCCTACTCAGTTCCCTCCTTTACACACAGAAAGTTACTAGTCAAGGACAGGATCAAATCACGCTGCATTGCAACAAAAGATTGTATGACGGAACGATAGTCCTTGCTTTTCTCCTTTGATCACTCTGTAACTTTTTCTGTGAAAACTAAGCTAATTTTTATCTGCACATTTGCAGGATGTTTCATTAAGTCACTGTACAATAAAAACATTTGTGTTCCCCAATAAATTTCTCCATTGCTTTCATCAGGAGCTACTTGTTCTTGAAAATTGGGTGCTTCTTTGATATACTGGATGGACTTTGTGGTTAGTTATGTTCCCAAGATGAATTATAATCCATATATCCACCTGGTGATATCACAGAATCAGAATTGGAAGAAGCCACGAGGGCCATCCAGTCTAATCCCCTGCCTTGCACAATCAAAGCACGTTGGCCACGTCGTCCGAATGCCCGATCACCGTCTCCCAAAGCAACTACTCTACTCCGAACTCAAGAATGGGAATCAATGTTGGTGGGCAGGAAGAGAGATGTAAAGATGGGCTTAAAGCTAGCTTTAAAACTGTGGCATAGACACAGGGAAGCCCTGGCCCTTGAGGGCTCTAACTGGAGGTCAGCTGTGACCAACAGTGCTACAGAATTTGAAGAGGCATGAATGGAGGGTGAAAGGGAGAAATGTGCCAAGAGGAAGGCATGTCAAGCCAACCTTGTCTGGGACCGCCTTCCACCTGGAAACTGATGTCCTCACTCCAGAAGAATATGGGGATCAAGAATAGGGCTCCACAGCCACCTATGGACACCACATCTGGAAGACAATCAGCCTCGAGCTATGAGGGATCGCGTAAATAAGTACAATCAAAGCACTCCTGACAGATCACCATCCAGCCTCTGTTTAAAAACCACCTGGTGACTTTGATTGCTCTTCTTCAGATGCCAGTATTTCTAAACATGCAACTTAATAAGTGTTAGAAATCTGATGACCAAAGGAAAATTGCAGTGAGGAGCAATGCTCCTATCCTCAGTCCCAAATGACTGTGTTGTTCTGTCTACTTCTTGGGTTGTGAGTGCTTTGAATTTTAGAATCCAGCAGAGTCAGCACGATTTCAGTTTTTATTATATGCTCTCTTCCTGACAAGGGACTTAACACAGTTTAAAATATTTCTAAAATGAAGTGCAACCACACAATCTCATTTTACCAAAGTTGTAAAAAAAAAAAAACACACATGTGAATGTGAGGGTCATAATCTGCTTCCAGAATTTCCTATGTAATTATTTGCAAAGCTAAACCACTTTCTTCAAAACCGGTTTGAAACTGTGTTCAATGGTCAGTGTAGTGAAGAGATAGGAATAAATGACTGCTTTAGTTATTATCAAATATCAGTGGTTCTCAAACTGTGAGTCCCCAGGTGTTTTGGCTTGCAACTCCCAGAAATCCCAGACAGTTTACCAGCTCTTAGGATTTCTGGGAGTTGAGGGCCAAAATATCCTGGGGGAATCAGGGCCAGCTAGCACCTCCCAACAAAAGATTCTACTAGGCAGGAAGCAGCCAGGCTTTGAAGTTGCAAGGCCATCAATGCTAATAATCGAGGACAGTTTCAACTTGTCTCCTGCATATGTCATGAGTCCCCCTAGGAGTGAGAAAAGCGGTATAGAAATACTGTAAATAATAAAAATAAATCAGCTGGGGACCATTCCCCCCAGCACCAACTGCCACTCTGGGCCAAAGTGAAGAGAGGGGGCCAGGGGACAGTCCCATCTTGACTCCTGCATATGTCATCAGCTGAGGACCTCTCCACCCAGCACCAACTACCGCTCTGGGCCAGATTGAAGAGAGAGGGAGCCAGGGGACAGTTCCATCTTGTCTCCTACATATGTCATTAGCTGGGAATGCCTCCCCCCAGCACCAACTGCCACACTGGGCCACAGTGAAAGGGGGGCGGGCAGAGGACAGTTCCATCTTGTCTCCTGCATGTGTCATCAGCTGGGGACCCCTCCCCCCAGCACCAACTGCCGCTCTGGGCCACAGTGAAGAGAGAGGGGGCCAGAGGACAGTTCCACCTTGTCTCCTGGATGTGTCATCAGCTGGGAATGCCTCCCCCCAGCACCAACTGCCACTCTGGGCCACAGTGAAGGGGGGGAAGAGGATAGGCCCATCTTGTCTCCTGCATATGTCATCAGCTGGAGACCCCTCCTCCCAGCACCAACTGCCGTTCTGGGCCAGAGTGAAGAGAGAGGGGGCCAGGGGACAGTTCCATCTTGTCTCCTGCATATGTCATCAGCTAGGAACCCTTCCACCCAGCACCAACTGCCGCTCTGGGCCAGAGTGAAGAGAGAGGGGGCCAGGGGATAATTCCACCTTGTCTCCTATGCTATGCTAATAATATAATGTAACGTAATATATTATATGCTTATAATATTTATAATATAATGTAATGCAATATAACACTCATAATAATATGATATTATAATTATATATCTATATTACATGAAATATTACTAATATTACAATATAATGGTATAATACAATATAGTAACGTAGTGTCGAAGGCTTTCATGGCCAGAATCACAGGGTTGTTGTAGTTTTTTTCGGGCTATATGGCCATGTTCTAGAGCAGTGGTTCTCAACCTGGGGTCCTCAGATGTTTTTTGCCTTCAACTCCCAGAAATCCTAACAGCTGGTAAACTGGCTGAGATTTCTGGGAGTTGTAGGCCAAAAACATCTGGGGAACCCAGGTTGAGAACCACTGTTCTAGAGGCATTCTCTCCTGACGTTTTGCCTGCATCTATGGCAAGCATCCTCAGAGGTAGTGAGGTCTGTTGGAACTAGGAAAATTGGGTTTATATATCTGTGGAATGACCAGGGCGGGATATTTAATAATGATATTATTCTATGCTAATATAATAGTGTGTGTGTGTGTGTGTGTATATATATATATATATATAGAGAGAGAGAGTGTGTGTGTGCTTGTCCTAGTTTCCAACAGACCTCACTACCTCCGAGGAAGCCTGCCATAGATATGGGCAAAACGTCAGGAAAGAATGCTTCTGGAACATGGCCATGCATCCTGGAAAACTCACAGCAACCCACTGTACAGTTTCTGCTAGTTGCTGTATTATTTGTACTTGTTTTTTGCCTTTTTGTTTGTTATTCACACATAATAAAAATAAAATGGTCAGTGTAGATGGGACCACTCTCAGCCTCAAAGGTAAGGGAAGGCAAACTCGCATCAGAATATATCTTGTGCAAAAACCCTGTGGCACGGTCACCATAGATCGGAAAGGACACCAAGGGACACAACAACAACACAGGAACAAGATAAGAAGGAGGAGAGAAGGCAGGGTTATCAGTGGCTGGCAGGCAGGCGACCCTAAAGGAGAGGGCAAGGAGGGAACCCAGGGCATTGGGCCTTGGAGGCGCCTTCCTCCTTCCCTCCTATGCTCCTCTGCCACTGGCTGGCAATGCTCTCTCTCCACTGGCAAAAGAGGATGGGAGGAAAGCAGGAGGAGGTGCCTCTCAAGGCCAGCCCTAGCAAAGCCTCCTCCTCCTGCTCCTCCTCCTCTTACTTTCTCCATTACCGGCTTTAGACTGCAAGAGATAGAAAGAGAGCCTTTGCAGAGCCAGGATTATGGTAAGTAGGGAGATTTCAGGCCTTGCTGGGGCCTGTATGGAAAGGGGAATGTATAGGGATCCCCTTCCTTGACACCCTTGACCAAAACAGATCTTAGGGTTGGCATAAGTCAGAAACGACTTGCTTGGCACATAACACACCATGTCTTTCAGTGCATAGGAAGCCCTGCAGTTATATAAGGCAGCTGCATTCTTTGGCAGACCTTGCTGGAGTATAATCATTCCATAGCACAGAGCCTTAGCAATTAAAGTGGTGTCAAACTGCATTAATTCTTCAGTGTAGATGAGCTGTAATCAACCCTTTACACCATATTGTCTTTCCCATCTGTATTACTCGTGAAGCAAGAGCTATTGTAATGTAATACAATATAATACTACTACTAATCATAATACAATATTATAATTATATATTTTATATTAAAAAAATATTCCTGTAGTTTCTCCCTTGAGTTCAAGATAGAAGGCTTATCAGACAGAGTGGGGTGAAATTCCAGCAGCTTCTGGTATCTAGTGTTCCAGACTTTGCATTTTGCTAGTTGTTCAAAACATCCCTTGGGAAGAACCCTAACTGAGGAGTCTTTTACATTTCTCCAGTAATTAAATAGAGTAAAATGAACACGTGATCTAATGGAGGGGAGACCAACCTCTGCCCGGACCAAGGCTGCCGGGGTGCCCGGTGGGAGTCTCAGTAGTTTCTTAAGAAATGTATTCTGGAGAGCCTCCAGTTTTGCTATCTGAGACTCATCCCATCCCCAGACAGCAGCACCATACAAAATCTGGGCTATAACTTTACTCTGAAATATTTTAAGGGCTGGGACAACTAGATGACCCCCTGCAGTGTTGTAGAATCTGAGTATTGCTCCAACAGATTTCAAAGCTACTGCTTTAGTGTGTTCTACATGGGGTTTCCAGGATAGTCTTTCCGTAAAATGGATTCCAAGGTACTTAAATTCCTGACATTGTTCTATTTGGTGACCCCTGATGGACCATCTGTGTTGAGAGTGTCTTCTTCCAAACACCATTACCTTTGTTTTATTATAGTTGATGTTCAGCTTTTCTTTATAACAATATGCACCAAGCTTAGAGAGCAGTCTTTTCAGGCCAATTTGGGTAAGTGAAATTAGAACCATGTCATCTGCATATAATAGGATGGAGATTTTCTTGGATCCTACTGCAGGTGGAAAAAATTCTGGCCCCAAGAGTGCAGGTATTATATCATTCAAGTAAAGGTTAAAGAGTATTGGTGCCAATAGACACCCTTGTTTTACTCCTTTATTAGTGTGAATGGGGTCAGTCAATGAGCCAGAAATACCAACTCTTATTCTAGCTGTGGTATTAGAATAAAGTGCCTTGATTAGAAACAGTAGGCGCTTATCCATATTGGTGCTGGCCAGCTTATGCCACTACTAATCATAATACAATATTATAATTATATATTTTATATTGCATGTAATATTACTAAAAATATTACAGTACTAGCCGTCCTCTGCCACGCATTGCTGTGGCCCAGTCTGTGTATATGTGTTTTGTGTGTGTATATGTGTGTGTATATATTTGTGTGTATATATATATCTGGTTATGTGCATGCATTGTAATGCAATTTTTAGTTTTTGGCTTTTTAAGTCTCCTCTGCTGTGTTTTCAATGTTTTTATGAGTGATGGTCACTCGTTGTCCTGATAGGCGTATTGTGTCCAAATTTGGTGTCAATTCGTCCAGTGGTTTTTGAGTTATGTTAATCCCACAAACTAACATTACATTTTTATTTATATAGACTAGCCGTCCCCTGCCATGCGTTGCTGTGGCCCAGTCTGTGTATATGTTTTTTGTGTGTGAATATATGTGTTTATGTGTATATATGTGTGTTTGAATATATAGATAGATAGATATAGATAGATATAGATAGATATAGATAGATAGATAGATAGATAGATAGATAGATAGATGGGTTTATATGTGTGTACATATGTGTAGAATCATAGAATCAAAGAATCAAAGAGTTAGAAGAGACATCATGGGCCATCCAGTACAATATATTTGTGTATTTCTCTGTTTATATGTGTATATGTATATTGTGTATATGTGTGAGCTTGTGTATATGTGTGTATGTATGTCTATATGTGTATGTGTGCATATGTATATGTAAATAATAAATATGTATGTGTGCATGTGTATATGTATGAGTATATTTGTGAGTGCTTGTGTGTGTATATATGTGTGTGTGTGTGTCTGTCTGTCTGTATGTTTGTATGTGTATATGTATATGAATTTATATGTATATGAATATATAGTTTATTTTGGGGGGCTTTAAGTCCGTTCTGCTGTGTTTTTTGTGTGTGTTTTAGGGGTGATGGACACTCAATGGCCTGATAGGTGTATTGTATCAAAATTTGGTGTCAATTCGTCCAGTGGTTTTTGAATTATGTTAATTCTACAAACGACCATTACATTTTTATTTATATAGATGATATAGTACAATATAGTAATATATAATACAACTATTGTGCTATGCTAATAATATAATCTATTTACATATAACTTGTAAGCTGCTCTGAGTCCCCTTCGGGGTGAGAAGAGCAGCATATAAATGTCGTAAATAAATAATAAATAAATAAAGATGGTTACTCCAGATGTAAGACTTTTGTGCTACTCTGCCATGTGATACATTTGGAAACTGCATTATATAGTAAGGGTAGACCCATATAATTATATTTCAATATAGATCCAGTCAAAGTCTTATAACTGCATTGAACTGCATTTTATGGATCCACTACCCTGACCATATAATGCAGTTTCAGAATGCATGATATGTCAGTGTAGATGGGGCCCCAACCTTTACTTAGTATATACATGAAGTAATACTAAATTCTATTTACAAGCTAAACAGATATTTTCCTTTAAGGGCATGAAGTCTAGAAGGCATGGGGTGCGTGTTTCTGTATCTAAGGGCCCTTCCACACAACGATAATCGGATCTTAATCGGATCTTTACAAAAATATCAACATCCTTGTATAATTGTGGAAAGGAGGTGGTGGTTAAACTAACAATTCATCTACACTGCAGAATTAATGTAGCTTGACACCACTTTAACTGTGGTAGTGTAGACTCAGTGCAATTAAATTATTGGAGTTTAGTTTTATAAGGTCTTTAACTTTTTCCAATAGTGCCAATTCTCCTCCAAACTAAAAATCCCAGGATCCCATAGCATTGAGCCGTGGAAGTTAAAGGCATATCAAACTACATTAATTATTTTATTTAAAATAGATGCATCCTAAGAGAGTGGCTTGTCTGAATTTATGTCAAAGTGAAACACGGTTGTCTCAATTTGTTGTAATTCCCACTTTGTGCGTGAGCTGTAACCGAAACCGAATCTTCTTTTGTGTACTGAAGGTATCTCCATATTCTTTTATTTTAAATGTGTATGTTTGATTCGGTGAATACAAATATAATGGATTTAAAATAAATAGAGCTGAAAACACCTGAAACGTAGCACATATTGTCTCTGCCTTTCCAGGTACCTGAATTGGAGAAAGCGAGTGTCCGGATGAAGAATCCTGAAAAAGTAAAAAATATAATCTCATTGCTCAGAAAAGGTGGAGCAGAAAGACTTCAGGTGTGTATGCTGCTTTTCATTTCAATGGTTGCAATATATGTATGTATGGCCAAGGAGGTTTCAGTAAACATGGCAAAAAACTATGCAAACACTTCTTTGCTTTCTTAACTATGTAAATACCACTGTTGTCTTTAAGAATTATTTATCCATACTAATCAATCCTAGGTACCGGCAACCTCCCATTGGTACTTTAAAACAAGACAAAACATGGAATTGAACATTGCAAAATTAACTGTGTATTAGTTGCAAGCTAAATTTGTAAAAATAAATATTGCAGTCCTTCTGATTATTTCACAGACCAGTTCTGGATGACTCAATCAAATACAAATGTACATGTTTTGCTCATTTTGTGTTTTAATTTTGGTTTTGCTTACTGTATATACTCAAATATAAGCCAAAATTTTCAGCCCTTGTTTGGGTTGAAAAAGTCTCCCTACGTCCGTCACCATTGGTAAAAAGTCTGGGAATCCTTTTGGACCCTCTGCTGACAATGGAGGCCCAGGTCTCCGCCACAAGCAGAACCGCCTTTTTTCATCTGCGGCAGGCTAGACGGCTGGCCCCCTACCTGTCCAGGGATGACCTAGCTACGGTGATCCAGGCTACGGTCATATCAAGACTGGACTACTGTAACGCCCTCTACATTGGCCTTCCTCTGTCGGTGATCCGGAAGCTCAAGCTGGTACAAAACACAGCTGCTCGGCTTCTTGTGGGAACTCCGATGAGATGCCACATAACACCAATCTTACTACAGCTGCATTGGTTACCAATTGAGCACCGGATCACTTTCAAAGTGATGGTACTCACCTTTAAGGCCTTGCATGGTCTGGGGCCGATGTACCTGAGGGACCGCCTCATCCCCTACCAACCCCAGAGATCCCTCCATTCTGAGGACCAAGATCTATTGGAAATTCCCAGTGTGAAGACCTTGTGTCTAACAGCAACCAGACGCATAGCCTTCATAGCAGTGGCACCATCACTCTGGAATACTCTGCCACCTGAAGTCCGTGCCTTGCGGGATTTATCAGCTTTCCGCAGGGCATGTAAGACATATCTATTTCGACGGGCCTTTGATCTCTGATTGTTTTTAAATTGTTTTAAATTGTGTTCAATTTTAGCCTGTTCTTGTAAGCCGCTCCAAGCCCCAGGGGAAAGAAAGAATTTGAAAACCTGGCTGTTCCAATGTTTTTCAGATTAGGAATCTCCCAGTACCAAATCCCAGAAGCACTTTAGTACCAAAATCACCGCACACTGCACACCGCACTTATATCATAATCCCACACTCCTCCGACACATCAGCACTTTTAACCTTGTACCCCTACTCTGGCCGACTCAGTTTTTAATATTGTCTTGTCGTATTGCTATTGTTATTGTTTTTTCTGCTTAACTGTTTTTATTTGCTAGATATTGTATTGTTGTATTGTGTTGGGCTTCGGCCTATTGTAAGCCGCATCGAATCCTTCGGGAGATGCTAGCAAGGTACAAATAAAGTTATAATAGGGGAGTGGCGGCATATAAGTTCAAATAATTAATAAATAAACAAACAAATAAATAAATAATGGGGTCAAGGTTCCAATAGCTGTTTCCAGCCACTGCTTGTAATATATGATACATTTCTCTCTCCTCTTCCCCTCCCTTAACAGTGTGTTTTCTTTTCCAAAGCCTCCCTCACTACACTTCTCCTCCCAGGCTGGAATTGCCCATTTTGGAAACTTTGGAGAGAGTGAGAGAAGAAGAAGGGAATGTTTTGAAAAGGGAAAGGATATATACCACTTGCAAATATTACAGCGGAAATGCGCACACATGCACACATTATCTAGAGAGAGAGATGTCTAGATAGATATAAACATAGATATGTAGTGCTTGCAAATATTGCAGGAGGGAAATGCACATATAGAGAGTGGGGTTTGCAAACATTTCAGGGGGAAATGCATATACTGTATGAAACCAGTATATATAATTATAGATATATATCTAGCTCTGCATTGTTTATATAGACATTGAATGTTTGCCTGTTACTATGTTGGGAGGCAGGCTGAGACCTCATGGCGATATAGGGTGGGATACAAATGAAGTTTTATTATTATTATTATTATTATTATTATTAAGTTATTGTTTTTGTTGACCCTACTTTTCCACTTACAGCACTAGTTTACTGTTTTTCTTTTAAATATGGTAAATATTCAAAACATTTAACCTACTGATGCCTCAATTAATGTAATTTTATTGGTTTCTGTTTTTATTTTGAAATTTACCAGTAGCTGCTGCATTTCCCACCCTCGGCTTATAATATAATATAATATAATATAATATAATATAATATAATATAATATATTGTATATACATATAATATTGATAATATTATAACGTAATACAATATACTACTAATAATAATATAATGATATTATAATTATATATTTTATATTACATGTAATATTACTAATAATATTACAGTATAATGTTATAGTAAAATCTAATATATAATATTAATATTGTGCTATGATAATTATATAAAATATTGTATTTACTTTTTACTTGTAAGCCAATCTGAGTCCCCTTTGGGATGAGTAGGGCGGCATATAAATGTTGTAAATAAATAAATAATAAACAGTAGTTTAACACTACTTTAACTGTAATGGTTCAATGCTATGGAATCATGGAATTTGTAGTTTGACTAATCACCAACACACTGGCAGAGAAGGCTAAATAACGTGTAAAACTACAACTCCTGTGCTTCCATAGCATTGGACGATGGCAGTTAAAGTGGTGCCAAACTGCATTGATTTTGTAGTGTAGATGCACTCGAAGTGGTACAGGGGTGCAGACATTCAGACTAATCGGAAACATGTCCTAAGAATGGCTCAGTGAGCATTAATTGCTAATGAAATGTGCCTAAAACTCACAGAAAGGTGTTTGTGTCCCTAAGTCAAAAGCAGTGATTGTGATGTGCTGTATCACCATGATATCATTTATTGTATATTTGTATTTAAATTAAGAAATATATAAAATATTGTCATATTTGCTATGTCACACTTCCATAAGACTATATATTTAGCAGTAGCTTTTTTTTTTCTTTGTAGAACAGCCTTGTGAAGACAGATAAGGCCAAGAAAGTATGACACGAAAAATACTACTGGTAGTTTAGCAGCTTCTCATCCAGTGCATTCTCGGTGACTTTATGTATCTTTTGGTCAACAGGAAAAGGGATGGGAAAAGAGAAAAGACAGAGATTAGAGGGATGTAAAGGATATCTATATTTGACAAATATAGGAAAGTAACTTTTTCAAGCCCTCTATACTAATGCCAGTACAAAAGACTAACTTAACTTACAGTGACACACACTTTTCTGTTTGTGAAAAAGACCATGTGAAGTTGGGAAACTTTCATTTCCTCCCTGTTGTCTTCAGGTCATTTCTGATTTTGACATGACACTGACTCGGTTTGGGTTCAATGGCAAGCGTTGCCCCACTTCGCACAGTGAGTCCAAATTCTGACCTTTGGTTCTACACTCGTTTCCAATTTTATCTCTTCTCCTTGCCGTTCTTCTTGATTTTCTTTCTTTTCTTCTGTCGCAAGCATTGTCATATCTTGGCCATGGCTTTTTTCCTTTCTTACAAATGAACTATAGATCATCTCTGTGGTTGTTTCACTTTCAAATATGTTATGTTTTCTGCTATAGAAATTAAATAGCAAGGTAAATTTTGCATACCTTAATAGTTTGCTCTTAGAATCAAAGAGTTGGAAGAGACCTCATGGGCCATCCAGTCCAACCCCCTGCCAAGAAGCAGGAATATTGTATTCAAATCACCCCTGACAGATGGCCATCCAGCCTCTGTTTAAAAGCTTCCCAAGAAGGAGCCTCCACTACACTCCGGGGTAGAGAGTTCCACTGCTGAACGGCTCTCACAGGAAGTTCTTCCTCATGTTCAGATGGAATCTCCTTTCTTGTAGTTTGAAGTCATTGTTCTTATGGAGAAGGATAGAGACCTAGATTAATAAAGTCCAATTTTCTGGAAACATTTTTCAGCACCTTCTCTCCCCCATATCTACGGGCCCCTCCACACAGCCATATAATCCAGAATATCAAGGCAGATAACCCACAATCCGTTTTGAACTGGGTTATCTGAGTCCACACTGGCATATATTCCAGTTCAATGTGGATTTTATACAGCTGTGAGGAAGGGGCCTAGGTTTAAATAGAGTCAGACAGCAATGACAATTATCATACTTATTTTTGCAACTTTTAGGGCTAGACCCTTGCTTTCTATTTGTAAATAAGGAAAACAGGTTGGAAAACACACTGCTGTTTTCAGGTTGAGTTTGCATTGCAAGTTGTGTAAGCTTCCAAAGCGCAGGACTTTTGAAGGAATCGTAAACTAGACATTGATCTGTCTCTGTACATACACGTGCAAGAAAGTATGCATTAGAGGGATACGGTAATTTTTAGAGAGAGATTAATATAAATTATATATTTGTATTTTATTTTTTTCAGATATCATAGATAACAGCCGGGTCATCAATGAAGATGGTAGAAGAAAGGTATGAGTTTCTGCATTTTTTTTCCGTATCTGTACGGGTTGAGCTTCCCTTATTGGTAAATCTGAAAATCTCCAAAATTATTAATTAAATTATTTTTTATTGCTGCCAGCTACCCACGTCTGCCCTTTGTTTTTTCTTGTACAGTCAGCTTTCCATATCCATGAATTCTGCATCCCACAGCTTGAAAATATTTTTGAAAATACAAAAAGCAAACTTTGATTGTATATAAGAGACACCATTTTGCCACATCATTGTATATAATTCTAACCTTTGGGCAGTCATAGAGGGAATGGAGTTCCAAAGTCACACTGTATTTTTTTCCTAATTCTAATCAAGCATTCTAGATATTGGAAGAATTGGGTTGGATCCAGACTAACAGTGAAATTCCTTGTTTGTCTGGTCAGAAGTTCAACAAGACTTTGTCCTAGGGCCCTTCCACACAGCCATATAATCCAGAATATCAAGGCAGAAAATCCCACAATATCTGCTTTGAACTAGGATATCTGAGTCCAAACTTCCATATATTCCAGTTCAAAGCAGATAATCTGGGATTTTATGCAGCTGTGTGGAAGGGGCCTTGGAGAAATGTGTATTGGATGATGGCCAATGGTAGTGATCCCTTCCTCGCTTTTCCTTTGAGTAAATCCCATCAATATCAATGAAAATTGCTTTAGAACAGACATATATAAAATAACAAGAGTAAGCAAATTGAGTCTTAGTTTCCACTGAAATTAATAATAATAATAATAATAATAATAATAAACATTATTTATACCTCGCCACCATCTCCCCCAAGGGGACTCGAGGCAGCTTACATAAGGCCACGCCCATCAATACAGAAAACACAATATAACACAAAAACACAACAGAAAATCAGAAAATAAAATAACATAAAATACAAACCAATGTAAATATGCAGCATAACAATATAAAATCAAAACATTAAACCACTAAAAATGATCACAGTGGGCAGGACCAGTTCAAAGATTAAAATTTTAAAAGACTGGAAGATATGGCAGTGTATAATATCAGGAAGGGGATCCGAGGGATAAGGTAAGAGTTCATTGCACAAACCAGAGAATAAAGTGTTTCTGAGGACATTTTATGCAGAGTTTGGTCAGGGATTATCATACATTCAGTCATTGAAGGCTCATTGGAACAGCCAAGTTTTCAGGCTCCTCCTAAAGATTTCCAGGAATGTACAAAAAGTCAGTCTTGCAAATTATCTCCACTACGGAACAGATGATGACTATTATTAAAATGTTTAATTACTATGGTTAAATACTTGTACTTCATTGGTATTATATTTTTCTTTCAGTTGGTTTATTATTTTGTGGCACCTGAATTATATGTATTCTTATTCTCAAATGTCTTATAATATGGTTAAGATTCTGATGATGTTAGTTGCCTTGAGGGAGTTAGGAGTGTTTTTATGTGCATGCATCTGATTAATGGAACATGTATTTAGGGCTGATCTATATAAATAAAAACGTCATGTTCGTTCGTGGGATTAGCATAACTCAAAAACCACTGGATGAATTGACACCAAATTTGGACACAATACACATAACAACCCAATGTGTGTTCATCACCTCTAAAACACACACACACACACAAAACCAGCAGAACAGACTTAAACCCCCCCCCTAAAATACACCATATATACATATACACATACACTCGTATATATATACATACATACACGCACACACAGAAATATACACACATAAACAGATATAAACATATACACATTAACACACACACAAATATGACATGGACGAATTGACTTTTTTGTTGAAGAAAAATACAGGCATTATAATAAAAAGAACGAATTGGGACAATCTTCATGACTATCTGGACAATTTGCAAAAATAAAAAACAAGAGAGACAATTTTATTATCTTTAATAAAAAAATTATATATTTTTGAATAATAAGAATATTTTATCCAAGAAGACGGAATGGAAGTCACTCTTTTCTTTTCTTTTCTTTTTGTGTGTGTGGATGTATTTTTGTAGTGTGTGTATATATATATATATATATATATATATATATATATATATATATGGTTTATTTAGGATGTCCTTTTTACTTTTTACTTTACTGGCCTTTCCCTTTCTCTTTTTTTCTTCACTTTTCTATACTTTATTGTTCTCACTCTTTCGTTGTATTCTATATAAAAATTTAATAAAATGTCTTTTAAAAAACACATGCACACAAATATGCACACATATATACATACATACATACACACATATGTACACACAAATATGCATATAGACAAGTACACACATATACATAATATACATATATGCACACACATATATACAAACCCCCCCACACACACTCATATATACATATATGCAAACACACATATATACACATATACACAAATATATACACACATATAAACACATATATACACACAGAAAACACATATATACAGACTGGGCCACAGCAATGTGTGGCAGGGGATAGCTAGTTTCTTATAAAACCATAATTCCAAAGTTCCTTTAAGAAAGGAAATCAAAAGAAGATGTCTTGAAAATTATACACGCTAGTAAATGTTACAAATATTGTACATAAATATTGTACAAATATTGTACTACCTCTGAGGATGCTTGCCATAGATGTAGGCGAAACGTCAGGAGAGAATGCCTCTAGACCATGGCCATATAGCCCGAAAAAACCTACAACAACCCACTAAAATACAGTTATTTAGTTGGACAGAAGTGGGAATCATCAGTCCTCCAGGCAATAATAGACTACAGGACCCATCAGACTTATCCAGATACTCAGTAGTGAGGAGTGCTGAGAATTGCAGTACAGCAACATCTTGAAGGGTCAGATAGTTCCATCCCTGATTGCATTTTTAATTTTGGCAGAATTTTCTAGGCAATACCTAGAGATATAGTTCATCACACCTGAATGAAACTTCCAAATTGAGGTTTTTTTTCTGCCATGGTAGTTATTGCCACTTTCCTTAAGTGCTTTGATGAATCCTATAAAGCTCAAATGTGGTGAAGAAAGGGTCTTTTTAACAATGACTGTCCAACCATATTAAATATCCCATTCCTATAAAATACAGTTTTGTAAACATGTCCAGTTCTAGTTAGAAACCCATAATAGTGATGCTGTTAGCTGTTTATATTTGAAAATCTATATCTTGAAATCTTTTTTGTAATATCTTGGCAAGCTAACAACGCTCCTTTTCTTTCTTGATTCTCACAAATATTCCAGCTAAAAGATCTGCTCCATTATTACTATCCCATTGAAATTGATCCATACCGAACTGTGGAAGACAAACTGCCTCTCATGGTGGAATGGTGAGCATGTATATCCATAAAGATGTTTTTGTTAATGGGGAGAAAGATTGTCACATTTTCCTGTGATACGGCCTTCCTGCACTATATCTATATCTGTATCTATATCTATGAAGTTCAACAGTGACAAATGCAGGATACTCAACTTAAGCAGAAAAAATGAAATGCAAAGATACAGAATGGGGGACGCCTGGCTTGAGAGCAGTACATGTGAAAAAGATCTTGGAGTCCTCGTGGACAACAAGTAAAACATGAGCCAACAATGTGATGCGGCAGCAAAAAAAGCCAATGGGATTTTGGCCTGCATCAATAGGAGTATAGTGTCTAGATTCCAGGGAAGTCATGCTACCCCTCTATTCTGCCTTGGTTAGACCACATTTGGAATATTGTGTCCAATTCTGGGCACCATAATTGAAGGGAGATGTTGACAAGCTGGAATGTGTCCAGAGGAGGGCGACTAAAATGATCAAGGGTCTGGAGAACAAGCCCTATGAGGAGCGGCTTAAAGAGCTGGCCATGTTTAGCCTGAAGAAGAGAAGGCTGCGAGGAGACATGATAGCCATGTATAAGTACATGAGAAGAAGTCACAGGGAGGAGGCAGCAAGCTTGTTTTCTGCTGCCCTGGAGACTAGGACATGGAACAATGGCTTCAAACTACAAGAAAGTAGATTCCATCTGAACATGAGGAAGAATTTCCTGACTGTGAGAGCCGTTCAGCAGTGGAACTCTCTGCCCTAGAGTATGTTGGAAGCTCCTTCTTTGAAGGCTTTTAAACCGAGGCCGGATGGCCATCTGTCAGGGGTGCTTTGAATGCAATTTTCCAGTTTCTTGGCAGAGGGTTGGAATGGATGGCCCATGAGGTCTCTTCCAACTCGATGATTCTACATCTGAGGCACTTAAAACAGAATTGGGGCACAGTTTTTATTTAGACAAGCAAGCACAACAGCTTTCAGAATCAAACAGTTGGTTAGGTGGTGAAAATTGGTAGAAACATTGTAGATACATGGTGTTGTAAGACTATATATCAGTTAAAGAGAAGATGCCAAGGAGACATAAAGTAAAATAGAGGTTTCAGGAAACCCAGTCACAGAAGAGGCTGCCCGATCTATCTCTGTATCATTCCATTCTAGGTGGACCAAGGCCCACAACCTCCTGACCCAGCAGAGGATTTTGAAAAGTGACATCTCTGAGATGGTGAAAGAGTCAGATGTCATGCTCAGGTATGAGAGATAGTCGGAGAGTTGAATTGGAAAGTGATATTTCCTGAAACAGAATGTGACCAGCTTTGCTTAAATGAATAAATGTGATACAGAAGGCTCAGGAGAAGCAATGTCATCTGTACGTAGGTGAGTTCAACTCTATCACTCCTTCCCACCTACTACTAAGGAGGCTGTTTAGGTCCTGAACCGGTGCTTCGCAACTGTGACTGTCTGGATGAGGGTGAACAAATTGAAATTGAATCCAGACAAGACAGAGGTACTCCTGGTCAGTCAAAAGACTGAACAGAGCATAGGGTTACAGCCTGTGCTGGATGGGGTTACACTCCCACTGAAGGCGCAGGTTGGCAGTTTGGGAGTAAGCCTGGACGTATCGCTGGGCCTGGAACCCCAGGTTTTGGTGGTGGCCAGGGGAATATTTGCACAATAAAAACTTGTGCGCCAGTTGCGCCCATACCTTGGGAGGTCAGACTTTGCCACAGTGGTCCACACTCTGGTTACATCTAGAATAGACTACTGCAACACATTCTGCATGGGGTTGCCCTTGAAGACTGTTTGAAAGGTTCCAGTAGTCCAACGAGCGGCAGACAGGTTGCTCACTGGAGCGGCATACACAGAGAAGACATCCCTTTTGTTGCGTCAGCTCCACTGCTGCCAGTCCACTTCCCATTATAATTCAAAGTACTGGTCTTGGCCTATAAAGCCCTATATGGATTCAGCCCAGCTTCGGCAGCACATATATTAAAATTGGAACAATACTGAGAAGATTAGCATGGCCACTGTGCAACGTTCTCACTTTGGCAGCACGTATACTAAAATTGGAGCGATACAGAGAAGATTAGCATGGTAGCTCCACTGGCACAGTTTGCTACCGAGCACTGTCTGCTACCGAGAACAGTGCTGGCTTTAGCCTATAAAGCCCTAAATAATTCTGGCCCAGTTTACCTGTCCAAACGTACCGCCCTCTATGAACCAGCTAGGACAGTGGTTCTCAACCTGTGGGTCCCCAGATGTTTTGGCCTTCAACTCCCAGATATCCTAACAGCTGGTAAACTGGTTGGAATGTATGGGAGTTGTAGGCCAAAACACCTGGGGACCCACAGGTTGAGAACCACTGAGCTAGGTGCTGGTGGTCTTTGCTTCCTCCAGCACACTGACGTCTGTCTGCCTGTCTTCCCAAGAGATTTGCAGGATTTTCCGGAGGCAGCGCTGATGGAATCATTCCAGGAGTTGCATGTGACATCTGTAGACAGTCCACATCTCACAGGCATATAGCAGGGTTGGGAGGACAATAGCTTTATAAACAAGCACCTTGGTATCCCTACGGATGTCCTGGTCGTCAAACACTCTCTGCTTCATTCGGAAAAATCCTGCACTCGCAGAGTTCAGGCGGTGTTGTATTTCGGTGTCAATGTTGACTTTGGTGGAGAGGTGGCTGCCAAGGTAGCGGGAAGGGTCAACATTTTCTAATGTTACACCATTAAGCTGTATCTCTGGCATTGGAAAGGAATTGGCTGGTGACTGCTGGAACAGCACTTTGGTTTTCTCAGTGTTCAATGACAGGCCGAGCTGATGCTCAGTTTTTGTATCCTGATTGTATTTTGGATGCTCTGCTTTATTTTATGGTAGTTTTCCCTAACAATTGGAAACCGGAGGGAATCTCAAGGGCTGCACTAGATCTCTCCCCAGTGTGCTGTGTGAAGCCCATGGACCATATGATACCCACTCCTGAGCTAAACAATCTGTTTATTCTTTTCTTTCTTTCTGCAATCCAGAGATGGTTTCAACACTTTCTTTGACCAGCTCCATCAGAACAAAGTTCCCCTGTTCATCTTCTCAGCAGGTGTGGGTGATGTGCTGGAGGAAATAATACGCCAAGCCGGTGCGTTCCATCCTAATGTCAATGTGGTCTCCAACTATATGGACTTTGATGACAGTGTGAGTTTAGTCTGTCTCTCTCCTATAGCCTCATCCTCCCCAGCATGGACCATCTTCTAAGCCAGTGTTTCTCAATCTGGGGGTTGGGACCCCTGTGGGGGTCACGAGGGGGTGTCAGAGGGGTCGCCAAAGACCATCAGGAAACACAGTACTTTCTGTGGTCATAAGGGTTCTGTGTGGGAATTTTGGTCCAATTCTATCATTGGTGGAGTTCAGAATGTTATTCCATTGTAGGTGAACTATAAATCCCAGCAACTACAACTCCCAAATGTTAAGGTCTATTTTCCTCAAACTCCACCAGTGTTTACATATTGAGTTTTGGTGCCAAGTTTGGTCCAGATCCATCATTGTTTGCGTCCACAGTGCTCTCTGGATGGAGGTGAACTACAACTCCAAAAATTCAAGATGAATGTCCACCAGATCCTCCCAGTATTTTCTCTTGGTCATGGGAGTTCTGTGTGCCAAGTTTGGTTCAGTTTCATCATTGGTGGTGTTCAGAATGCACTTTGATTGTAGGTGAACTATAAATCCCAGCCACTACAGCTCCCAAATGACAAAATCAATTCCCTCCCAACCCCACCAGTATTCAAATTTGGGCATATTGGGTATTTGGGATTTGAAAATACATCCTGCATATCAGATATTTACATTATGATACATAACAGTAGCAAAATGACAGTTATGAAGTAGCAACAAAAAATAATGTTATGGTTGGGGGGGGTCACCACAACATGGGGAACTGTACTAAGGGGTCGCGGCATTAGAAAGGTTGAGAAACACTGTTCTAAGCACTAGAGAAATGGTTGAAAATGATGCCCCAATTGTCTAGGGATCGGAGCTAAGTATTACTAAGTGGAAAGCACCTATATGTCTTCTGAGGTTATCTAGAAGAATACAGTCCAGAGATGGGGAAGGTTCAGTTCCCAGGACTGTCTTTGTAGCCCTCAGGGCGTCTCGAGGATCAATAATTTTTTACAAAAACATATTTTTTCCCCAAATGTTCTCAAATGCTTTCTAGGTCCCCTGAACGAATGAGACCCGGAATAGGCCTTTTTTTAAAAAAAAGCTTAAAGTGAATAAGAAGTGATATCTGCTCTATTCCCATTGTTAAAATACTTCTCCAGGGCCTTAAAACATGCCAAGCATGCTCCCAAGTCTACTAGAATGCATTGGGGCATACCACTTTTATTTTATTTTACTCTTTTGCAAAGAGTATAATGGAGGTATGGTCCTTCTGATGCCTGGGCCTTCTACAGTTACTCAGCCTTTCTCTAGGCTTTGCTAAGATGAAAATACTTTTGGATCCAGTGATTGAACTATATTATAAAAGACATGAGCTTGGATTGTGCGCCAGCTGCGACCGTACCTCGTGAAGGCAGATCTGGCTGGGGTGGTCCACGCCTTGGTCACCTCTAGAATGGATTACTGCAATGCGCTCTACGTGGGGCTGCCCTTGAAGACGGCTCGGAAACTTCAATTGGTCCAGCGGGCAGCAGCCAGGATGTTAACTGGGGCCCATTATCAAGAGAGGTCTACCCCTCTGTTTAAGGAGCTCCACTGGCTGCCATTTATTTTCCGAGCCCAATTCAAGGTGCAGGTGCTCACCTACAAAGCCCTGAACGGTTTGGGACCACCCTACCTGCGGGACCGCATCTCCATTTACGAACCCACACGCTCACTCCGATCATCTGGGGAGGCCCTGCTCGTGATCCCACCCACGTCGCAAGCACGTTTGGTGGGGACACGGGACAGGGCCTTCTCTGTGGCGGCCCCCCGACTTTGGAATGCCCTTCCAAAAGATCTCCGACAGGCCCCTACTTTAGCAGTTTTCAGAAGGAACCTAAAAACCTGGCTGTTCCGATGTGCCTTCCCAGATTAGGAATTTCCCCTTTCCAAATCCTAGAAGCACATTAGCTCAACAGATGTTACTGCACACCGCACCTTTTAATCCATGTTCCTCCTGCCATCTCAGCATTTTAATCCCTGTACCCCACTGCGCCGGCCGAACCAGTTTTAATTGTGTCTTGAGGTAGTTATTGTTGTTATTTTGCTTGATTGCTTTGTTTTGCTTTGTTTAGTATTGTGTTATGTTTTTATTGTATTGTGTTTTGAGGCTCCGGCCTGTGTAAGCCGCATCGAGTCCTGCGGGAGATGCTAGCGGGGTACAAATAAAGTTAATAATAATAATAATAATCTAAGTATAGTCAAAACAGATGGAGTTATACAAGCTAGAAATTATGCAGACTGAAGAGTCAAGTTGAAATATGAGGTGGACCTAGGTAGAACTGAACCTATAAACTCTCACAAAAAAACCCCACTGATTTATTACCACCATAATATAAAATAAGTGCTCACTTATTTCAGTAGATATAAGTTAGACTAATTCTGTTTTAAACAGTGACTTCTAGATTAAGGAAGGAAGTGCTACATATAGTATCAGCGGTGCACCCAATGCTTATATGGTGAACAATTTGGCATGTTGACTTTTTAAAAAATGAGGACCAAGAAACTAAAATTTCAATCCATTTGGCCTCAAGTCTCTTTCTAAAGAAATGGAAACAATAGTGGCCTGCCAGGAAAAGGGAGGGGGAAAGATTGCCCAAATTCTGCTGGCTGCATCTCATCCAAAAACACCAAATTGTCTTATATATCCCCCATACAGGGCGTCTTGCAAGGGTTCAAAGGGCCCCTCATCCACACCTACAACAAGAACAATACAGTCTTGAAGGATACGGAGTATTTCCAGCAGCTTTGTACAAGGACAAATATCTTACTTCTCGGAGACTCCATGGGTGACCTCAGTATGGCGGATGGTGTTGCTGATATCGAAAATATCCTGCGGATTGGTTTCTTGAACGACCGGGTGAGTTGAGACAATTTGATACATTGTGAGGATGGGGGTAAATCCTGCCACATCATCTTCATTATGGCCTGCCTCAGGGGAGCGTGCTTGCTCCATCCATGTTCAACATCTACACAAATGACCAGCCACTGCCAGAAGGGACAGAGAGTTTCATCTATGCTGATAATCATGCCATTACTGCTCAAGCAGGGAGCTTTGAGACGGTTGAACAGAAGCTCTCCGAAGCTCTAGGTGCTCTTACTGCCTATTACAAGGAAAACCAACTGATCCCCAATCCATCTAAAACACAGACATGCGCCTTTCACCTTAAGAACAGACAAGCATCCAGAGCTCTGAGGATTACCTGGGAAGAAATCCCACTGGAGCATTGCAGCACACCCAAATACCTGGGAGTCACTTTGGACCGTGCTCTGACCTACAAGAAGCACTGCCTGAACATCAAACAAAAAGTGGGCGCTAGAAACAACATCATACGAAAGCTGACTGGCACAACCTGGGGATCACAACCAGACACAGTGAAGACATCTGCCCTTGCGCTATGCTACTCTGCTGCTGAGTATGCATGCCCAGTGTGGAACACATCTCACCACACTAAAACAGTAGATGTGGCTCTTAATGAGACATGCCGCATTATCATAGGGTGTCTGCGACCCACACCACTGGAGAAATTACACTGCTTAGCCGGTATTGCACCACCTGACATCCGCCGGGAAGTAGCAGCCAATAGTGAAAGGACCAAGGCAGAGACATCTCCAGCTCATCCCCTGTTTGGGTATCAGCCAGCACGTCAACGACTTAAATC
Organism: Anolis sagrei; assembly: GCF_037176765.1. Taxonomy (NCBI): domain Eukaryota; kingdom Metazoa; phylum Chordata; class Lepidosauria; order Squamata; family Anolidae; genus Anolis; species Anolis sagrei. Next base: position 44,779,052 of record NC_090026.1, on the reverse strand, counting down.
AAGACATAGTTTTCTTAGATCTACAGAGACACTCGCTGGAACACCCGAGCAAGCGAGAGTCCAAAAGTGGCAGGCCCAAACCCAGCACCTCAATCCATGGGTGATACCAGATGAGAGACTCCCGCCTGGGCACTCAGAAGACTGGGCGACTTGGAAGGCGCTGAACAGATTGCGCTCTGGCACCATGAGATGCCAATCTTGAGAAATGGGGCTACAGGGTGGAATCCTCGGCATGCGAGTGCGGAGAGGAACAAACCACTGACCACCTGCTGTAATGCACCCTGAGCCCTGCCACATGCACGATGGAGGACCTTCTTGCGGCAACCCCAGAGGCACTCCAAGTGGCCAGATACTGGTCAAAGGACATTTAACCAAATACCAAATTTGCAAGATCTGTGTGGTTTTTCTTTCTTTCTTTCTTTCTTTTCTTTTTCTTTTTCTTTTTAATCTCTGTGTTTGTTTTGCTCTGTTAGAATTGTAATACAATGGTTGCTGATGACACGATAAATAAATATCTTCATTATTTTTTATCTAATTGTTTGTTTTAAATCTAGTATCTAATTTTAGTTATTACCCAATAAATCTTAACAGTTTAATTTAATCAGTTAGTAAAATAGCATTGGGTAGACAAACATTTACTATGTTTCACTATCACCCTTTCTTCCCTTTTTTGAACATTACACAAAGTTTATGTATTTCTATGTAAACAATCCAAATCTAATTAGGGGGTACTAACACATCAATTACCCAAAGTCTCTTAAATGTCAGGTAAATAAGTAATACAAAATGTATGTATAGGTCAATAGTGCTGTTTTTAGTCAACAGATCCTATTGTAATCATCTTCTGATTTTTTTAATACATTCCATAAAGGTTTGCCGTTTTTCTTTAAATTTTTGTATGTTTGTCGTAAAGACAAAATTAATTTATCAGTTTCAGCCATATACCAATGATGTGCCATCTTTAGCCAGTTCTCCTGGAGATCTGAAGCATATGTATATTTTAGGCATTTCGTCCATAATTGGATTGTTCTACCAATATTTTTAGCCCACCGAATCATAGAATTTTTAATCTCTTCTGTTTCTGTTGCCCAGCCAATTAGTTTATTATATAATCTTGAATTATTTTCTTTTCCTTATTTGTATTTTATCCCAGAATTCCTCATTATCGCTAAATCCAGTTTTCTTTTTCTTTTATCATTTTAGTCGCTCTCCTCTGGAATGTGTCCAGAGGAGAGCGACTAAAATGATAAAAGGTCTGGAGAACAAGCCCTATGAGGAACGGCTTAAGTAGCTGGGCATGTTTAGCCTGAAGAAGAGAAGGCTGAGAGGGGATATGATAGCCATGTATAAATATGTAAGAGGAAGCCACAGGGAGGAGGGAGCAAGCTTGTTTTCTGCTTCCTTGGAGACTAGGACGCGGAACAATGGCTTCAAACTACAAGAGAGGAGATTCCATCTGAACATGAGGAAGAACTTCCTGACTGTGAGAGCCGTTCAGCAGTGGAACTCTCTGCCCCAGAGTGTGGTGGAGGCTCCTTCTTTGGAAGCTTTTAAACAGAGGCTCGATGGCCATCTGTCGGGGGTTATTTGAATGCGATGTTCCTGCTTCTTGGCAGGGGGTTGGACTGGATGGCCCATGAGGTCTCTTCCAACTCTTAGATTCTATGATTCTATTCTTATCCAAATTATAATGTTCCCTAATTTGTATATACTGGAACCAGGATACACTTTAATACTTGCATGAAATGTCTTCCTGAGTTTTCAATTTGAATGTCCAATATCTTTTAATTAGAATATCCTTATATGTCGGCCAATGACATATAGGGATGGAATTATAAAGTGGCCAGAAGAAAATATAATTGCACTCATGTGAATATGTCACTAACAGGATGCCTGACAATATGTTCAAATATATTTGTGAATATCATGAGAACTAAAGTATCATATTTTCTGGCGTATAAGACTAACCCAAGAAAATCTTCTCAAAGGTCAGGGGTCGTCTCATACACCGGGAGTAGACTTATATGCTGGGAGTAGTCCTATATGTTAGGAAGCATCTTATACGCCGGGAGTAGTCTTATAGAGCAGCTCTTGGAACTTCCAATCCGGATTGGAGTATCTGTGGTTGCCGCATATGGTGGGGGGAGTTAAAAAATGGCAGTGGCTGAGTCCCTGCCGTATGCAGCGACTGTATGAAAGCACTAAGGGCGATGCTGTACAAGTACGGTAGAAGAAAATCCATTCATCAGGATTCGTGGACAATGCGGTCCCGATGGTGAGGTGAAGGGGCGCCTCACCAGGAAGGTGTAAGCAAAGGGCGGAGCAAGCTGCAAGCCTCCAGGGCACCCGGGGTATGGAAAAAAGAGATAGTTTACCTGTCTGGCCCGCCCTTGTATCCTATTACCGTATTTCCTCCTCTGCCTCTCAGATCTCGCTCCTGAAGACTGCAGTGAAGTGGTATTTTATTTATCGTGTCAGGAGCAACCAGACATTTGTATTACATTTTTAACAAAACAAACAAACAGACAAAACACAAAGTTTGCAAGCTTGGTAGTTGATTAAATGTCCTTTGACCGGTATCTGGCCACTTGGAGTGCCTCTGGTGTTGCTGCAAGGAGGTCCTCCATTGTGCGTGTAGCAGGGCTCAGGTTGCATTGCAGCAGGTAATCAGTGGTTTGCTCTTCCCCACACTCGCATGTCGTGGAGTCCACTTTGTAGCCCCATTTCTTAAGATTGGCTCTGCATCTCGTGATGCCAGAGCGCAATCTGTTCAGCACCTTCCAAGTCGCCCACTTTTCTGTGTGCCCAGGAGGGAGTCTCTCATTTGGTTCCAGCTATTGATTGAGGTTCTGGGTTTGAGCCTGCCACTTTTGTACTTTCGCTTGCTGAGGTTTTCCAGCGAGTGTCTCTGTAGATCTTAGAAAACTATTTCTTGATTTAAGTCGTTGACGTGCTGGCTGATGACCAAACAAGGGATGAGCTGGAGATGTCTCTGCCTTGGTCCTTTCACTATTGGCTGCTACTTCCCGGCGGATGTCAGGTGGTGCAATACCGGCTAGACAGTGTAATTTCTCCAGTGGTGTAGGGCGCAGACACCCCGTGATAATGCGGCATGTCTCATTAAGAGCCACATCCACTGTTTTAGTGTGGTGAGATGTGTTCCACACTGGGCATGCATACTCAGCAGCAGAGTAGCATAGCACAAGGGGCAGATGTCTTCACTGTGTCTGGTTGTGATCCCCAGGTTGTGCCAGTCAGCTTTTGTATGATAGAGTGAAGCAGTGCAGGTGTGCATGTGCGAGATCTGAGAGGCAGAGAAGGAGGTACAGTAATAGGAAAATTACCAAATTGTAATCAAATCTGATGTTTTTTAAATTTTATTTGATGTGCGTTGGAAGAGGGTAGTCTTATACGGCGAGTATATTTTAACTGGAAAAGTTGGGGGTCGTCTTAAATGCCCAGTTGTCTTATATGCCGGAAAAAATGGTAGTCCCAAACAATTCCCTGCATCAGAATATTACAGGAAAATGTCAGTGATTAATTACAAACTACATTTCAGGAATGTTTCCATGAAACCCTGGGATTTTCAGGACCAGCACTGTAATAGTAATATATATTTAGTTAGGCCGTGCAGGTTTTGTATGCTGTTTGATGCCAGTCTTATAAACCCTTATAATTCTCTCTCCATTGCAGGTGGAGGAACAGCGAGGGAAGTACATGGAGTCGTATGACATTGTGCTGGAGAAAGATGAAACATTGGACGTGGCAAATGGCATCCTCAATTTCATCCTTGCCCAAAACCAATCCACACCAACCCTTTACCCTTGACAAAAAGCTGCCTTTGGGGAAAGGGAGATGTTCTCTGTCCATCTATGTGTCCCTTAGTTCCCTGCCTGTTATGTTGCCAGATTCCTTTACTATTCTGGCTGCTCTCAGAGGGCCCTTCCAAACAGGCCCTATATCCCAGGGTCCAATCCTAGATTTTCTGATTACCAGATTATCTGGCAGTATAGACTCATGTAATCCAGTTTAAAGCAGAAAGTCTGGGATGAGATTCTGGGATATAGGCCTGTCTGGAAGGGCCCTGAGTCATAGAATTCACAATTGACGATGTTATGTAAGTTTTTTCCCCCTCTCAACCACCACATCCCAAATTAATAGCTGTGCCAGGCAAAGACCCATAGTTCAGTCATTTTCTCTGCTGGTCAAAGTGGAGAATAGACCAGCCACCTCTCGGGACTCCAAAAGCAACACAATGCTTTACAAATTTTTGAGGAGGGAAATACTGTGGGTGTCATTGGTAACATTGGTAAACCTCTTTTCCTTGCCCCACAATACAAAATTATTACAAAAGTAATGATTTTTTTTTTAAAAAATTATGGGGTCGCAATTATCTAAAAAGATAGATATTATTCACTGTAAAACCAACTAGATACAATTGAAAGTATGGGATGTTGTAGTTTTTTCGGGCTACATGGCCATGTTCTAGAACAGTAGTTCTCAACCTGTGGGTCCCCAGATGTTTTGGCCTTCAACTCCCAGAAATCCTAACAGATGGTAAACTGGCTGGGATTTCTGGGATTTGTAGGCCAAAACACCTGGGGACCCACAGGTTGAGAACCACTGTTCTAGAAGCATTCTCTCCTGACGTTTCGCCTGCATCTATGGCAAGCATCCTCAGAGGTTGTGAGAACCTCACAACCTCTGAGGATGCTTGCCATAGATGCAGGTGAAACGTCAGGAGAGAATGCTTCTAGAACATGGCCTTATAGCCAGAAAAACCTACAATAACACAGTGAGTCCAGACATGAAAGCCTTTGACAATAAATTGAAGGTATGATTTGGAAAATGTTGACTAAAGCACTTTTGCTGCGATTGGAGTTTGGTACAAGTCATCTGCAATCAATGTTTCATTTGGATAGTTTTGCTCTTCAAATGTCAGTTCAGTGTGCAGCGCATCGTACTAACCTTGATCATTAGAAACAAAGGATCAATTTGTCTTTCTGATGAGTTTAACACATTCTTGAATTTTTACCAGTAAGAGAGCAAAAATGTTCTTGTATGAATTGCAAACAACTGAGGCCAGTTTATCCCATTGAAGTCAGTGAGATATAGCATAAAATGCGCTTTCCTCTTGCAACTTATTTTGGTTTTTATAAAATATAATTTTTAAAACTCTAAATGACCAGCACACACTTCTCTCACAAAATTGAACTGCTTTTTTATTCAAAAGACATGTGAAAAGATAATAAAATAAATTTCCTATTTTGACATATTTGTATTTGGTTTGTCTGGTACATTTTCAAAAATTCTCTTGAAAATAACAATTGCCACAATAAGCGAGGAAGATCTGTTTGAACCACTTAAAAACATCTGAAAGCGAGGATGTCTAAATATGGATTTTCAGATATAAAATGAAAAGGCACTTAATTTCTATCCAAAGGCTCGTGATCTTTGAAAACTAAATTATAATCTCAAACCAAGATTTGAACCCTATGTTAATCTTCTCAAAAATGCTGGGTCTTGTAAGGTTGTTGACAATTATGTTAAAAGCTTCCACATTCTCATAGATCAGGAGGTCCCTGGGTTCTTCTAACAGAACGAAACAGAATGAAACAGTTGTTTCTATCACAAGAATGATGATGAATAGTTGTTCTGCTAGTGAAGTATGTGTATGGAAAGATCTAAAAAGGCCAGCCATAGAAACCGATTGGGTGATTTTAGATTTTTTTTTGACCAAGGACCACTCTCCAACATTAGTATCCAAAGAGTTACGAATCAGTTTTTGGTTAGCTTTCAATTTGATTTGGTTATTTGGAGTGCTGATTTGGAAAATTGCATTGGATAGACTACATCAGCTCTAGTTTCTGATACAGAACATATGCCATCGAGTAGTTGCCATCTACTCGCCCACAGAAAACCACATTTAATAAGCCTCAGCACTATAGGAGGGTTTCACAAGACCGGTCGCTCTCGTTGCAACAGTGTAGTAACAATGAGGCGGCAGACCATATTTTAGTTCTTGCGAACCACTGGTGGTCCACGGATAGCAGGTTGAGAGCCACTGTGTTAGACAAAGAGAAAGGCAATGGCAAAATCTCTATAAATATTTTTCCACTCGAGATAAAGGACCAGTTTCTCCCATTACACTTACAGAAGTTATCAGGATAGCAGATTAAGTTTATTTCAATACTGGGGAGGGCCAGTTCTTCACCAGATTGTAAGAGGACATTGCCTGGAACACATAACAATGTTCTCCAAGAATCAAGGAGCAGGGAATGAATGTCATCCATTCACATCATGCTGAAGAGTCCTGCCTCTTTTGCTCTATTCCTACTGCATGTAATGGCATTGGTATGGATTCAATTATTTCCAGCATGGGGGCAAGCACAGCAGAAATTACTGCCCTGGGTTCCAAGGTCCATCTTTGCCTACTGGTCCTCTGTTACAAAATGTAAACCAACAGGAAGAGTAAAGTATCAAAAGTGAAGTGAACCCATTGGATGCACTAGCGTCGTTCTTGTTGATACCGAAGCCTTATTGGAGTTTCAGGTTAACATCTGTAGGGCCACACAATTCTGACCTTGCTCTAGTGCAGTGGCACTAGAGCAGTGGTTCTCAGCCCGTGGGTCCCCAGATGTTTTGGCCGTCAACTCCCAGAAATCCTAACAGCTGATAAACTGGCTGGGATTTCTGGGAGTTGTAGGCCAAAACACCTGGGGACCTACAGGTTGAGAACCACTGCTCTAGTGCCATGCTTCCCCTTAAGGGATCCTTATTCGAGTTTCCTGAGCTGAACACTCTAGAGAAGCAGGTCTTTCCAGAATTATCTAGGAAGATAATGCACTTTCTGGAATGATAGTAGTACTACCATAGAAATGTAGGAAGTCCTCTTCCTTATTCTAAGATAGTAGTCCTAGGGAATATAGGCCTTTGGGCCCTTCCACACAGCCCTATATCCCAGAATATCAATACAGAAAATCCCACGATATCTTTGACCTGGGTTATCTGAGTCCACACTCAGATAATGTACTTTGTGGAAGGTCCCTTGGAGAGTGCAGATTCAGTTGGTTAAGTCCTTGTCTAAAGTCTCTTAGAACTAAGCTCAGTCCATGGACCCTAATGTTCTCCAACTGTGACCTGGGCATAATTCAAGGATTCAGGGCTTTTTAAAGCCCCCAATGCCAGGCTGGAGGCTTTAAAACCAATATTCTCTGGCTCTCGGGCTTTTAGCTAATATTTACTTGGTATCAAGTTCATATTTTGCTCTTTATATGTGCATCCTTAGATCAACTTTCGCATTTTAGAAATGTCCAAGCCAGAATACATGTCCCTGGGCTGACCTATATTCACAAACCCAGTGCAATCTGTCACTATGAAGCATCAGTCAACACCAAAGATGCACACAGTTCAAAGCATCTTGTGATAAGTAATTATGGCTGCAACAGAGAAGACATAGTGTAGCAAGATGGGGGCAAAATAAAGGCATTGCATCCTCATAATAAATATTTTCTCCAAACTTCTATCAATTGTTGTCAATTGAAGTCAATGAAACTCTTGCACCTTTTGTATTTAATGCAGGCATGGGCAAACTTCAGCCCTCCAGATGTTTTGGACTTCAACTCCCACAATTTCTAACAGCCAGTAAGCTGGCTAAGCTTTCTGGGAATTTAAGTCCAAAATACCTGATGAGTCAAAGTTTACCCATGCCTGATTTACTGTATTTGTACTTCCTTGGAAACGTTTGGGAAGTTTAAACTATATTTCGGTATTGTTTCATTATCCGGGCGGAGGCCACAAGAGAGCGCTAGGCAGAGAAGGATAGTCCATTATATGAGGGTGGAGCGCATGTTGAAAGAGGAAAATAATTTCTTCCCAATTTTCCCGTTATTCCCCCCACCCATGTCCCCATTGTGAAAACAATGGGGACAACAAAATGTTGGTGGGCAGGAAAAGAGATTTAAAGATGGGCTCAAAGCCAACCTTAAAAACTCTAGTATAGACACTGAGAACTGGGAAGCCCTGGCCCTTGAGCACTCCAGCTGGAGATCAGCTGTGACTGGCAGTGCTGTAGAATTTGAAGAGGCACGAATGGAGGACAAAAGAGAGAAACGTGCTAAGAGGAAGGCGCGTCAAGCCAACGCTGACCGGGACCGCCTTCCACCTGGCAACCAATACCCTCATTATGGGAGAAGATGCAGATCAAGAATAGAGCTCCACAGTCACCTACGGACCCACCGTCAGTACACCGATCTTGGAAGACAAACCTACTCAGACAACGAGGGATCACCTAAGTAAGTGTGGAAACAACACTTGTTTATAAAATGGGATGGGGGAGGTGGAATAACCAGCAAAAATGTGGGAAATGGTTTTACTTCTTCTACTCCTCCCCCCCCCCCCCACCTTGTAAAATGGACTACCATTCTCTGTCTAGTGCCCCCTTGTGGCCTCCGCCCAAATAATGGACCAATACCTATATTTCTAAATGCTAAACTGAAGTGTTAAGTTCCTATAATGCTAAACATTTTGAGATTTGATGAAAATTTCAAGAAGACAGAATTATTATTTGGGGAATTTGTCCTCCCATAGCTACACTGATGAGGTAGGGAAAGAAATGTCTTCAGTTCTTCACCATTCTGCAATTCTGTAGTGAGCATACTCCATTCTGTATGATTCCAAAGTGCAGTAATATTTCAGACCAGTGATTTCCAAACTCCAGTCCTCCAGGAGTTTTTGACTTCAACTCCCAGAAGCTCTAGCTGCCTTTGCCAACCATCAGGCATTCTGGAAGCTGAAGTCCAAAACACCAGGAAACACAACTCTAGACTGTCCTTTTCGTGTCAGGAGCAACTTGAGAAACTGCAAGTCACTTCTGGTGTGAGAGAACTGTCCATCTATAAGGACGTTGCCCAGGGGATGCCCAGATGTTTTGATGTTTTACCATCCTTGTGGGAGGCTTCTCTCATGTCCCTGCATGGGGAGCTGGAGCTGACAGAGGGAGCTCATCCATGCTCTCCCTGGATTTGAACCAAGGTTAATGCCCACCAAACCCTTCTAGTGTTTTCTGTTGGTCACAGGAGTTCTGTGTGCCACGTTTGGCCCAATTCTATTGTTGGTGAAGTTCAGAATACTCTTTGATTGTAGGTGAACCATAAATACCAGCAAATACAACTCTCAAATGACAAAATGAATCCCCCCCCCCAAACCCCACTAGAATTCAAATTTGGGTGTATCGGGTATTTGTCCTATACTCGGTCCAGTGAATGAAAATACATCCTGCATATCAGATATTTCACTGTAGCAAAGTTACAGTTATGAAGTAGCAACAAAAATAATTTTATGGTTGGAGGTCACCACAACATGAGGAACTGTATTAAGGCGTCTTGGCATTAGGAAGGTTGAGAAACAGTGCTATAGATTAAGCAATGAAAATAGCTCAAAGTTTACTTGTTTGATTTATATCGCTTCACTGAAATTTCCATATTTGTTTTTATTTAGAAAGGAGAACCCAGGGCCCTTCCACACAGCCCTATAACCCTGAGGGCCCTTCCACACAACCCTATATTCCACAAAATCAAGGCAGAAAATCCTACAATATCTGCTTTGAACTGAGTTATCTGAGTCCACACTCAGATAATGTGGGGTTTCCTGCCTTATTCTGGGATATAGGGCTGAGTGGAAGGGCCCAGAACATCAAGGTGGAAAATCCCACAATATCTGCTTTGAACTGGGTTATCTGAGTTCACACTGCCATATATTCCAGTTCAAAGCAGAAAATGTGGGATTTTTATTCAGCTGTGTGGAAGGGGCCCCAGTATACCTAAATGAAGCATCTGGATCTCATGGAACAAGAAACAGTTTCATAACCTCCACCCCAAATTATCTCCCATAGGTGAGTTTTCCAAAGGAATATATTGAACTAAAGCGAGTACGGTGGGGTGAAATTTGGCTCTAGAAAGACATGGATTGGGAAATATTTCATTATGGTGTCAATTCCCTGGTTTTGGTTTATTGAAACAGAATATCAGTTAAATAACTCTTCCCCCCCCACACACAAAAAGCAAAACCAAATGTTACCAAAGAAGGAAGAAAATGTGTTGCTCTTCCTAAATCCAGTCTCTCTAACTCAGGATAGAGGTGGGGAGCAAATACGCCCCTGTGTAGGGAAAGAGACACCAACAAATTGGTGTACTTTAAAAAACAAGAAGAGCCCAGCCCCTGAGTCCTCTCTCTTTTAAAGTTCCTCATGTTTAACTTGATCTTCATCCGATTTCAACTTCAGTTCATCTGCTGTGATTTTCCCATCCTTGTTCCGATCCTGGTTTTGGAACATGTCACTGACAATCTTTTCGGGGTCAGAGCCTGGCATCATGTGACCTTTGCCTTCAGCAACCTGGGAGTTGATGAATGTTGAGAACTGGGGGGTTGGAAGGTGTGAAAAGGAAAGAAAAGCAGGGAGAATGTCAGTTTTTCCCTTGAGACCATCAATGGATATCATGTCTGTTGGAAATAGCAACTTTCTCAAGCCGCCACTAGTTATTTGTTATGTATATAATTGCTTACTGTATTGTATATGTGTGTATTTATATGCAACTAGCTGTACCCTGCCACGCGTTGCTGTGGCTTATAGTAAATCTTTTCAAAGTAGAGGTAGATATCTGGAGTATTATGAAAGAGAGGTACCTACCTATTCCTTCCCCCTTTTTCTCCCCCTTTCTCTCCTTTCTTCCTTCTCTTCCTCTTTCTTTCTTTCTTTCTTTCTTTCTTTCTTTCTTTCCTTCTTTCGCTCCTTGGTTTCATCCTTCTCTCTTTCCTTCATTCCCTCCCCCCTTTTTCCTTTGCCTCCTTTCTTCCCTCCATGTTTCCTTCCTTCTTTCATTTTTTATTTCCTTTTCTCCTTCCTTCTTTACCTCTTTCCTGCCTTTCCTTCCTTTTATTTTTCTTCCCTTTCTACTTTCTCTTCTTCCTTCCTTCGGTACCTCTTTCTTTCCTGCCTTCCCTCCTTCCTTTCTTCCTTCCCAATGCTGGAGTATTATGAAAGAGAGGTACCCACCTATTCCTTCCCCCTTTTTCTCCCCCTTTCTCTCCTTTCTTCCTTCTCTACCTCTTTCTTTCTTGCTTTCCTTCTTTCGCTCCTTAGTTTCATCCTTCTCTCTTTCCTTCAATCCCTCCCCCTCGGTGGGTGTGGGCGGGGCTTTGGCGGAGGGGGGTGGGAGGAGGAGGAGGAGGAGTTCAGGGGTGGTTGGGGTTTTTTTGAGTTTTGCTGTCCCGTTTAACGCCCCTTACAGATTTATATATATAGATTTTACTTTACACTCTTTGTAAAGTACCATGTCATCAGGTCTGGGCTTGTTCAGGACTCAGACTCCATTTTAGAACAGTGTAATAATAATAATAACCTTATTTGTACCCCGCTACCATCTCCCCATGAGACTCGGTGCGGCTTACATGAGGCCAAGCCCAAAGTACATCAAACAAAACATCAATAACATGAACATTAAAAAACAAACAATAAAATACAAATCATATAAATCACATAAACCAAAAACAATAATCAATAGTGACATATAAACAGTTTTAAAAATGGCCAGGCCAAATGTAATAGATTAAAATTGAAAATATGCTGACGTGAACAAGGTAAAATATAACTGGGATAGGATTTTTCAAAGAGAAACAAGGGAACGCAGTCCATCCTAAGTCAGTATCAAAGTGCATTATGAGGGCATATTGCTGAGAGTTCTCCTCATTCTGGGAAGGCACACTGGAACAACCATGTTTTTAGGCTCCTCCTAAAGACTGCCAACGTTGGGGCATGTCTAATGTCTCTTCCCAGAGTTGAGGGGCCACCACCGAGAAGGCCCTCTCCCTCGCCCCACCAGTCGCGCCTGCGAAGGAGGTGGGAGCGTGAGCAGGGCCTCTCCAGATGATCGAAGAGATCGTGTGGGTTCATACACAGAAATGCGGTCACGCAGGTGGGCAGGTCCCAAACTATTTAGGGCTTTGTAGGTAAGAACCTGCACCTTGAATTGGGACCGGAAAATGAACGGCAGCTAATAGAGCTCCCTAAACAGGAGGGTTGACTGTTCCCTGTAAGAAGCACCAGTTAGTAACCTGGCTGCCGCCCGTTGTACCAATTGAAATTTCCAGGTCATTTTCAAGGGCAGCCCCACGTAGAGTGCATTACAGTAGTCCAATCTGGAGGTGACTAAGGCATGGACCACCCTGGCCAGATCCGACTTCATGAGGTACGGTCGCAGCTGTGCACGAGTCTTAATTGTGCGAAAGCCCTCCCGGCCACCACCGACGCCTGAGCTTCAAGCGTAAGTGATGAGTCCAGGAGGACACCCAGACTGCGGACCTGTGACTTCAGGGGAAGTGCGACCCCATCCAGCACAGGTTGCCACCCTATACCCTGATCTGGCTTACGATCGACCAGGAGGACCTCTGTCTTGTCGGGATTAATCTTCAGCTTGTTCCTCCTCATCCAGACAGACACAGTGGCCAGGCACTCGTCCAGCACTTGAGGGGCTTCCTTGGCATTAGGTGGAAAAGAGTAGTAAAGTTGCGCATCATCTGCATAGAGATGGCATCCAACTCCAAAACTCCAGATGACCTCTCCCAGTGGTTTAATGTAGATGTGGAAAAGCATGGGAGACAGAATGGAACCTTGCGGGACCCCACAGGTCAAAGGCCAGTGTACAGTTTAGACTTCAGCAGAAACAGATGTATGCTTTAGGCTTCAATAGGAACAGTATGCTTACAGATTCCATTGGACTTTCAGACTAGACAGAGACTCTATTAGACTCTCAAAACAGAGAGATGCTTTGGATTATGGATTACTGATTCCAAGAAAGATGCTCTGTGTTAACTTTGTATGATTGTATCTGATGAAAAATCCAGTGGAGCTTCAAAAGTTTGCATGGTGTACATATATTGTGTGAATATTGTGGATTTGTGGCATTTTGCTGAATGGCTGAAAACAACCCTGAAGAGCTTCTTAAGGCCCTTCCACACAGCCATGTAACCCAGAATATCCAGGCAGATAATCCACAATATCTGCTTTGAAGTGGGTTATATGTGTCCTCACTGCCATATAATCCAGTTCAAGGTGGGTTTTATACAGCTGTGTGGAAGGGGCTTTAGACCAATGTTAAGTGATCTAGCAATGCATCCAATTTCCCACTCAAAATCCTCTTCTATCGCTAGGCATATTCAAACACATTTGAAAACATAAGAATCATACCTCTTCAGGTGGAACTTCACCATCTTTGTTGAGATCCATGGCTTCAAACAGATTTGTTGGTGGCTCACTGTGCCAGATGAACAGGTAACCTTCGGGAACTCCTGGCTCCAGATGTAAAAGCTCAATCTCAAATTGGAGAACAGCACTGCCGGGAACACCTCGGGCTAAAAATACAGGAGAATGTATCAGCACTATTGGATGATCTAACTGTGGAGTGTCTAAAGGTATAGATTCAGTGTTCTTCTTGACAAGAAGTTTCATCCAACTGTACAGTTGTAGCATTTCTATTTATTTGGGATCAATAGATATAGGCTTTTCATCATTCCTATTAATGGTGAAGTGCAGATTAAAAAGTCTAACTCCAGACCCAAGTTATAATTAAACCATGAGGATCATCGCTGTTTTGGCCTGTTGAATTTGGGCATTGCTTTGACTTCTTTGAATTATATTTCAGCTGTTTAAAATGTTTTGTAAGGAGTATATATTTGTACTAGCTTGAGGATCCGGAAATGCCTGGGTTACTTGAGAAAGGCATTATTTCTTTTGGGAAGTTTGGTAATATCTCTGGATGCAGGGTGAACTACAACTCCTGCGCAGGTGGGTCATTCTCCCACAAACCTCTCCAGTATGTTATATTAGCCTGGGTTATTTGAAGAAGGCACTGTTTGTTTTGGAGTGTTAGGTAATATCAGTTTGGTAATTTGCAGCTCTATTTCTTAGGAAAAAAGCCAGTCTTTCCTGTTATTTTTAGAAAATGCATAAGGATGTGGCTGAACTGCAATTCCCAAAATTGTGGGCCAATCACCCCAAACCCCAACAGTATTCTAAGTTGGCCATGCTGGGTCTGTGTGCCAGGTTTGGTCCAAATCCGACACTGGCTGTATTCAGTGCTCTCTGGATAAGGGTAAACTACAACTCCCAGATCAGAGGTCATTAACCCCCAAACCCCGTCTGTATGCACAGTTGGCCATGTTGGGTCTATGTGCCAGGTTTGGTCCAGATCCATAGTCGGCTGGGTTCAGTGCTTTCTGAATAAGAGTGAACTACAACTCCCAGAGCCAAGGACAATCACCCCCAAACCACACCTGTATGCACACATGGCTATGTTGGGTCTGCGTGCCAAGTTTGGTCCAGATCTGATCTCGGCTGGGTTCAGTGCTTTCTAGATAAGGGTGAACTACAACTCCTAGCATCAAGGACCATTCCCCCAAATGTCTGCAGTATATTCAGTTGGTCACGGGGCTTCTCTGTGCCAAGTTTTGTCCCGTTCCATTGTTGGTGGAGGTCACAGTTGCTCTGGATGCAGGGGAACTATAACTCCCATCAAGGTCAATCTTGAGTATGTTCCCTTGGTCTTGGGGTGACTGTGTATCAAGTTTGGTCCAGGTCTGTCATTTGTGGGGGTTGGAGTGGATTGTGGGAGGTGAATAGGGTGAAGATACTGCATATCCCATCGTCCGTGGTCCATCCTCCCCCAAACTGCACCAGAATGTATAGTGGGTCATGTGGGTCACTCTATGTGATCTGAAGTCTAGTGGTTTGGAACAGCCAATATCGTCTTACCACCGCTTTCACCATGACCCAAATGTGGAGGGATTGTGATGACCCGTTTCTCTCCCACACACATGTTGAGCAAGCCGTTGTTCAAGCCTTCGATTATCTTGTTGGTGCCCAAAGTGGCTTCCTGAGGATGTTCATAGTCATGCCTGCCAATGGGGAACAGAGATGGTTGATTTTGTTTGAGAATGCTTTCTGCTCAGAATTCTGTTCTAAAAAATGTAACCAAGCAGCCTAGATAGGTTTCAATGAACTAGAATATACAGTCGAACATCTGTATCCATGGATTCAACTATCTGCGGATGCAACCATCCATAGATCAAAAATATTAAAGCAAATTCCAAAATATAAACATTATATTTTGTCATTTTACATAAAAGATGCATTTTACTGCTGCATTATGATGGCCTGACATGCACACGGACTACCACAGCTAGCAGGGACCGGTGGCAGCATCACAGGGACAAGTCATCAGGGAGAGGGCGATCGCAGCAGTGTCCATGTGCACAATGTATCAGGTGAAAACACACCTAACCTAAATTTCCAGATGTCCGCAAAGCCTGCAGATACTCTGGAGTTGCCAGACTCCAGAGTATCCCCCCCCCCCCCAACTTTGCTTAGTATGGAGCAAAGTCAGCTTAAGTGCCAAAAACCCGGTTATTTACTAGACGTTCCTGTGCATCACAAAGAATGATGTTGGGTATGGATTTTTTCATATGTAGACAAGCTCTTTGTGATAAAGAAATTAGGATAGACATTTAAATAAACTGAACTCTCAAAACACAACTTACGAGGAGAAGAGCCTAGTACCATCCATCAGGGAGCAGTTATAATGGTAGCGGACAAAGTCTCTGTCTTGAGTGGTAATATTGCAGTCTGCAGGCCGAAAGATTGTATTGATCTCCACAGGGTCTGTGGGGTTGTGGAAGTCAATGACGTGGACATCGAAAATCAAGACCGCTGAACCAGGGATCTTGGTCCCTGAAAGACAAGAATAAAGGAGATTACTTGTGAACAGTAGAGAGGGATGAATGGACCGACAGTGTGTGTATGTGCATTTTCCAATTATGGTTGACCCAAGACATTTTGTTTGTCTTTCACTGTCTGGGAAGAAGTACTCCAGAACCTCATAGAAAATGCTGAGGCACCACACTTCCTTTTGTTCCTTTGTCAAATTTCAAAACATTCTACTGCTAGAATCATTTTTCACATTAATTAATCTGCATTTTTATGTCCACTTGCCGCCAGTTTGCTACCGGGCACAATTCAAAGTGCTGGCTTTAACCTATAAAGCCCTAAACGGTTCCGGTCCAGGTTATCTATCCGAACGCATCTCTCCCTATGAACCCTCTAGAACAGAGGTCCTCAAACTTTTTAAACAGAGGGCCAGGTCACAGTCCCTCAAACTGTTGGCGGGCCGGATTATAGTTAAAAAAAAATGAATGAATTCCTATGCACACTGCACATAGCTTATTTGTAGTACAAAAACATTTTAAAACAATGCAATAATTAAAATTAAGAACAATTTTAACAAATATAAATTTATTAGTATTTCAATGGAAAGTGTGGGCCTGCTTTTGGTTGATGAGATAGGATTGTTGTTATTATTGTGTGCTTTGAAGTAGTTTCATACTTAGGTTGACCCTGAGCAAGGGCCGGGTAAATGACCTTGGAGGGCCGCATCCGGCCCCCAGGCCTTAGTTTGAGGACCCCTGCTCTAGAAGGTTGAGATCGTCCGAGGAGGCCCCGCTCTCGATCCCGCATGCCTCACAGGCATGTCTGACTGGGATAAAAGACAGGGCCTTCTCTGTGGTGGCCCCTCAGCTGTGGAACTCCCTGCCTAGGGATATTACATTGCCTCCCTCCCTCCTGACCTTTAGGAAAAGAGTGAAGACCTGGCTCTTTGAGCAAGTGTTTGGAACTTCAGCATGACCAGATAAACACAAATTGGAATATGAATAAGGAACAGCTTGTAAGGGTGAAATACAACTCCCTAGGGTGAAATACAACTCCCTAGGTGTTGTAAGGGTGAAATACAACTCCCTAGGAAACGGTTGAGGAATTGAACAGGAAGACATAGTTATTTTTTTTTGTTTTTATTGCTTTTATGGTTTTTAAATGTATTATGAAGTGATTTTTGCTTGCTTTTAACCAATGTATGTATTTTATATGGTATCTAATTGTTGCTGATTGTACGCCACCCTGAGTCGCCTTCGGGCGGAAAGGGGCGGGATAAAAGTGATGTAAATTAATAAAAATAAATAAATATGTCTGCCCAGGGAAAAATCTTGAGCAGCAATACAATGAAAAAATACTGTTGACAAGTAATCAGCTTGGGACCTGGGCACCTGGAGAACCACCTTCCTTCATATACGGACTATCATGCACCCCATTCAGTAGCTACAGTCTTGTTCCAAATGTCATTATCACTTGAAGTTCCTCAGGCATATTGGTTGTGGTGGTCCTGAGTGAAGAATGCCTTCCCATTGAAGGCCCCAATATTGCTGGACTTCAGGAGCCAGTTGAAAGCTTGTTTTTTTCCCCCCAAAAATAAATATTTGATACCAGCTGACCTACTTATTTCGGAATGTTACTCTGTTTCCAGGTTCCCTGTCACTGAATTTCTGTTTCTGGTTTTATATCAGTATGCATAAATTTTACTGTCTTATATCAGTATGTATATTATAAACAGAGAAATTACACTGTTTAGCCAGTATTGCACCACCTGACATTCACTGGAAAGTAGCCACCAGCAACGAAAGGACCAAGGCATTGACATCTCCGGCTCATCCTTTGTTTGGATATCAGCCAGTAGGCCAATGCCTTAAATCAAGAAACAGCTTTCTAAGATCTACAGAGATACTCACAGGAGCATCTCAGCAAACGAGAGTACAGAAGTGGCAGGTTAAAACCAAGTGGCTGAGATGCTCCTGTGAGTATCTCTGTAGATCTTAGAAAAACTCCCTCCTGAGAACACAGAAGACTGGGCGACTTGGAAAGGGTTGAACAGACTGCGCTCTGGCACCGTGAGATGCAGAGCCAATCTTAAGAAATGGGGCTACAAAGTGGAGTCCATGACATGAGTGTGGAGAAGAGCAAACCACAGACCACTTACTACAATACAACCTGAGCCCTGCCACATGCACAATGGAGGACCTTCTTATAGCAACACCAGAGGCACTCCAAGTGGCCAGCTTCTGGTCAAAGGAAATTTAGTATAATGCCAAGTTTTTATCTTTGTGATTTTTTATACATTATAACTATTCTCAATTCGCGTCTGACACGATAACTAAATAAATATCAGTATGTGTTTTGTTTTTTACAATGTTAAACTGTTTGTGAAACAAATAGAATGGGCAATGTCCACAGTCCATCTTGTTTTCATCTCTCCAAACGCTTCTTAGAAAGGAGCAACCT
The DNA here is from genome assembly GCF_037176765.1 of Anolis sagrei. NCBI lineage: Eukaryota > Metazoa > Chordata > Lepidosauria > Squamata > Anolidae > Anolis > Anolis sagrei. The sequence continues at coordinate 44,760,835 of NC_090026.1, read as the reverse complement.
CAGGGAAATAATAACTACAATACATAGTTAATGTCTGTTATTCTAACAAGTGAATCTGTAATAATAATTATACCCTTCATCTGTCATTGGCTCAGCTTTTTTGTGTAGTTCCACAAGTAACTGGAAACGTGAAAAGACCTTCTCAAACTTTGGGCCAAAGAGCTAATTGGTAGCTAATGTTCTACATTTGGAGATTCATGGACAAGGTAAAAGATAAAGGTTTTCCCCTGACATTAAGTTCAGTCGTGTCCGACTCGAGGTTGGTGCTCATCTCCATTTCTAAGCCGTAGAGCCGACGTTGTCCGTAGACACCTCGAAGGTCATCGGCCGGCATGACTATATGGAGCGCTGTTACCTTCCCGCCAGAGCGGTACCTATTGATCTGCTCACATTTGCATCTTTTCGAACTGCTAGGTTGGCAGAAGCTGGGGCTAACAGTGGGAACTTGCTCACGCTGCTCCTCAAATTCAATCCACTGACCTTTCGATTAGCAAGTTCAGCTCAGTGGTTTAACCCACTGTGCCACTGGGGGCAAATGTGGGGTTTATTCAACAATATCTAATGTGTAAGTATATACTAAGACTTTAGTACTAATAAATTGGACATTCACGGACCTGTTCATAATTTCCCTTAAGAGAGGGAATGCCCGCAGAAATTTACATATTAAAATGTGAGCAGTATTGATTATGTTTATTTTCTCTAGCTAGTGAAACCAAACAGAATTTTCAAAATGGAGCTGATTTGGAGAAAGAATCTGTTTTGAGACAGGAGTTGTGGCAATGAAAAACCTTTCAGTGTCTGTTTGTTCTGTCCTACCTGCCCCACTTTCACCATATCCCAAATGGGGTGGGATGATGATTCGTCTCTTTTCACCAACGCAGACCCCTTGCAGTCCTTGGTCCATTCCTGGGATAATATAGCCTTTTCCGATGTAAGTATCATATGTGTGATTCCGTGAGTAACTGGAATTGAAAAAAAGAAACAATGGGGAGGAGGTGGTGGCCATTCTCAGCAGAAAACTTGAACTGTTGTAAGTCTTTAGGCTGATTCCCAAATGACAGCTCAGACACTGTGTTGTACCTGCCCTGACTATGAAATTAAATAATATAGAAATACACCTTTCATTTTGTTTCTTTGACTCCTAACAGGCTGGGAGGCAAATGTGTAAAAGCTTCCCATCCCTATAAAATGTTCCTGGTTAGTTTAGCTCTCCAGATAGGTTTGCTTTCTACTGCTCTGTTGAAACTTCAAGTTCCTTTTGTTCACGAGCTTTCTCTATTTGTTGTCTTCCTTCCTAAGAAATCTCTCTGGATTTTTATGGATATACAGTGTTACCTTGCTACTTCGCAGTTCACTTTTCACGGACTCGCTGTTTCGTGAGTTTTTGCCTCCCAGTTTATGAATGGTTGCCACTGCCCAGAGTGGCATTCTAATCCCACCTCCTGGCAACGATGGAGTGAGGAGGGGGGTTTTACCCTCCCCCTCGGGAGAGAGGCAGCCAGTCAAGAGAGATTGCAATACAAAGGAGAGATGGCTAGTAAAAAAAAAGTATGCGGTGCCTTTAAATCCCTCCTCACTTCTGCCTCACCCTTGGAACATGATATACATATATAGTGTCCCTACTTCACAGATTTTCATTTTTCGTGGGTGGTCCTGGAACACAACCCAGTGGTAAGTGAGGGAATACTGTACTGAGCAAGACCAAGGTGGGAAGCTGCACAGAAGCAAAGTACGAATTTTCCCGAGAGGCTGCACCATCCAACAGTAAGACAATTTCCTTCTGAAATCCTTCTCAAAATGGTTACCTGTCCAAACATATCTCCTGCTATGAACCATCACGAAGCTTAAGATCATCAAGAGAGGCTCTGCTCTCAATCCCACCACTCTCGCAAACGCAGTTGGTGGGAATGAGAGACAGGGCCTTCTCGGCAGTGGCCCCCCATCTGTGGAACTCTCTCCCTAAGGATATCAGGTTGGCCACCTCCCTCCTGTCCTTTAGAAGACAACTGAAGACCTGGCTCTGGGGCTAGGCGTTCGATTAGAGGCCAGCGGAAATAGGAAAAGGAAATTTGGATTTTGTGACATGGATTCTCCAAGCTCGGCTTGGTTTTACTAGCACGTTAATCTATTAATTTATTGTTAAATTTTACTGATGATGTTGTACAATGTTTTAAAATGATTTTATTGTGAATTGTAATTTTTAGGATATTTATGCTGTTAGCATCCTCTGATGCTCATGTGAGGCCACGTTGAATCCCTCTTGCGGGGAGAAGGGCGGGATATAAATATATGAAATAAATAAAATAAATAAAAATGGCAACAAGAAGTGGCATCCCATCATATCGTGCATTTTGAGAGGGACTACAGAGGAAAACAGAGATATTTGTGTATATTACAGAGTTCAGGGATGGTTGCCGTAATATTTTTGTATATTTTCACATATTTAAGGGATAGGATGTGTGTTGGGGGGACAGAAATTGCACGAAAATGTTTCAGAAAACATATTGTTAACTCTGGGGGCTCCTTTGCACCAAGAGCCACGTTCATGATCTAGATCAGGGCTTCTCCAATTTTTTCAGCTGCGAAGCCCTTTTTGAAGAAAACGTTTCTTATGGAGCTCCAAGATATGTTTATATATTATATTATATGTTACATTATATATAATGTATATATACCAAGCATGGGCTGGGCAGTGAGAGATGGATGGAAAGTGTTTGTGTGAACTAATTCACACAGTGCAAAAAAAGAAAGAAAAGAGAGAACAGTACAATATTTAAAATGAAGAACAATTTTAACCATCACGCAAGAACAATAATAATAATAATTGCAAAAACCCCAGAGTCCATCCAGTCCAACCCTCTTCTGCCATGCAGGAAAAACACAATCAAAGCACCCCCTGAGTGGTGTGAGGGGGGGAAGGGTTTGGGCAGCGATAAAAAGAGTCTGGTCAGCAAGGGAGGCAGGGCAGAAAGGATCTGTGCCCTGGGAAGGCACTGCTGAGCAGCTTCTGGTTACCACACCTTCCTTATAGGTAAGGATATGACCCACACTATGATCCCTAGTCCCATCTGGGTTTCTCTTCCTCATACCTGGAATCAAAGAGGCTCCCATCCATCAAGGTGCCGTTATAATGGTAGCGCACAAAATCTCCGGTCACAGATTTACGTTTGCATGATGCTGGCACTTCCAGGTGCTCCAAGAAGATGCCATCTTTGGGATTGTGCAGATCCATCAGGAGAACGTCAAAAACCAGGGAGGCTTGAGGAGGGATGACGGTCCCTGAAGGAAGAAAAGATGAACGAGTCCAGCTCATGCTGCTGCATAGCCAGATTGACACAGATGATGGAAGAACTATGTTGGGTTGCTGTAGGTTTTTCGGGCTATATGGCCATGTTCTAGAGGCATTCTCTCCTGATGTTTCACCTGCATCTATGGCAAGCATCCTCAGAGGTAGTGAGGTCTGTTGAAACTAGGAAAATGGAACAACAGCACCTCCCCATGGCCAGAGCTGAGCACAGCCTCCAGATGCCGGAGATGAAAAAAAGATGGGAATCCTTTACCTCTGTTTATGTACTGTTTGTCTTTGTTAATTGTATAACGACATTGAATGTTTGCCAATTATGTGTTCCGTAATTTGCTCTGAGTCCGCTTGGGCAAATAGAGCAGAATGTAAATAAAGTATATTATTATTAAAGCAATTAACACTCTTACGACCAATATCATTATGATAATAATAAGAATCTTGTTGTGTGCCTTCTAAGCATTTCCCAACCATAAAATTATTTTCGTTGCTATTTCATAACTGTAATTTTGCTACTGTTATGAATTGAAATGTAAATATCTGATATGCAGGATGTATTTTCATTCACTGAACCAAATTTGGCACAAATACCTGATACATCCAAATTTGAATACTGGTGGGGTTTGTGTGGGATTGATTTTTGTCATTTGAGCGTTGTTGTTGCTGGGATTTATAGTTCACCTACAATCAAAGAGAATTCTGGACTCCACCAACAATGGAATTGCACCAAACTTGGTACACAGAACTCCCATGCCCAACAGAAAATACTGGAAGGATTTGGGGGGTATTGACCTTGAGTTTGGGAGTTGTAGTTCGCCTACATCTAGAGAGCACTGTGGACTCAAACAATGATGTATCTGGACCAAACTTGGCACGAATACTCAAATATGCCCAAATATGAACATTGGTGGAGTTTGTGGAAAATAGACTTGACATTTGGGAGCTGTAGTTGCTGAGATTTATAGTTCAACTACAATCAAAGAGCATTCCGAACCCCACCAATGATGGAATTGGGCCAAATTTCCCACACAGAACCCACATAACCAACAGAAAATAATGTCTTTTCTTATGGTCTTTGGTGATCCCTCTAACTTTCCCTTGTGACCCTGCCCTCAGGGGTCCCAACCCCCAGGTTGAGAAACACTGCCTTAGGCAAACCAATCACAGGGTTTCTGGGCAAGATTTGTTCAGAGTGGTTTATCATGACCCTCTTCTCATACTGAGAGAATGTGACTTGTGCTGTGTCATCCAGTGGGTTTCTATGACCAAGTGAAGTTTGGAGCCCTAGTTTTCAAAGTTCTAGTGCAATATGAAAGCCACGACTCCATACTGACTTTTTCATAAGTCTAATCACTCTCCAGCAACTCCAAGCCATCAATAAACTACATGCCTAGGAGCCTACACGTATATGCTCAAAGGTGCCTCGCTTCAGAGGAAAACATCTTCATGGAAGTCAGGAGGTAAGGGTGATGCAAATAGTCCCAATTCCCTTCACCCAGTTATTTCTAAATAAAACAGATATATCTATCAAATTAGAATACACAAATTGTGATCTCAGTTTTTTTGACAACAAAATTATCAGTTTTAAAGGTTTTTTTCACCTTATCAAATCCATGGATCTCTTGACCAACTTATCAACTTACCATATCCTTTCTCTCCATAGGCCAGGAATGGAGGGATGACTATTCTCCGCTTCTCTCCAGCGCACATGCCTATCAGGCCTTGGTCCATGCCTTTGATCAGCCAGCCTGAACCTACGTAGGTGTCATAGGTACTGTCTTTTCCATAGCTAAAACGCCAAGGAGGTTGGAGAAAGAGAAACCAGGGAGGACAACAGTTGAGTAAAGAGTAAAACCTTGGCAGCACAGCATTAGTCCAACACAGCAGGATCGCAAATTGCTATTTTCTTGATTTCCGTGGGCAAATGAATTACATTTCAGGTGATGTATATGACTGAATAAGTAATTCTATTTTTACTCCTGATGCAAATGAATTACCTTAAAAATGGGTATCTGCTTTCAAAGTTGCAACACAATGAATTGCTACAGTTTTGTGCCAGAATGTTAATGCAGCTGTGACTTTATTGGTTCTATTGCAGAGGTTATTGTACAGCTGTTTGGCTCTATTTTGACATATTTTGGCAAGATATCAATAAATTGTCATTTCCAGCCTTGGAAAAAATGAGCTTGTGGAGTGGGAGAAAATGTCACCTGCTACTCCTCACCTGTACATCTGAGCCAAAATGAAGGGGCAATTTTGGAGCCACATAGTACAGCCATACCAGTTGAACTGGCAGAAAACAGAGGCATGGCAGGAAGGAATTTAGCAATGTGACTATTGGCATTGAATTTTGGCCATTATCTATGTGTAAACTGCTTTGAGTCCCCCTTGGGGTGAGAAAAGCGGCATATAAATGCTATAAATAAAATAAATAGGGGTGGACAAACATGGAAGGCTAGAAGGGCTACCCTAGGAAGACTAGGAGAGCAACATTTGCTCATGCATAATAATTTATTTATTATTTATTTATCGTGTCATCAGCAACCATTGTATTACAATTCCAACAGAGCAAAACAAACACAGAGATTAAAAAGAAAAAGAAAAAAAAAAAGAAAGAAAAAAAACCACACAGATTTTGTAAATTTGGTATTTGGTTAAATGTCCTTTGACCAGTATAATAATAATAATAATAATAATAATAATAATAATAATAATAATAATAAAAAATAATAATAATACCATCTATCAGCTGCAAAAGGCCACCCTATTGGGATCTAAACACATTACCCACAGATACATCACATAGTCCTAAACACTTGGGAGGTGTCTAACATGTGATCCAATACAACAACCAGCATAGTGATGTTGTTTGCTGTGTAATAATAATAATAATAATAATAATAATAATAATAATAATTTTTATTTATACCCCGCCACCATGTCCCCAAAGGAGACTCGGGGCAGCTCACATGAGGCCAAGCCCAAAAATATAATACAGTAAAATAAAATACAAAACAACAGAAAAAATTACATCAGAACAAAATACATAAAATACAAAATAAAATAAACAATGCAAAATAACATAATAAAAGTCGAACAAATAGGGTGGGCCAAATGCACAGATAGAATAATAAAACCCTGGATGAGATAGGAGTAGAAAAAGTGCCTTTGTGAGGGGAGAGAGTAGTGTTTCAAATAATAATAATTATTATTATTATTATTATTTATTTATCTCCCCAGAGGGACTGAGGGTGGTTTCCAACATATATAGCAAACATTCAATGCCAGCAAGGAGAAACATACAAATTACAACAGAGCAGATCACATCAAACAATATATCAACGACCTAACTTTAAAACTTAATAACAAACAAAAATAGCAAAGATAAAACTTAAAAATCCATATAAACAAACACATGATATAAATTTATCACTAGGTAAAACGACTAAGAGTTAATGACTAAAGCCTAAAGAGAATTGAGGTGATTTTCCACAACCAACAGTCTGAAATCAATTCCAGTATCTAAATAAGATTGATGTTGCAACTCAGAGTAAGCTTCACCTTGCTTCCAAACACAACCACACAAGAGCTGTAGTTTTATAGTTTACTGAGGAAAAAATCCAAGTCAAAATAAAGAATAAGTATTGCAAAGTTCCAAAGATTAAGGTTAAATGCAGAATATAGTTCCAAAGATCTTCAGGTAAAAGCAGGAGACACAATCCTATTGGCAAAGTTCAAACCAGAGTCCCAGGTACAAGCAATGAAACAATTGCCCCAAGAATCACAATGCAAGAAATCCCAAGCGTACTGCTTTCCAGGCAAAGGTTATTCCATGAAGCTTTCAGGCTAGTAAGCTACGCTGAACTGATGCTTTCTCAGGGTTTGCAAGAAGCCTAAATACCTTTCTAACATGAAAATATTAGGCTCTCATCATCATAAAAGCATTACGATGACCTTTCACCGAGCTGGCTTCTTGTCTGCTGGCCAGACGAGAACTCTGCCTGACCCTCAGATCAAGATGAACTTGCCGGGTCAAGTCACTATCTACACTTTCAGTATCAGTGTGGGAAGGCACCTGCTCGCTATCTCCTTCGTTGAAATTCCTTTCTGCTGGGAACGGCTGTGTTGACACTGCACTGTCTGTGGGAGCCTCAGAAGCAGCCCCAGAGATTTGAGACACAGGAAGCTGAATCCCAGTAGGAATCTGAATCCCATCATCCTCATCATCAGAAAACAGCTCAGCCACAACAATTGAGCATATCTAGGCGAGGTTGTAGATTGAGGGATGTTAGTCTTCCTCTTATCCATAAATAAACAAAAAAAATTGCTTGTGTTAAATTTTATGATATGTCTTCCAAGGATGGGTACATAGCATTTCCACCCTCTCCAATGAACTAAAATAGCAGAATAAGTTCAACCCCACTATTCTGCGATATGTTATCCATGGTGCTCTACAGCACTAACAGTAATACTGATTACTGAGTAGTGGGTTTCTACAATGGTGACATATAACCATATTGTATTATTTGTTTAGCTGTAGCTTCCCTCTGTTTTTTCTACAGTTAAGAGCTAAGACTCCATATTCACTGCCATGGTTCTATTCCATAGAATCCTGGGATATGCGGAGTAGGGAGGGGTACGTCAAATTCTTTGCCAGATAGTGCTAGTACCCCACTAAATAATAGGTCTCATGATTCCATAGGAGATAGTTATAACAATTGTGTAGAGTGAAAGAGTCCTCTCCCCTAACTTCTCAGCCAACTCCCCTTCCTCGATCCTCTGGCACAATTCTTTAGCATTTCCTACCTGGAGTCAAAAGGGGTGCCATCCAGAAGTGTGCCGTTGTAATGGTAACGCACAAAATCTGAATTTTCCACTGTGCGGTTACATCGCTCCGGCTTGTATAAAGTAGTGATCTGCACCTTATCTTCCTTGTTCCAGATGTCAATCATGATGACATCAAAATAGAGGGTGGTGTCCGGGGGAATCATACCAGCTGTGGGGTTGAAAATGAGAGAAACCGTCATGCAGACACAGAAGGCAATTCAGGGATGTTGCAAAGGATGTGTCCTATAAACCATGTCTCCATTCCATTCACATGACAATACAACCGCTATACCCACTGAGCTGGTACCCGCAGTTTCACCTACCCGCATCCAACAAAATATGCTCTCTCTAGGAATTTTCTAGATCCTCTAAGGGATTCTATGGTATGTTTTCACTGGAAGTTATTACAGAATTGAATTGGAGGACTTGGCTAACTCCTAGATAAGGATATTTCTTTAGGAGTTTTCAAGGTCCTACAGAGTAACTCTATAGTAACTTCCAGCAGTAGTATTTCCCTCAACCCTCTTGCCCTCAAAAGTCTTTTTCCCCCTACCTCCTTTGCCTCCAAAAACTGTTTTTCCTCATCTTTTTTGCTGCCCAGATCCTTTTCCCCTCTCCTTCCTTGCTTCCCAAACCCTTTTTCCCTCCCACCACTCAGGGGTCCTTTGATTGTACTTTTCCTGCATGGCAAAAGGAGGTTGGACTGGATGGCCCCTGGGGTCTTCCACTGAAATACTGTTAAGTTTATGCTGGACAAAAAATTTCCCATGCCATATATATATATATATATGCGCATCATATATATATAAAATATAATATATAAATTTAGGAGCCCCCGGTGGCACAGTGGGTTAAACCACTGAACTGCTGAACTCGCTGACCAAAAGGTCGCTGGTTCAAATCCAGGGAGCGGGTTGAGCTCCTGCTGTTAGCCCCAGCTTCTGCCAACCTAGCAGTTTGAAAATATGAAAATGTGAGTAGATCAATAGGTGCTGCTCTGATGGGAAGGTAACGGCACTCCATGCAGTCATGCCAGCCACATGACCTAGGAGGTGTCTACGGACAATGCTGGCTCTTCAGCTTGAAATGGAGATGAGCACCAACCCCCAAAGTCATACCCGACTGGACTTAAAGTCAGGGAAAAACCTTTACCTTTACCTATAAATATTTACTGGGGCTCAATGAGAAACTTTTGTTTCAAAAAAGAGCTCTGTGGCTGAAAAGATTTCAGAACTCCTGATCTAAAGCAATATTGTTGGAACCAGAAACACTGTAAGGCAGGAAATTTAGGGACACTCATATTTTGTGTATGTGTGTACATCAGCATATATTCATATATATAAATTAGCAGGTATTCAGTGGAGCCCCCGGTAGCACAGTGGGTTAAACCGCTGTGCTGGCAGGACGGAAGACCCGACAGGTCGCAGGTTTGAATCCAGGGAGAACATGGATGAGCTCCCTCTATCAGCTCCAGCTCTTCATGCGGGGACATGAGAGACGCCTCCCACAAGGATGGTAAAAACATCAAAACATCCAGGTGTCCCCTGGGCAACGTCTTCACACCAGAATCAACTTGCAGTTTCTCAAGTTGCTCCTGACACGACTAAAAAAAAGCATGTATTCAGGGATAGGAAAAGCTTCCCAATTGAGAAATGTCAACCCTGTACCTCTTCTCTTCTTTCACAAACCTAGTCCATACCAGAAGCTTGCCACTCACCAACACCAATGCTGCCATAGCCGAGATGAGGTGGTACTATAAGATGCCTCCTCTCATTCACACACATGCCTTGTAGACCTCTATCCATTCCTGTGATGAGCCGTCCAACACCTGCCACACCTGCCACAGTGGCACCCCGGTCATAGCTGGAAAGGTGGAGAGAAAATCAATATTAGAAGAAGAGGGTTAAATTACAGTTGGCCCTTCACATGTGCAAGTTTAATTTTTGTATATTTGAATATTTGTGGATTTTATTAATATGTTCTGTAGGAATTTCCACATCCTCCAGCACGACTCTGTTATCGACTTTGGGTGGAAAATGGTCACAGAGTCGTGCTGGAGGATCTAGAAATTCCAAGAGAGATGTTCTTTCAAGTTAGCTGAAATCTGCTTGAATCTATTAAATAACAATTATTTCAAGCATCCGTGATGTTTTGCATAGTTTTGACACCACAGTGGCAAGATCATGGCTAGTATCAGCGTAATGCTAAAAGGAGAAGGAAATTATACTCGTTGCAGTTTCTCTCTCTCTACAAACACATCTCCAGATAATAAGGATTATCAACTGGAGTGTCAAATCTAGTCCGTGTTACCTGTATGTCTGTACCTTCAAAATGCATGTTGACTTATGGCAACCCCATCCATTTCATAGGATTTTCTCAAACAAGGAAAAATTAGAGGTAATTTTGCCAGCTCCGTTCTTTGAAATGTAAACTACAGCACCTGCTGTTCACTGGTGGCCTCTCGTCCAAATCCTAACCAGGGCTGACCCTGCGTAGCTCCAAGATGAGACAGGCTCTGGTGCCTTGAGGGCAGTGGTTCCCAATCTTTTTTTGACCAGAGACCACTTTAACCAGGGACCACTCTTCAATTGCACCAAAATGGTTACGAATCAGTTTTTGGGCAACTTTAGATTCGGTTTGGTTATTTGGGGTGCTGATTCAGAAAACTGCATTGGATAGACCACATCAGCTCTAGTTTCCAATATAGAACATGTGTCATCCATTAGTCATCTGCTCGCCCACAGAAAATCGTATTTAATAATCTAGAGTTGATGTGGTAGTAGTAATCTTTCATGTATAGTCATCTTCTCCCCTCCCAACAGCCCCGTTGCCTCGGCACTATAAGAGGGCTTTGCGAGACCAGGTGCTCTTGTTGCCACATGATTTCGAGGCAACAGTGTAGTAATTGTGAGACCGCAGACCATATTTTTGTTCTTGGAAACCACTGATGGTCATAGAATCATAGAGTTGGAAGAGACCTCATGAACCATCCAGTCCAACCCCCTGCCAAGAAACAGGAAACTTGCATTCAAAGCACCCCTGACAGATGGCCATCCAGCCTCTGTTTAAAAGCTTCCAAAGAAGGAGCCTCTACCACATTCCACTGCTGAACAGAGTTCCACTGCTGAACAGCTCTCACAATCAGGAAGTTCTTCCTAATGTTCAGATGAAATCTCCTTTCTTGTAGTTTGGAGCCATTGTTCCACGTTCTAGTCTCCAGGGCAGCAGAAAACAAGCTTGCTCCCTCCTCCCTATGACTTCCTCTCACATATTTATACATGACTATCGTGTCTCCTCTCAGCCTTCTCTTCTTCAGGCAAAACATGCCCAGCTCTTTAAGCCGCTCCTCCTAGGGCTTGTTCTCCAGACCCTTGGTCATTTTAGTCGCCCTCCTCTGGACACATTCCAGCTTGTTAATATCTCTCTTCAATTGTGGTGTCCAGAATCAGACACAATATTCCAGGTGTGATCTAACCAAGGCGGAATAGATTTCCCTGGATCTAAACTCTAGACTCCTGTTGATGCAGGCCAAAATCCCATTGGCTTTTTTTGCCACAACATCACATTGTTGGCTCATGTTTAACTTGTTATCCACGAGGACTCCAAGATCTTTTTCACACGTACCGTTCTCATACTACAAATTTATCTTTGCATTTCATTTTTTTCCCATGGACCACAGTTTGGAAACCACTGCTTTAGGTTATTAGCCTTCCATGTCCCATAATTTGTCATTCTAGATGCAGTAGAGATACATGATGTACGTAGTAGTGGCTACAGAAATAGGTCTTTGTAAAACTAATTGAGAACCAGGACTTCAGATTGAAAACTAGAACTAAAACAACTGGGAGAGCAAAGAAACTTTGCTGTCTTCAGAATGCATTGAGTTCTATCCAGATGAGACTGTCAGATTCAAAATTAATCCCAGTTGCAATGCAAAAGCAGAACCTCATCTGTTTGGACAATAAATGTATGTTGAAACAACAGACTTCTAGGGCTGTGGGGGTGTTGTATAATAAACAAGTATTTCTGTAAACTTTTGCTTCAGAAGGGGAAAAGGGCCCATTCCACTAGCATGGAAAGAAGCAAGTGAAACATGATCTCCAACTTCCTTTGCAGCCTGAGTGCTGGAAAAGAAGGACCAGCTTATATACAGTTTTCCCAAAGCTGGCTATGTTTTAATAGAGATTTAATCTCTTTGAAACCGAACCCAGGCACAAACTATGATATGCATCTTTCAGGACTAACGCTGCCTAAAAAGCATATTTTGAATGGGATTGAAAGCCATCATTCCTAACTTCCGAAATCCTGCCTTTTAAAACCATCATGATTTTCCTTCCTTCTTTCTCCCCAGGACAGGCAGCTGCAGCCTCCTGTGGATGACACGTCTACAGCCAAAACGAAGGCTCCCGTCATGGACGCCATCTCCGTTCTGGGCTTATTTTGACTGGCTGGCATTTGGACTGGGGCCGCTCCCCCAGAGGAAAGCAGAACCAAACCTCAAGTGTAATGAATGCTAACATTTGAAGCACATTTTGTCAAGGTTCCCATTAAAATATGCAAAATTGCACACAGCTTCTCGAACCAAGAGAGCTCCAAAGCACTGGAGAAGCATGTATCTCACCAGTTTTCCATCTACTTCAGTTTTGCATTTGACACAAGGGACTTCCTAAGAACTTAGCCACATGCTGAATATAATAAAATATTGCATTATATAAGGTCTTCCAAATTTTATTCATTCATTCTTTCTTTTAAATGACGTCTTCTCATCTTTTTAGAAAATCTATCCCAGGACATATTCACCCGAGGGTGGCTTTTTATATATCAATGCATTATTTGTTTTAACCGCATTGTACCCTGCATCAAGCTGCAAGGAGAGGCGGGTAACACATAATAATCATCATCATCATCATCATCTGCCTGCGACAAAGAACTGGTGGGATCACAAGCCAGAAAAAGTTACAGATTATGAACACGCCAAACTCCTCTGGGACTTCTGGATTCAAACAGACAGAGTTTTGGAGCATAATACTCCTGACCTCACAATCATGTTAAAAAACAAAGTATGGATAATCAATGTTGCAATCCCAGGTGACAGCAGGATTGAAGAGAAACAACTGGAAAAGCAAAGACGATATGAGGATTTCAAGATCGAACTGCAAAGACTGTGGCACAAACCAGTCAAGGTGGTCCCAGTGGTGATTGGCACACTGGGTGCAGTGCCTAAAGACCTTGGCCTGCACTTAAACACAATCGGCGCTGACAAAATTACCATCTGGCAGCTGCAAAAGGCCACCTTACTGGGATCTGCACGCTGATACATCACACAGTTCTAGACACTTGGGAAGTGTCCGACGTGTGAGCCAATACAACAGCCAACAGAGTGACTGCAGTGGACTCATCTTGTTGTGTTTCTAATAATAATAATAATAATAATAATAATAATAATAATAATAATAGTCATCATCATTTTATTGAGTTTTATTGTGTTTTGGTTGGTGTTTTATATGTGTATGTTTTTTACTTATTGTATTTTATACTGTGTTTACTTTATGTTTTGTTTTTAGGTACCTTTAACGTGTGTAAGCCGCCCCGAGTCCCTTTGGGGAGATGGTGGCGGGATATAAGAATAAAGTTGTTGCTGTTGTTGTTGTATAATGTTGTCTCTAAATAACACAAGCTTTAAAATTTCCACTATAGAACAGCAAATAGGTTGCCTTTATCTAACCGAAGAACCATCTGGATGGTTGGACCACAAATCCAACTATTCTCCAACCAGGACAGTCATTGACCATGGTGGCTCAGGATGATGGGAACTGTATATCAACACATCTGGATGATGCTTGTTTGGATACGACATTTTAGCCAATGCATTTAAATCACTTTTACTTGCAATATAAAAGGGAAAAAAGACTGGTGATACCCAGTCTTTTTTCATCATCATCATAATCATCATATTGAGTTTTATTGTATTGTGGTTGGTGTTTTATATGCGTATGTATTTTACTTATTGTATTTTATACTGTGTTTATTTTATGTTCTGTTTTTAGACACCTTTGCCGTGTGTAAGCCGCCCTGAGTCTCTTTGGGGAGATGGTGGCTGGATACAAGAATAAAGTTGTTGTTGTTGTTGCTATATAATGTTGTCTCTGAATAACACAAGCTTTAACATTTCCACTATAGAACAGCATATAGGTTGCCTTTATCTAACCAAAAACCATCTGGATGGTTGGACCACAAATCCAACTATTCTCCAACCAGGACAGTCATTGACCATAATGGCTGAGGATGATGGGAACTGTATATCAACACATCTGGATGATGCTTGTTTGGATAAGACATTTTATATTGCTATACTGCTTTACTGTATTGTTGGGCTTGGCCTCATGTAAGCCGCCCCAAACCCCCTTGGGGAGATGGTGGCAAGGTATAAATAAATTATTATTATTATTATTATTATTATTATTATTATTATTATTATTATTTTAGCCAATGCATTTAAATCATTTTTACTTGCAATATAAAAGGGAAAAAGACTGGCGATACTCAGGGGTGCGGGTGGGGGGTGGTTCAATAAGAAATTAATTAGTTTCCAATTGTCTGTCCCAAAAGTGCCAAGGCATGGCTGAAAACCACTTGGATCGGGATTCGGTTTTGTTGAAATAAATCAATTTTCGTTGAAACTGAAAATTTACTGTAGTTAGTTTACTTAATTCATTTCCCCAACCCATTTTTGCATTATTTGGTTAGCAGAAATACAGTAGGTTTCATTCCTGGACACCTCTCCACACCAGGAGTTCGAGTCCCATTATATACAGTGTCATGGTAAAATGTGGTTCCTTATACAACATGGCAAAATCAAGCTTTGGTTTTTGGATTTTATTTTCTTTGGAGAGGTGATGTGGAGGGCCGACTGTACATAGGCATCCATTCACACCATTCTCTAGCTTCTGGCATTGAAAATCCTGCCCACTTTCCTTCTAGGACTGGATGCCTGTTTATTCCGATCTGGGTCTTTGCAAAGTCAACCTTGCCTCCTTCCAGTAATTCGCATTCCACCGGAGGCTCAGGATGCAATTGCTGCCGTGTCAAAACCGCATGGCAAGTTATGTGAGCGCTGAGCAGTGGCTCGCTGCTTTTTTACAAGGCCTCAAAGAGGGCAGAGCATTCAAAGAGGGAGACACACCAGAAGCACGGAAAGGAGGGAGAGGATTTCATGAGATTCCTCCCTTTCGAAAAAATAATTATAAGCCAGAGCTGCTTTTCTGCAGTTCCTCCTAGAACAGCTATTCCAAACATTCCAGAAGTAGGGAGGAAAAATGTGCAGCAAACAGGGGGAGAATATCTCAATTTTACTCAAGAACCGAAAAGTTCAAGCTTCAATTCAAACTAGGTAGGGGCACCCAATAATTCTATGTAACATGATTTTTGTTCCTGGGTTATATATGTCATTTTCTAATTGGGTCTATCGTAGAAATAAGAAAAAAGTTCAGTAAACTGCAAAAACTTTATTTTTGCGGGACCTTCTGCAGCACCTTTTACTTTAGTTTTTCAATTACTATCTCGTAGAGTCTCAACCAATTCAATATAGTTTGTGGCAGCCACAAAAACTAAGTTTCTGGAGTATAACAACTACTTTCAAAGTAAATACAGAATGATTAAACAGGAAATAACACTTTCAAAACAGGAATATAATTTTTTTTTTCAAATTTTGCTACATAGTGTAATTTATGGCTACTACTAGCAACCCACCTGAAGTATCAGTAAAAAGGGTGGACTTGATTGAACATCCATCCCGTCTCCACCTATAAATAATGTCCTATTGTTTTCTTAGGAAAGGAATGCTATGAGATGGATTTGCCAGGCCCTGCCTCTGAAATAGTTAGTTCGAAAAAGGCACCTTTCAATTTCTATTTAGTGAAAGGAGACCAGATCAGATCTTGTGCCTTCAAGTCGCCTGTCAACCTAATACCTGCCCCATTCGTTTCATAGGGTTTTCTAAGGGTGCATCTACACTGCAGAATTAATGCAGTTTGACACCATGGCTCAATGTGATGGAATCATGGGAGTTGCAGTTTTACCAGATCTTTAGCCTTCTCTGCCAAAAGGATGGCTTAACTGAATAAGGACATGTTAATAACAATAATAGTAATAGTGTAGTAGTGGTAGTAGTAATATAATAGTAATAATAATGATGATGATGATGATAATAGTGATAATGATAATAAGACTCTGGCACAAGCCAGTAAAGCTAGTCCCAGTGGTGATCGGCACACTGGGTGCAGTGCCTAGAGACCTTGGCCTGCACTTAAACACAATCAATGCTGACAAGACATCTGTCAGCTGCAAAAGGCCACCCTACTGGGACTTGCACGCATTATTTGCCGATACATTGCACAGTCCTAGACACTTGGGAAGTGTCCGACGTGTGATCCAATACAACATCCAGTAGAGTGATCTTATTTGCTGTGGATCTTGTTGTGTTTCAAATTATTATTATTATTATTATTATTATTATTATTAAAAATTACACTATGTAACAAAATTTGAAAAGTTTTCGATTCCTGGTTTGAAAGAGTTATTTCCTGTTTAATTGTGTGGTACTTACTTTGAAAGTAGCTGTTATCCTCCAGAAACTTTGTTTTTGTGGCTGCAACAAACTATATTGAATGTGTTGAGGCTCGAGGAGATATTCATAGAAAAAACTATCACTAAACGTGTTACAGGATGTCCAGCAAAAACAAAATTTGTGCAGTTTAATAAACTTTTCCCATGTTTTTTTAATGATAGAACCAATAAGAAAATGACATGTATAACCCAGGAACATAAAGTGTGTTACATAGTGTAATAATAATAATAACAATAACAATAATGATGATGATAATGATACCTGCCTCTCCATGAAGTTCGAGGTGGGTTACAACATGATTAAAACAGAACATAAAATGCATATAACACAAAAACTCATCAAAAATATTAGTGAAAATGACTGGATACGGATGCCGGTTGAAGTGGTGTCTAACTGTATTGAGTTTATAGTATAGGCAAGAAATATTCAAGCTGGAATAGACTCATATAATCCATTTCAAAGCAGAAAACCTGGGATCAGATCCTGGGATATAGGTCCTGTCTGGAATGGCCTTTAAGCCCCTTCTACACTGCCCTATATTGCAGGATCTGATCCCAGATTATCTTCTTATTCCAGATTATCAGGCAATATATAAACCGGTTCAAAGCAGATAATCTGGGATCACATCCTAGGATATAGGGCCTGTCTGGAAAGGCCCTTAGGCCCCTTCTACATTGCCCTATATCCCAGGATCTGATCCCAGATTATCTGTTTATCCCAGATTATCTGGTAATGGGGGCTCATATTATCCATTTCAAAGCAGAAAACCTGGGATCAGATCCCGGGATATAGGGTCGGTCCGGAAAGGCCCTTAAGCCCCTTCTACACTGCCCTGTATCCCAGGATTTGATCCCAGATTATCTGTTTATCCCAGATTATCTGGTAGTGGGGACTCATATAATCCAGTTCAAAGCAGAAAACCTGAGATCACATCCTGGGATACAGGGCCTGTCTGGAAAGACCCATAAGCCCCTTCTATGCTGCCCTATATCCCAGGATCTGATCCCACATTATCTGCCTATCCAGATAATTGGATCACGCATTATCTGCTTATCCAGATGATCTGGCAATGTAGACTCATATAATCCAGTTCAAAGCAAAAAAATCTGGGGGCCAGTTCCTGGGATATAGGGCTGGTCTGGAAAGGCCCTTAAGCCTCTTCTACACTGCCCTGTATCCCAGGATCTGATCCCAGATTATCTGCTTATCCCAGATTATCTGGTAGTGGGGACTCATATAATCCAGTTCAAAGCAGAAAACCTGGGATCAGATCCTGGGATATAGGGCTGGTCTGGAAAGGCCCTTAAACCCTTTCTACACTGCCCTATATCGCAGGATCTGATCCCAGATTATCTGCTTATCCCAGATTATCTGGTAGTGGGGACTCATATAATCCAGTTCAAAGCAAAAAATCTGGGGGCCAGTTCCTGGGATATAGGGCCTGTCAGGAAAGGCCCTTGAGCCCCTTTTACACTGCCCTATATCTCAGGATCTGATCCCAGATTATCTGCCTATCCAGATAATTGGATCACACATTATCTGCCTATCTGGATAATCTGGCAATGTAGACTCATATAATCCAGTTCAACGCAATAATCAGGGATCAAATCCTGGGATATAAAGCCTGTCTGGAAATGCCCTTAGCCCCCTTCTACACTGCTCCATATTCCTGGATCTCCTCCCAGATTATCTTCTTATTCCAGATTATCTGGAATTTAGATTTATAATCTGGTTCAAAGCAGATAATCTGAGATCAGATCCTGGGATGTAGGGCCTGTCTGGAAATGCCCTTAGCCCCCTTCTACACACTGCTCCATATTCTTGGATCTCATCCCAGATTATTTTCTTATCCCAGATTATCTGGTTATGTAGATTTATAATCCGGTTCAAAGCAAAAAAAACTGGGATCAGATCCTGGGATATAGGGCCTGTATGGAAAGGCCCTTGAGCCCCTTTTACACTGCCCTATATCCCAGGATCTGATCCCAGATTATCTGGTAATGGGGACTCATATAATCCAGTTCAAAGCAAATAATCTGGGATCAGATCCTGGGATATAGTGTAGTGTAGATCAAGCCTTTGAATCTACAGCAATATAAAGATGAAAACAGTTTTCCTTGTCGGTCTCCCACCCAAACTGGGACCAGGGCTGGCCCTGCTTAGCATCCAGGGTTGAGATGGGTGCAGGGAGTACCTGGAGTCGAACTTGGTGCCGTCCTGGAAGGTCCCGTTGTAATGGTAGCGGACGAAGTCGCCCATCTGGACCTCTCGCAGGCAGACTTTGGGGATGTAGTAGCGCTCGATGACGACGTCCTCCAAGGGGCCGGGGTCCCCCAAAGCCTGGACCCCGCCAAGGCTCAGCGCCAGCAAGAGGAGGCTCAGAGAAGCCATGGGGAGAGAAAGAGAGAGAGGGCGAGTTGGCGGCTGGGCGCGGTAGGAGTCGCCAAAGAGGGGCGGGGAGCGGGGGAGGCGCCTGGCTCCAAAAAGAGGGGTCCAGCCCACCAGCCGAAATTCTGTAGACGTGTAAAAGAGCGGCCTCTGCTTCCCCTACAACTGCAAAAAGGCCATCTCCGAGCTTCCTATGGGATCAGCTCTGCTCTTCGGAGGATGGGGAGCCTCCCAAACCCTCCCTTTTATGGTCCCAGACTTCTGGGAAACTAGTTCGAAGCGTGTCCAGGCAGCAGTCTTGACAAAAGGAAAGAGGATCGCTTGCTTGAATTACAAAAAAATAAGATTCACTCAGCCCCTCTTCCAGGTCCTAGTGCTTGCTGGGTCTCTCCCTGAGCCAAAGCTTACGTGGTCCCTCCAGGCTACAAAGCAGAGAGCATGGCCTCTTTGGCTCTTTTCACCCTCGTTGAATGCGAGGAATTCAGCGCTGCTGGGCTTGAAAGGGGAAACAAGAGGGATTGGGGAATAGGAAAGCTGCCAATAGGTATTCAGTGCAATATTATTTTCTCTGCTTTCTCTATTGGAGAAGGGGACATTATCAGATTATGTATGTATCTTGAATGAATGCAAATCGATACCACTTGAACTGTTCAAACAGCCAGGTCTTCACTTTCCTCCGAAATGCCAGCAAGGAGGGCGTCAATCTAATATCTGCAGGAAGGGCGTTCCACAGCCGAGGGGCCACCACTGAGAAGGCCCTGTCTCACGTCCCAGCGGGACGTGCCTGTGATGCCGACGGGACCGAGAGCAGGACCTCCTCAGATTATCTTAATGTCCTAGCTGGTTCATAGGAGGAGATGCGTTCAGACAGGCAAGTTAGATCAGCCCCCTCCCTCCCGACCTTTCGAAAAAGAGTGAAAACTTGGCTCTTCAAGTAAGCATTCGGAACCTCGGGATAAACAGACAAACTTGAATCGGGAAATGACCCAGGAACGGCCCAAGACGATGGAACGGATGAGGATTTGAACGAGAGGACATAGTTTTAATTTTTTTATTATTATTCATTGTTTTTATGTTTCTAAATGTACTGTAATGTTTCTTTTTTGCTTTTTATCGACCGGAGCGAAGGAAGATCGATGCTTTTGAGCTGTGGTGTTGGAGGAAAGTTCTGAGAGTGCCTTGGACTGCGAGAAGATCCAACCAGTCCATCCTCCAGGAAATAAGGCCCGGCTGCTCACTAGAGGGAAGGATACTAGAGACAAAGTTGAAGTACTTTGGCCACATCATGAGGAGACAGGAAAGCCTAGAGAAGACAATTATGCTGGGGAAAGTGGAAGGCAAAAGGAAGAGGGGCCGACCAAGGGCAAGATGGATGGATGGCATCCTTGAAGTGACTGGACTGACCTTGAGGGAGCTGGGGGTGGTAACGGCTGACAGGGAGCTCTGGCGTGGTCAGGTCCATGAGGTCACGAAAAGTCGGAGACGACTGAACGAATGAACAACAACAAATACATTTTATATATGGCATCGAATTGTGCCGACTTTGTACGCCACCCTGAGTCGCCTTTGGGTTGATATGGGTGGGATAGAAATAGTGTAGATGTTCTGGTACAACTGTACCAGGAGCTCCAACTTTATTTGCTTTGTATTAAGTGTTTGCTTGCAGTCCAAGGTTTCAGGGACTCTGCAGATAGGTGGCTTCCTTTGATTGCAGTCATAGGGCAAGTCACCTGTCCATCATCATTAAGTTTTGGTCCCAGTGCTACAGCATCATCGGAGTTGTAGTTCTGCAAGAGTTGTAGTTCTTTAGCCACCTCTGTCCAATTGTACTGCTGCCTCACCGAACTACAACTCCCGTGAATTCTGTAGCATTGAGCCATCTCACTTAAAGTGGCATTGAACTTAATTGTTTCTACAGTGTAGATTGGGATGTCAAACTCATTTTAATTGAGGTTCACATCAGCCTTCAAAGGGCCATTGAATCCATGGAGAATAAGAATAATACATTTTATTTGTTACCCAAGTTTCCAAGTTTATCAACAGTCCCAACACATGAACATAAAATGCATACAATAAATACATAGATAAAAACACACACCAAGCACAGGGTACAAAATCAATGTACGGGGTATCAATATATAGTATAGTTCAGAAATGGGCAAACTTTGGCCCTCCAGGTGTTTTGGACTTCAATTCCCACAATTCCTACCAGCCTACCAGTTATACAGACTACTATAGTTGGATACAGAGGACCAACTATAGCACTGTTTTCAAACATGGACCCCTGGGTCAAATTATATGTAATTACAGTATTTTACTGGGACCATGGTGGGGACAAGCTATGGCCAGCAAGAACCTTTTATTTTTAAAACTTCAATTTTGCAGATGATCTAAGGTTTGGAGGAGCCCAACAGCACTTATCGGCACCCGGGATACTTGTTTACAACGATCTTTCCATTTTTGATGTTTATATTGTCTCTAATTTATGTATTTATTTACCATATATAACCCTAAATAAACATGAACCCTGGTGTGTTACCTGCTATATCTGCTTCTTTGTATCTTCTCTCGTCTCCCTGAGTCTATTTCTCCTGTTCGAACCTCCCACAGCCAGCTGTGGTGGCCACTGGGTCACATGGCCCTCACGGCCCCCCATGGTCATGCACAGCCCTCAGATTCGGACTTATTTTCCTTCTCCCCTACACTCAACAGCTCCTCCTCTCCCTGGACCCATTCACCAAACCCTCACCCCAGTGGGTGCCCCAGTTCCCTTGGTAGGAGCCCGCAGTGTGCATGGATCCCCATTCTGACCCATTTAATGCATTTATTTTATGTCTTTATGTATAAAACCATATTTGAAAAAGTATGTCACCATTCAAGACCTTTTTGTGACCTTTCATCAGCACCTCACATCCCAGGAAATTCCTCCAGCCGTTTTCCTGGGCATCATCTACATATGAAGGATTCAGTCACCTTTGGGGCCAGTCCATCTCTACTGGCCCCATAACTCCAATTGTGCAGAGGACAACAGGTTCAAGCTATCAGTTTTTTTGTACAGCGACTTGGACATAATAAAACCACCTGGCATGGCATTTCTTAACGCTGAGACAGTCATGTCCCATTTCCCACAATGACATTTCCCCGTTTCCCAGGACTGGATTCTTAATCCCATCACTTTGGACAATACTCTGCGAGAAAAACAATGGGCAGTGTGCTGTCATGCGCTGGGCCTGTGAAAAGGTCTGTAGACACGACATGCTCTGTATGCCCAACGGGACGCTGGGGATGCCTCGGATTAGAAGCCCTATAGATTTCCCTAAACAAAGTCTTTAGAAACTTGGAAAATTTAACAAAGTTCTTTATTAGTGCTTAGATCTTCAATAAATCAAACAAATACTTCAAGACTTTGAATCAACTGGTGGCTTTCTTAATCTTGTCCACAAGGGACAGGCAGCTATCTTCATGAACTGTTTCTTCTCTATCAGGGAAATCCTTGACCTCTACCTGGGCAATCTGTCTTAGGCTCTGCTGGCGTGGGCCCCTACACTCGGTCCAAATTGTGTTATGGCTGCAGCGAGTGGTCCTTACCAAACAGAGTCCTTTTGTAGATTTCCAAGAGGAAAGAAGGTCTTCAATTCCCAGCGAAGGCTGGCTGTAAAGCCGTGGGACTGGATTCCCCCAGCAAAAGCTATGCTTCTCTGTAGAGCTGTGGGACTGAATTCCCCCAGCAAAAACTGTAAAAGACGAAGCTTTCTACATGTTGAACTGACTCACACCCTGTACGAAAGGCTTCTCTGTGAGAACTGAATTAGAGGTCCCCTTTTTCCCTTCTAAACCCAGAAAAAGGGGCGGAACTAAAGAACCTAGTGATGATTGATGGGTTATTGGCCCTATAATTGAAAACCAAAGGAAGCCACCTTATTGCAAAATGCATGGAACTTTGAAATACATGCAAACACTCAAAGAAAGAAAAAGAAGCTGGAGCTCCTGGTACAGCCATACCAGAACAGGCAGTGTGGGTGCCAGACCCCCCTTAATGGGTCACTCATATATACAAAAGACAATCATAAAACACATGAGACTTGATAACCCCTCTTTGTTCTGTCCTTCATTGGGATAAAGGTTATTCATCAGAGGTACTTCACAATCCTGTATCTCCCGGACCAGTCTGCCCCTCATCAGCCACTGGAGAGCAGGAATCTGCATTGGAAGTGGGAAATGCTCTCCTATTGGCCAGTGGGCACCGTAGTCCTGCCTCTGCAGGGAATCCCACCCAGCTGATTGTGATGTCGATGGAGCTCAGCCAATCATGGTGAAGCCGGCTCCAGTTGGGGTGGAGTGGAAAATTCAAAGGGTTTCTGTCTAGAAAAATACATGTTTTCTATTCTATGACATTTCAGCTTCCTTTGGCAGATTACTGTGATCTGGCATCACTTCAGCTGATTTGAATAAATTACCTCGGTGGCTTCTTCTTCAACTTGGTGAGAACATTGGGTAGCTTCTTTGTCTCACCAGGCACATGGATCCATAGGTGGCCTATGGCTGGTACCGGTATCCGCTTGTCAAAACTTCATGCTTCAGGTTTCACTATTCGCGGTTGCTTTAAATTGCTCAGTTTCAACACTGTGTAACCTGATTTTTGTTCCTGGATTATAAATGTCAGTTCCTAATTGGTTCTCTCATAAAAACGTGGGAAAAGTTTATTAAACTGCCAAAACTTTGCTTTTTGCAGGAAATCCTTCAACACATTTTGCTCTAGTTTTTCAATGAATATCTCACTGAGTCTCAACTAATTTGGCATAATTTGTAGCAGCCAAAAAAGGAAGTTTTTCGAGTATAACAATTACTTTAAAGTAAGCACTGCACAATTAAAAAGTAAACACACATACACATAGCCTTTATTGACATGCAGCAACACAATTGGAATACAACACAGGTATATGCAACAAGAGGAAATCACAGAAAAAAATAAAATATGCTTAAAAGTTGACAGGAAACAACACTTTCAAACCAGAAACAGAACGTTTTTCAAATTTTGTTACATAGTATAACAACAACAACAACAACAACAACACATCTTATTTGTTACCTGACTCTCCTAACGGCTCAAAGGCAGGATACAGCGGAATCTAAACATATGAACATAAAATGTATACAGTTAAATACATAAAACATACACCAAACACAGGGTGCAAAATCAACATATAGTTGGATACAGAGGGTCACATAGTCCTCTTTAGTTTTCACCCAGTATGGATCCTCAGATGTTCTTGAATAACTATCTCTTTTGAATATCCACCATGCGGACCAGGGATAATGAGAATTGCAACCCAACAGCACTTGTGTCTCTACGGTTGGAGAAAGGTTAAATGACATTTTAACCTCAGAGATCAAATCCACAAGCCTTGTATCTTAATCCAAACCCCATTCTCCTGACAAACTGCAGCCTTCCAGATATTAATGTATCACGATTCCCATCAGCTCTAGTCATGATGTCTAATGATGAGGAATATAGGAAAAATGCACTTTTTAGTAGGACTTACTAACTGCAATGGTCTAGAATACATACTTGAGTTTACACACTTCTCACTTTAGGCTTCCGTACCTTCACAGGATCAACTTAAAACAAGTTCGGTCCCTAAGGCTGAAAAAGTCTAAATTGAATGACAGCCAACATACCTGCCCAAGGAGGCTGCCTCATCTTGCCTTATGGTAGAGCTGCAAAATCAAGCATGAAAGGTGAACATATGCTTTTAGTATCATGGGGGAAAGCATTTTCCTATGTCATCAGAACAGAAGTCATTTACTGTATCCCCCTCTCAATGTTTT
Organism: Anolis sagrei; assembly: GCF_037176765.1. NCBI lineage: Eukaryota > Metazoa > Chordata > Lepidosauria > Squamata > Anolidae > Anolis > Anolis sagrei. The sequence goes on along the minus strand of NC_090026.1, from coordinate 44,735,864 downwards.
GTGTGTTCAAAACATTATCTGTTGGAAATGACAACCTTCACCGAGCCTTCTCTAGCAATCTGTGAGAAAGGCAGGGTAGAAATACAGGAAATAAATAAATAAATTTGTCTATAATCTGGTTGCTTAGTGTTTCCTATATGTATGTGTGCAGAAGTCATTGTTATTATGTTTGTGTTTAACTGTTAGAGTATGTATTTGTGTTTGTAACAGTAGCTAAAACTGGAGTCATCTGGTTTGAATCCACAGTGAGCGTTGCCAAGGAGACGAGGCTGGCTAGCTCATGAGAGGGAGAAGTGGGCAGAACCAAGCAGGAAAAGTTATGTGCGTTTTTAAAAAAGGCGAGAGAGTGAGGCTTGGAAAGGCCTGAGAGAGGCTTGTGTGTGAGCGGCTGGTGTTTTTTTCAGTCTAGGAGGGCTGAAGAAAGAAACCTGGCCAGATTCTTTAGTCAAAGAAGACTAAAGGAAGCCTAGTTAAGATCCCTAGTTAAGGAACGACTAGAGATCAGAGATTTGATCAAGGGAAGATAAAATTGAAAGGCTATTTATAGTAGTGAAACATTGTTCACTAGAGAGCTTCACCTCAGTGAAAGTTAGCCACAAGCTGTGTTATCTGGAAGAATGGACTGTATTATAAACCACGTAATATTCAAAGTTCCATAAGTTATTTAACAGCCTGCAACTATAAGCTTTGTACACAATAAACTTGTTGTCTTTTGTTGAAAACCGTCTCATCTCAACTAATCTGTGTCTGTAGAGCCAGATATCATCGGTGGTACCTCAAATACCTCACGTTGGTGGCAGTTACCTTAATTTACTAATAATAATTGGCTTCCTCCATAATATACTCTTCTACACAATTGAGGCCTGAGGTAAATTCCCTCCATAACATCCACATCTGTACAATTGGTGGCAGTGGTGGGATTAAAAAATGTCTGAGGTAAAATACCTCCATTATTAGGGCCTGCCGTTGCCAACCTCAGCTACACACAAGCACCTCCTCGTAATTGGTGATAGCGGTGGGGATCTTCAAAGATAAAATCCCTATACCCTGTCCATCGTTGAGTTCACATCTTCCCAGTATGTATGTTCTGATGTGCAGATTCCTTTACTCTATGGTTTCTGAGAAGTTATAAAAGGGGTTGCAGACTTCATGTTCTCTCTCTCCTTTTGACTATGTGACCTGTTGATAGCTGTTTTGTTACAAGAGAGATGGCCTGGCCAGCTGGCACAAAAATCCACCTCAAAGATATTTGAAACTGGACTAATAAGTTTTTGTATCTCTGTATACTGACCACATTACTTCGGGAGTAAACCAAATATGTTATTTCCATCAAAGTCTACTTAATATTTGTCTCTTGAGTTCATGATATTAAACAAGCTGTTTTATGGGAGAGTACCTTTTTGGGGCACTGAAAAGAAAACACTTCTAAAGATTTGCACTGGCAAATCTCTGTTGTCCTGACAGATCAGAGATTGCAGGTTATTCAGTCTAACAACTGAAACCATTGCCTAGCATAATTATATTTGGTTGTACTGCAAGAGGAGATTCTTCTCTAAAGGGTTATGCTCTCTGTATGGGGTGCCAAATGGAACTCTTTCATTGTTGTTATATACTGTCTAATCAACTCAAGGGCATTTTAAACACCCGTAAACATTTCACCACTTGGGGAAATTGAATATAGTAACTATATATTTGGTATTTCAAGAAAGTGCATATTTCAAAATATGAACAAAACATGTATTTATCATGTCAAACACTATAGAGCCATTATTGTGATTTATCCATTGAATTTTGTTGTCAAAATGGTTGTCCTAATGAAATAATTTGCAATTTATAACCAAAGCAGTTAGAGGACATGGCACATTTCTGTATTTATTACACATATCCAAAACAGCTTTAGTTATGACATTTTCTCTTTAATAGTCTAATGATATTTGTTTGTTACTGTTTTGTAACTATTCCTCTGTCATAGTTCATCTGACAGAGGAATTTAGTCTAGTATGGTTGTATGTGCAACGAAAAATGATGACTTAGGTCTTTACATCACACATAAACCATATGACATTGTCCCCTATGGTGTCTTTCACAATGTATCATTATAGCACTTTGATACCATTTTAAGTGCTACGGCTGTATCATATGTAGTTTGGTGAGACACAAAATCTCTCTGTTCAATAATTCTAAGTATATTCCAAAAATATAGACTCCTGATTTCCACAGGATGGAGCCATTACACTAAAAGTGGTCCAAGTTGACTATCTCTTATCAGAAAATCTTGTAAACAGGCATAGTTTGGATTCCTGGCTTTTTTGGATTTTGGAAAACCTGTATTTGCATATATGTGCCTAATGAGATATTTTGGAGATGGGAACCAAATCAAAACAAGTCTAAAAATAATTGGTGTTTCATGTTCAACTTATGCATATGGTCTGAAGGTAATTTTATACAATATTTTAAAATAATTTTGTGCATGAAACAAAGTTTGTACACACGAAACTACTAGAAAGTAGAGGTGCTATTATCTCCGTTACTCATATGCACAATTTCCAATTTTGTACTATTTCAGATTTCCAGATCAAGGATACTCAACCTGTTTTTACGTCTTTTCATAAATAAACCTCTACAGTAGGACATGTATAGGATTACGATGTTTGTTTATCAACAGGATAATAACATTGCAACTATATTGTTTCTATGAAAAGGTTGGATTCCGTCCAGCATTCCTTTTAAGAGATCTCTGCTAATAGAGCACTTCCATTGGAGAAAAGATACATGATAAGTTATTTTCCATTTATAATTTTCTTTCCTCTGATTTTGTAGTGTTGAGCCTTGGCAGTTAAAATGGTGCCAAACTGAATTGATTCTACAATGTAGATGCAACCACAAAATGGTTTGAATGCTCCTCCACTGGGAAAAAATAAACCCCAGTCTGTGCACATAAAAACCTACATACCTACATGTCAGGGAGTGGATTACAATCACAGCTATTTCCTCCCCCCCCCCCTTTCTTTTTAGTAATTATTATTTTCACACCAAGGAGGAGCATTTAATTTTGATAAGACAGAGGTCCTCCAGTCAGTCGCTCGGCTGACCGGGGTGTTGGGGGCTCTTCTGGATTCAGCACTGACACTTGATGCGCAGGTGTTAGCAGTGGCCGGGAGGGCCTTCGCGCAATTAAAACTTGTGCGCCAACTACGGCCTTACCTCGTGAAGTCTGACTTGACCATGACTTGGCCATGGTGGTCCATGCCCTAGTTACCTCTAGACTGGATTACTGTAATGCTCTCTACATGGGGCTACCCTTGAAGACGGCACGGAAATTAAAACTTGTCCAACGTTCGACAGCCAGATTAATAACTGGGGCAACTTACAGGGAGCGATCAACCCCCCTGTTTAAGGAGCTTCACCGGCTACTGTTTATTTTCCGATCCCAATTCAAGGTGCAGGTTATCACCTACAAAGCCCTGAATGGTTTGGGACCCGTCTACCTTTGTGACCGTATCTCCCTCCATGTGTCATCTCGGGCCCTCTGATCTTCTGCGGGAGGCCCTTCTTTCATCCCTGCCAGTCTTACAAGCTCGCCTTGTGAGCACTAGGGAGAGAGTGTTTTCCTCGGGGGCTCCCCGACTCTGGAATTCACCGCCTGGAGAAATTAGGAAAGCCCCTACCCTAGATACTTTTAAAAAGAACCTCAAAACCTGGCTCTTCCGTTGCGCCTTTGGTGAATAAGTACTCAATCCCACATTATCCCTCATGTGCAATGTTCTATCACTGGAGTATATATTCCCCCTTGTGGGAAAGGTTGATTCCACAACTCCCACCATAATGAGCCCTCCTCCACAAACAATCTGTTTCTCTTTTAACTCACCTGAGCTTTTTAACTAGTTTTAATTAGTTCTTCTTTTAACCATTACATGTGGCCCGCCCATTGTCACTGTGTTTGTGTTTATTGTAATTTTATATTGTTGTATATTCATATGTTTTTTGTAATTACAATGTTGTTTATTGTTTATGTTTTCGGTTTGTGTTCGGTCATTCTTTATTGTAATTTTTGTTCAGGCCTGGCCCCATGTAAGCCGCTCCAAGTCCTCATTGGGGAGACGGTAGTGAGGTACAAATAAAGATGATTATTATCATTATTCTTATTCTTCTTATTATTATTATATCTACATGTGCCAGAGTCCAATTCCAAGTGCTGCCACCCTTCAAAATCTACTTATTAAATGGGAAACTATTGAATGAAAAGTTTATTTTGTGGGGAAAAGAATATACTTGCCCAGCATCATGGCCAAATTGTTGTCTTGAAAATGTAAATACTGTGTATTAATTCTAGACATTGTTTTAAACTATAGGTTTCCTTATCGTGATTTTATGTGGCTTGGAAATCAACCATCCGAATTTAAATAGAAATGAAATAATCAGAATTAAAATAGAAATAAAATACTCTTTCTTTGTAGTCTGCCTATTTCTGATTTCTTTATTTTTTGCTATTTTAAAAACCCTATCTTATATGCTGTATTTTTATATTTTAGGATGGAAAAGTTAGGAATGGTAATTTTCAGTTTGTTTCTCCGATGATGCATCTAGGTAAAGGTAAAGGTTTTCCCCTGTCATTAAGTCCAGTCGTGTCCGACTCTGGGGGTTGGTGCTCATCTCCATTTCTAAGCCGAAGAGCCGGCGTTGTCCATAGACACCTCCAAAGTCATGTGGCCAGCATGACTGCATCTACACTGTAGAATCAATGCAGTTTGACACCACTTTTCACTGACCCAATGCTATGGAATTCTGTGAGTTGTAGTTTTACAAGGTCTTTCGCTTTCTCTGCAGAGTGCTGGAGCCACACCAAACTACAAATCCCATGATTCCATACCACTGAGCTATGACAGTTAAAGCAGTGTCATGCTGTATTAATTCTACAGTGTAGGTACAACCCCAAAATTATCGTTTCATTGAGAAAAATCTGGAAGCTTGCTACATCTGCGTTAAAAGAAATAATAATCCTATGTATTGTCAAAGGCTTTCATGGCTGGAATCACTAGGTTCTTGTAGGTTTTTTCGGGCTATAGGGCCATGTTCTAGAGGCATTCTCCTGAGGTTTCGCATGCATCTATGGCAAGCATCCTCAGAGGTAGTGAGGTCTGTTGGAAATAGGAAAATGGGTTTATATATCTGTGGAATGACTGGGGTGGGGCACAGAGCTCTCTGCTGAAGCTAGGTGTGAATGTTTCAGCTGACCACCTTCATTAGCATTTGAAGGCCTGGCTAAGCCTGGGAAAATGTTCTGTTGAGAGGTGTTAAGATGTGCCTGGTTGTTTCCTCTCTGCTGTTTTGCTGTTGCAATTTTAGAGTTTTTTAATACTGGTAGCCAGATTTTGTTCATTTTCATGGTCTCCTCCTTTCTGTTGAAATTGTCCACATGCTTGTGGATTTCAATGGCTTCTCTGTGTAGTCTGACATGGTGGTTGTTGGTGTGGTCCAGCATTTCTGTGTTCTCAAATAATATGCTGTGTCCAGGCTGGTTCATCAGGTGCTCTGCTATGGCTGACTTCTCTGGTTGAAGTAGTCTGCAGTGCCTTTCATGTTCCTGGATTCGTGTTTGGGCAATGCTGCGTTTGGTGGTCCCTATGTAGACTTGTCCACAGCTGCATGGTATACGGTAGACCAAGAACAAGCCACGAGAGTAAAGATGAAGATCCACCCAGAGGAAAAGTGTTCCTGCCATACATCAAGGGAACCACTGACCGCATAGGGAAGCTGATGAGGAAACACAACATACAAACAATCTACAGACCCACCAAGAAAATCCAACAAATGCTACGTTCAGCAAAGGACAAGAGGGATCCTCTCACCTCTGCAGGAGTCTACCGTATACCATGCAGCTGTGGACAAGTCTACATAGGGACCACCAAACGCAGCAAACTCTAAAATTGCAACAGCAAAACAGCAGAGAGGAAACAACCAGGCACATCTTAACACCTCTCAACAGAACATTTTCCCAGGCTCAGCCAGGCCTTCCAATGCTAATGAAGGTGGTTAGCTGAAACATTCACACCTAGCTTCAGCAGAGAGCTCTTTGCCCCACCCCAGTCATTCCACAGATATATAAACCCATTGTCCTATTTCCAACAGACCTCACTACCTCTGAGGATGCTTGCCATAGATGCAGGCGAAACGTCAGGAGAAATGCCTCTAGAACATGGCCCTATAGCTCAAAAAACCCCACAAGAACCTAATAATCCTATGCCATCCGGCTAGGAAACTCCTTGAAATGTACATTCCACGCCCATCACCTGGAACAAAAACACAAGTAGGGTGCTACTGCGCTTGCGCAGTGAAAAAAAAAAAACGAGGACAGTTCAGAGAAGGGAAGGCGAAGTAAAGTGTTGCGCATGCGTAGTTAAGAGCAGCGAGGCTCCTCTTCTAAGGGCAGAGTGAGGGAGAAATGCTGCGCATGCGTAATGAGAAGGGAAGGCCTTTCGTCGTCATTTGGGCGGATGGTTTGAATGCGGAGCGGTGTGGCGAGAGATGCCAGGCGGTGGGCCTCGATTTGGGCCTTGTTTTTGTCCTCCGTGGTCCTGTTTCCACCCTTACCTTCTCGACGTTGCCACTGGAGACTGTGTCCTTCTTCTATTATGGTAAAAAAGGAGTGGGAAAGGGATGGTTTCAAGAAACAACAATACAAATCCAGCCCTTATATCAGTGTCTAGTTGTGTTTCTGTGCAGAGCTTGAGCATCCTTGATCTGAAAAGCAAATAGTGTCACTATCTCAGCCACCCTTCTGGACAGTTTGAGAATATTTTGAATCAAGTATGCTCAATTTGTCCTATATATCCATAAACATGCATATTTTCTGGCTTTCTATTGCCAAAAAATTAAAACCAAACAAAACTCAGACACATCTGCTGGCTTATTAGAATGTATCTTCTCTCTATAAGTATGTAGGAACCTGTCTGTTTCTTTCACAAATGCTGTTGCTAGGTGAAGTACTTACTTACTTACTTACTTACTTAGGCGATCCCTCGTTTTCCGAGGATGATTGTCTTCCAACATTCTTGGCTGTGGAGCCCTATTCTTGCTCTGCATCTTCTTCCGCAGTGAGGGCATTGGTTTCCAGGTGGAAGCCGGTCTCGGTCGGGGTTGGCTTGACGCACCTTACTCTTGGCACGCTTCTCCCTTTAGCCCTCCATTCGTGCCTCTTCAAATTCTGCAGCACTGCTGGTCACAACTGACCTCCAGCTGGAGCAGCCAAGGGCCAGGGCTTCCCAATTATCAGTGTCTATGCCAGAGTTTTTAAGGCTGGTTTGAGCCCATCTTTAAATCTCTTTTCCTGTTCTCCAACATTCCGTTTTCCATTCTTAAGTTCAGAGTAGAGCAACTGCTTTTGGAGACGGTGGTCGGGCATCCAGACAACGTGGCCGGTCCAGCGGAGATGGTGGCGGAGGACCATCGCTTCAATGCTGGTGGTCTTTGCTTCTTCCAACACGCTGACGTTTGTCCGCTTGTCTTCCCAAGAGATTTGCAGGATTTTCCGGAGGCAGCGCTGATGGAATCGTTCCAGGAGTTGCATGTGACGTCTGTAGAGAGTCCACGTCTCACAGGCATATAGCAGGGTTGGGAGGACAATAGCTCTATAAACAAGCACCTTGGCATCCCTACAGACAGGGCCGTAGCCAGAAAAAAATTTCGGGAGGGGTTGAAATTTTCGGGGGGGGGGTGTTGAAAATTTTGCGGGGGGGGGGGGGTTGAAACCTGCCTCCTAGCTCACGCTGAAGCAAAGAGCACAGCAGGGGGCAGAGCAGCCTTCAATAGCCTGCAGCTCCACCCCTGTCAATCACCTCCACCAAGTCTGGCCTCCTTAATTAGAGCATTCAACACACACACACTCAACTTGGTTGCTTCGCTACATCGGCTATTGCTGCAAGTAATGACAGTGTGAATAAATTGTCAATATTTGCTTGAGATAGTGCTTGCAGTTCTGGAGGGACTCTTAATTTTTTGCATCTCATAGACTTAGCATGAGGATTTGGTTAACCAGTTAAAATTCATGAGTAAACCAGGTTTTTTTTTAAATCTGAAACATTTGGGGGGGGGGTTGAACCCCTAAAACCACCCCCTCACTACAGGCCTGCCTACAGATGTCCCGGTCCTCAAACACTCTCTGCTTCATTCGGAAAAGTGCTGCGTTCGCAGAGCTCAGGCGGTGTTGTATTTCGGTGTTGATGTTGACTTTGGTGGAAAGGTGGCTGCCAAGATAGCGGAAATGATCAACATTTTCTAATGTTACACCATTAAGCTGTATCACTGGCATTGGGTAGTAGGTGAAGTAGCCCTCTGTGATGTCACTGGCTTGGCTGTTGCTAGGTGAAGTGGCCTGCTCTGATGTCACTGGGAAAGAAAGGTGAATGAAGGGAAGGATGGAAGGGGCCACAAAGAGCCATTGTGAGGTTGGCCCTCTCAGAGCTGGAGAAGGGAGAAAGTAGAGGGGAAGGAAGATAGAGAAATGGAAGGAAATGAGAGGAGGGGAGAATGAAAAAAAAAAGGAAGTAGGATAAAGAAGGAATGAAAGCAAAGTGGCAGCATCCTTTCTGATACACTGGGTATCTATATTCTACAAGGGTTATCGGGAAAGTGAGGTTACAAGGCATGTAATTCTCGCGAGGAATTTTTGCAGGGGAAGTTTGTATCACTGTCATGTAGTGTGAAGCTAGCAGAAGCGAACGAGCGGTGCCAGTTGTTAGTAGCTCATCGACTACCATTGTGATGAAAGTTAGAGATGAGTGTCTTCATTCTGTTTTCCTCCAAGTACAAAATTCATGCTGTAATATGCTACCTAAATGCTAAGGACATGAACGCCACTGTGATTCATTCCGAAATCATTTCAGTTTGAGGAGAGGACGTAATGTCAAGACAGCATGTGACAAAATGGGTACAGACTATATTGTAAAATAATGAAGAAATTTCACAACGCCACCCAAAACACGTCATGGGATGTTGACGGTGGGAGTCTGTCTCCTTCATGACAATGCGCGTCCACACACTGCTCATGTAACACAAGAGTTGTTGACTTCATTTGGTTGGGATGTTTTAGGCCACCCATCTCACAGCCCTGATCTTGCACCCAGTGACTATCATCTGTTCACTAAATTGAAGGAACACCTTGGTGGAAAACATTTTTCTGACGACGACGAGGTGAAAATCAAAGTGACAAACTGGCTGAAAAAGGCAGAGAGAAACTTCTGTATCACTTCACCTAGCAACAGATAAACAAACATGCACACATACTTTTTTATCTAAACATTTGTGGCACAATTCCATTAATGTTGTTTACATGATTTTAATATGTTGTAAGCCACTTTGGGTCCCTTGAGGGAGAAAAGCGGGATATAAAGATGATGATGATGATTAGAGACATGGTATTGAAAGAGAGCTATGAAGATGCTCTAATTGTATAGGGTAGGTGCATTGTATGTAACACTGAGTAATACTGAAACTGCAGCCATTCATCTTCGTTCACCACGTATTAGTATAAAGTGAGCCCAAACTTCTACAGAATTTTTATACACTGTTATAATGTTGTTGTTTTATTTTGTTATATTGTTGTTTTGTAGTTTAATGTGTTACATCATTTTAACTGTGTTGTTTGGCCTTGGCCCCATGTAAGCCACCCCGAGTACCTTCGGGGAGATGGAGGCAGGGTATAAAAATAAAGTTGTTGTTGTTGTTGTTGTTGTTATCATCATCATCATCATCAATTCATAATGGAATAAATAGTATATTAGCTTTTTTAATAATAAAAAACAAGCAGAATATTTTGAAAGTCATTTTATTGCTTTTTCACCAGGCTTGTGGTCTACAGAAGCTATTTTCTGTGGAGGCAGATTTTGAAGATGAGGTAAGAGAATCAAAGCTTTTTAATGCGAGATAAATGTACTTGATGTATTGTCGAAGGCTTTCATGGCCGGAATCACTAGGTTCTTGTGGGTTTTTTCGGGCTATAGGGCCATGTTCTAGAGGCATTTCTCCTGATGTTTCGCCTGCATCTATGGCAAGCATCCTCAGAGGTAGTGACATCTGTTGGAAATAAGACAATGGGTTTATATATCTGTGGAATGGCTGGGGTGGGGCAAAGAGCTCTTCTCTGCTAGAGCTAGGTGTGAATGTTTCAACTGACCACCTTCATTAGCATTTGAAGGCCTTCCTGAGCCTGGGAAAATCTCTTGTTGAGAGGTGTTAAGATGTGCCTGGTTGTTTCCTCTCTGCTGTTTTGCTGTTGTAATTTTAGAGTTTTTTTTTAATACTGGTAGCCAGATTTTGTTCATTTTCATGGTCTCTTCCTTTCTGTTGAAATTGTCCACATGCTTGTGGATTTCAATGGATTCTCTGTGTAGTCTGACATGGTGGTTGTTGGTGTAGTCCAGCATTTCTGTGTTCTCAAATAATATGCTGTGTCCAGGCTGGTTCATCAGGTACTTCAATCAGAAAAGTCAGCCATAGCAGAGCACCTGATGAACCAGCCTGGACACAGCATATTATTTGAGAACACAGAAATGCTGGACCACTCCAACAACCACTATTACAACAGCAAAAAACCCACAAGAACCTAGTAAATGTACTTGAGTTTGCTAAAGGGTGTAAAAGTTTCTCCTCGGTTGCTGAAGGAGACATTATGAGAATCTAGGACTTAGGAATATCCAGGCCAAGGCACAACACTGTTGGTCAGATCTCAGATATATATTTCATATCCGCATCTTTATTACCACTTGGGAGAGTCTGAGAGCTTGGGGACAAAATTCAGGAAGACAATACAAAGTCAAGGGATGCCACCTAAAGCCTTTCTCTCTGATTTTTGATAGGATTTCCTGTTGGCTCTGAAGGATGTGGAGAAGGATGTGGAGAAGCAGACCTTGAATCCAACTCCTGCCAACTTAAGAAGTCTTAGACCTGTGTCAGCTGGGCTAAGACCCCCCAGCAATGGCCACGCACTAGCTAAGGACTCTCACTCCCTTTGTCCTTCTGTAACTACATCCCCTGTCCTGACCATTCAGAACTGCTCTAGGTTCAGATCTGAGGAAGGCAGTTCCTCTGTTGAGGTCAAAAGCAACCAGAGATCTCCTCTGGTGACCAGCTTCAATGTTCAGAGGGACCAGACAATTTCACCAAGCTGCACTTCAGATGCAAGGTTCAGGTTTGTAAAGAGACAGGCAGCTGTTCTGCCCACTGGGAGTGCCCACAATGACAGGGAAGCAGAGAACAAGTGTGTACTGTCTGCCTGCATGGATTTTGAGGACTCCTTATGGTCACATCCAGGATCTTTTAGGTCTGACTGTGGATCCCAGGAGCAGATAAGCGGCAACTGTGTAACAACAGCCAAGAAACCACGAGTAGCAAATCCAGTGATGCCAAGCACTTCTATTAGTACTGGAATGTCAGAGTTGATAAGGACCCAGGGACAAACATCTGCAGATGTCATCAACCATCTCCAACCAGTGGAGGCTTCTTCAAAGTTGACTTTGCGGCCTGCTGCTGTAGGATCTTGCATGGTTCGATCTAATCTGAGAATGAGCAGCAATACAGATATCCCTTTGAACTCTAGCTGTCATATACTGAAGCCTTTGGGTAAACCTGCTGAGTGCAACAGCCCAAGCTTATCTTTGGTTAGACCATGTTCCTCTTTCCTGTCAGGAAATACCCCTCCAGGACAATCCAAATCATGGATACCAAACCAGAACTGCACTGGGCCAAGAATGACTAATACTGGTGCTCAGCTTCTTACTGCATATGGCTCTCCAACAACATCTGTGGAAAACACACCTGCCTCTCTGAAAATTACCTCTTCTGGTGTATCTGCTGGAAGCCTCCAGACACCTGTGGTCACCAACCATCTTGTCCGCTTGGTCACAGCTGCTAACCAGTCACCACAACCAATGACCCACATTGCTTTGCGGGCGAAAACACGTCGCTTCCCAGGGCCTGCGGGCATTCTGCCTCACCAAGTAAGAGGATCATGGAAGGACACGATGATGTGTGGCCTGTATGTGCAAACATGTGAAATGCATTCCCCATTGGTTTGACAAGTGCATGTAAGATGAACTATCTCACATGCACTTTATTACCTTTATTTCTTTCATCCCAACTCAGATAGGGATTCGGAGCAGCCACAAAATTAATAAAAAGCAAATAAAAACTTCTCCTTGCTACTTGCAATTCCCTCTGTATAATAGACCTAGCAAATGGGATTGTTATGTGAAATGCTTGATGGTGTTTTGAGGGGAGGGCGAGTGGTTGTCCAGCCATGTTAAAAAACAAAAGGTATCATATAAAAATATCCAAGGGCAGTTCCTCCTCTTTTTCTTGTGTGCCACGTGTTTCTGTGTCTCTTGATATCTCAATTTCTTTGCCCAAGACATCAAACAGAAATTCTCTAGCACCACCTCTTCTGTTCTTCCCTCTAAGGCCTCTTCCACACTGTCCCTTTAATCCCAGGATCTGATCCCAGATTATCTGTTTATCCTGGGTTATCTGGCAGTAGAGACTCATATATTCCAGTTTAAAGCAGATATTCTGGGATCAGATCCTGGGATAAAGGGCCGTGTGGAAGGGGCCTAAGAAGGACCAGAGAGAGGCGGTGAAGAAAAACACCATGGTCAATGATATTGAAAGCCATTGGCCATGGTATTCTTCTGTACCGTCAGAAACAACAAGGTCACTTTCCTCTCCAGTTCCTGCATTGGTCATCTACCAAGGTGACCAAAGCTCTTTCCATCTCATAACCTGTTTGAAATGAGTCTATATCTCAACCAGAAACCCCTAAAGCTCAGAGGCCACCAAAAAAGAATGTATATATACTCTCCTAAGGCCACAAATTTTACTTGAGGAATTATAAAAGTGAAGTGAGAGATGACATTTATTGGCTAGATGGTTAAGAGCTAATAATTTTAGCCTCACTTTATATCATGCCTCTCCATGGTATACCAGATATATAGATAGGTGTTTTGGAAGTTCAGAATTTGGCCAGCATCTGAATTTCAACACCTTTAGAACCTTTGTTTTCATTTAGTCCAGAAAGATCAAACTCCTTAAATGTATTATATTTACATATTTTTCCTCAGATAAGTATCTGTGCTCATAAAATATTCTATTTTTTCTTCTCTTCATCAAAAAGCCTGATGAGAAAAATTTGGAAGACATTCTTGTTACAACACCTCAGATGCCAACACATGGGGCTTTAGCAAAGCTACAAATTGAGGTAACTGCTCTGTTCAACTCTTTTTCTTTTCCTGTTAGAGAAAACATTAATTGAAATTAGTGTTTTGTTATCTTATATTACTGCTGAGAAAAAAAAGGTAGACTTGATGCTAAATTAGGGCCTTGGAGCCTCCAAATGTTTTGGAGTACTGCTGCTACAGTGCTGGATGGAGCTACTGAAAAGTTGGCCCAAACATCTGGAGGGCCACAATTCCTCAATGTATAATCAGAAACTACATCAAAGGTTTTTAACTTGCAAATGTGTGTGGGATTTCATTGGAAATGAAGAAACATGAGCAAAGGAGCATTAACTCTTATTAGATCTTCAAACTCAGTATATTTATGAGATTATTGGTCTCATAAAAAGTTCACCTTCCTTTTCCTAAGAAGATAACCTTCGCATGTGATGATTTTTACCTAGAAATTCCTAGAGGTGTTTCCTTTAGGAATCTCTAAGTCAGGCATTCTGAAACTTCTGCTTTCCATCTATTTGGACTTGATCAGGAATTTGACTCCCCAAATTCCTGATCAACTTGTTCAATGGTTAGGAATTCTGGGAATTGGAGGTCCAAGTAGCTGGAGGGCTGGAATTTGAGAATGCCTGCTCTAGATCTCCTAGCACAACTCTGTGATCAAACTGCAGTAACAATTGTAGAGTCACTCTGGAGGACCTAAAACTACCTAGAAATACCATATGAATAAAGTCAAACCTGGACAGTTTCTATCTGATTTTGTCTATTTACAGAAGCTAAATAGTGTCAGGCCTGGTTAATATTTAGACAGAAGTCCATCAGAAAGTGCCAGGAAATTCTAGATTCCAAAGATTTTGGAAAAAATCTTGCCTGAGACCCAGAACTGCTACCAATCAGTATTCAGCATTACAGAGCTGGTTGGATCAATATTTGATTCAGCATAAGGTAGCTTTCTGTGTTCCTTAGGGTCACAGTTTGAACGAGTTGTTTTTTTTATCAGTCGGCATAGTAGTTTTTAAAAAATACTTTTTCCAAGCTCTGTTTATCATATCAGAAGTGAACTGAGGGTACAGTTATAATGTATTTAAAAAACACAAAGTTTAAAAAGCTGAGCACTGTGGACTCAAACAATGATAGATCTGGACCAAACATGGAACGAATACTCAATATACCCAAAAATGAACACTGGTAGAGTTTGGGGGAAATAGATCTTGACATTTGGGAGTTGTAGTTGCTGGGAATTGTAGTTCATCTAAAATCAAAGAGCATTCTGAACTCCACCGATGATAGAATTGGGCCAAACTTCCCACACGGAGACCCCCATGACCAACATAAAATACTATGTTTTCTGATGGTCTTTGGCGACCCCTCTGACACTCCCTCTCGACCCCCTGAGGGGTCCTGACCCCCAGGTTGAGAAACACTGATCTAGTTCATTTCTAAATACTATTTATTACTGAAGACCAACCCAAAGATTCAGAAAAGCATATTGTGCACTTTCCCAAGTTATAATGTATTTAAAAAACACAAAGTTTAAAAAACTTGTTTGTTGTTGTTCATTCGTTCAGTCGTTTCCGACACTTCGTGACCTTATGGACTAGCCCACACCAGAGCTCCCTGTTGGCCGTCACCACCCCCAGCTCCTTCAGAGTCAAGCCAGTCACTTCAAGGATGCCATCCATCCATCTTGCCCTTGGTCGGCCCCTCTTCCGTTTTCCTTCCATTTTCCCCAGCATCATTGTCTTCTCTAAGCTTTCCTGTCTCCTCATGGTGTGGCCAAAGTACTTCAACTTTGCCTCTACTATCCTTCCTTCCAATGAGCAGTCGGGCTTTATTTCCTGAAGTATGGACTGGTTAGATCTTCTCACGGTCCAAGGCACTCTCAGAACTTTCCTCCATCACCACAGTTAAAAAACTTGACATTGTACTAAATGTCCTTTGACCAGTAGGTGGCCACTTGGAGTGCCTCTGGTGTTCCTATAAGAAAGTCCTCCATTGTGCGTGTGGCAGGACTCAGACTTCATTGTAATAGGTGGTATGTGGTTTGTTCTTCTCCACACTCATATGTCGTTGACTCCAAGCTCTGTCAAGGGATGATTGTAATATTTTACACATATATGTTGGAAGTAATGCTGAATGCATTATCAGTGATAGGTTCAAAGTAAGGCATAACCCGACCTTATGCACTGTGCCTCCAGGAAGTGCCTGCCTCCCAGCATCGAACAGAAGATGAATTTGAACGAGGCCCTTGGGCTGCTATGAAAACTGAGTTGGGATTAGATGAGAGAGATCCATCCTGCTTTCTTAGGACATACAGCATTGTTATGGTGCTTCGTAAGGTAATGGTTACGGATTGTTTTGGGATGGGGGAATTCTACTGGTTCTGTAGGAGCATGTTATTGTAGAGGTACAGTTGTGAGTGGTCTCGGAGCAAAAGATGCTGCACTCTTGGAATTTTTCCAAACTATCCAAAATTGGTAACTGCTATGTCCTTCAAATCCAGACCACCTTTTGACTTTAACCCCATGTCCTTTTAACAAGGCTTGCATATGGACTAATACAGCAAAGGACTAACTAACAGCCTTGTTGCTAGGTAATACTACCTCCTGCTTGCAGTGTTTAAGTGGTAAGCAGTTTGTGGGTGGCTGCTAGGCAACCATCCTTCTTGTTCATCTGATATCCTTTCCACTGTTTTGTTCTGGAGATATCAACAAGCCTCTTATAACCCTTTTTGAGCCAGCTGTCATCCCAGAGTGTCCTCTTTTAGTATAAAAGACAGCAAAAACAACATCCTAAAAGGTCAATGCCATTTCATCTCCTCTTGTTGATTGATACCATTGTCATTTTTCTTAAATCGTAAGAGAAATCCATATAGTGTTCAGCTTTTCTCTCTATGTGTTTGACAAATAATACATCTTTTCTGCCATGCAGGCAGCTTTGAAGCAGCTCCCAAAGAACAAAGTTCCCAACATGGCAGTTATAATTAAGACACTGACAAGGACCAACGTTGATGCGGGTGCTGTATTCAAAGATCACACTGGTAAGAGTGAAAATTGCTACACTTTGATTCAGGCATGGGAAATATGTGGTCTAGTAGATGTTTTATGGACTGCATCTCCCTTATGCTTCATCCTTGGCTATGCTGGTCAGGATTGATTTTAGTCACAGTCTATAAAGAACATTTAAGTCCTCATGTCCCCTAGTATCTTGATAGGGATGGAAATCACCTTCCCTGTAGCCTATAGCTTGGCTATCTCAAGTCATTTGGAATGATAATCACGTTTAATCACAAATGGCTACTATCTAGTTCAGTGTTTTTCAACCTTCCTAACGCCGCGACCTCTTAATACAGTTCCTCATGTTGTGGTGACCCCTAACCATCAAATTATTTTCACTGCTACTTCATAACTAATTTTGCTACTGTTATGAATCATCACGTAAATATCTGATATGCAGGATATATTTTCATTCACTGGACCAAAATTGGCACAAATACCTGATACACCCACATTTGAATTGGGATGGGGTTGATTTTGTCATTTGGGAGTTGTAATTGCTGGGATTTATAGTTCACCTACAATCAAAAAGCATTCTGGACTCCACCAACAATGGAATTGAACCAATCTTGGCACACAGAATTCCCATGACCAAGAGAAAATACTGGAAGGGTGTGGTGGGCATTGACCTTGAGTTTTAGAGATATAGTTCACCTCCATCCAGAGAGCACTGTGGACTCAAACAATGATAGATCTGGACCAAACATGGAACGAATACTCAATATACCCAGAAATGAACACTGGTGGAGTTTGGGGGGAAATAGACCTTGACATTTGGGAGTTGTAGTTGCTGGGAATTGTAGTTCATCTAAAATCAAAGAGCATTCAGAACTCCACCAATGATAGAATTGGGCCAAACTTCCCACACGGAGACCCCCATGACCAACATAAAATACTGTGTTTTCTGAGGGTCTTTGGCGACCCCTCTGACACTCCCTCAAGACCCCCCGAGGGGTCCCGACCCCCAGGTTGAGAAACACTCATCTAGTTCATTTCTCAATACTATTTATTACTGAAGACCAACCCAAAGATTTAGAAAAGCATATTGTGCACTTTCCCAAGTACGCCTCAGAATGCAGGTAATCCATAATTCATTTCCCCCTACCTCTCCATTTTTTAGAGACTTGTTGCAATAGAAATTGGGCAGAATCGAGAAGAAAGGGCCTGGTCAAACTTCTGTCTTGGTGGTTGGCTCACGGTAGCACTTCGGTCTGTCAGTGACCCAACACAGTAACCTCACACATTTCCATTGATTTTTTTTACAGAGAGTTAAATTTTAAACAGTTTTATTAGATTAAAAAAGTATGATTGCAAAACAGAAGTAAAAGAGAAAAACAGAAGAAGGCAGGAAGAGAAGGGGAAATAGATAGGAAATGAATTCAAGGCAGACATATTCACTTATATAAGATAAGCATACTTCAAATAATATATTTTCTTGAACCTGACCTCTGTATAATACCGCTTCAGAGCCAGATATCTGATTAAGCACAAGCCACTTTCCTTAAGAATTGCCTTCACTGAGCTGCGATTTCAAGTAATGCCAAGTTCTAACTGCAAAGTTAGATAGATGGTCATTACCATAATGTGCCATGGGAAAGCACACTATGTATTTGTAGTCAGTGTCAAGTATAAGATATTGTGCATTATCTGTTAGTCTGCTCATTGTATAGTGACTCAAGAGAAAGACACCTGAAACTCCTTAAAGGGAACTCTATTGCAGAAACTGTGCAGTTTCTGCTGAGCGACACAAATAGCTATATAACTTACAAAATAGCCCTTTTTGCTCTATCTGCAAAAAAGATCAGAAAGACCGAGTTAGATAAAATTGCCATCAACTGCCGAGGAGACTCTAAGGGATAACTGGACCCAAAATGTACTAAAATTATTGTTAACTTGCATTGCATTGTTTTTGCATTGTTTTTGCACTTTGTGGGAGCATGATTATGGTTTCTGTTTAGCACTTTCCCTTAGCTCTTATCTAGGAATTTTGCAGAAACTTAAGAGCCCTCTGAATTCAGCATTTTTATTGCTCCTATGGTACTGTTTTCATGATGTTATGTTTTATTGTGATATGTTTCTATTTAGTTTAGTTTAGTTTTTATTTTATTGCATTACATTTTAACTCTGTGCTCTTTGTCCCTTTGTAAGTCACCCTGAGTCCCTTCGGGGAGATGGAGGTGGGGTATAAAAATAAAATTATTTATTTATTTATTTATTTATTTATTTAATTTATTTAGCATCTTTGGTGCCTGTTGCTCCAAGGGTACTATTGTGTGCATATGGTGCTTTTCGTCATGGCCATGGGCCCGTACAATAAACTATTTTGAAGAAGATATAATACATGTTCATGCATAACTAAATAGCTTTTTCTGACCTTTAAATGATAGGTATGAAAGTTTTATCTTTTTATCCTTGGAGTATAAATGTCTCTGTAACAGTAAAAGCATATAAGATCCAACCATACCTACTCTCAAATAGACTCGATGTCACAAGAGTATGATCTGAAAAAACAAATACCAAAGGATTTTTTTAATACAAAAACTCTGTCCTGTGTTCAACCAAAACATCTAATTACTAAACACATCTGTAACGCATGTCACAAATAAGCATGTCTATATTACACTGGCAATATTTAGTTGTATTAGACAATTTCTTTCTAAAAAGACACAATGGTATCCAATACACCTAAAATAATAATTTATTTAGCATTAATGGTCAAAGGTCTGGAAGCAAAGACCTGTGAGGAGCGGCTTAGGGAGCTGGATATGTTTAGCTTGGAGAAGAGAAGGAAATTATAGCCATGTTTTAATATTTGAAAGGATATCACATTGCGGATGGGGCAAGCTTGTTTTCTGATGCTTTGGAGATAAGGACACGGAGCAATGGATCCAAATTGCCGGAAAGGAAATTCCACGTAAACATTAGGAAGAACTTCCTGATTGTAAACATTGTTTGTCAGTAGAATATGACATCTCCTCTAGAGGTTTTTAAGCAGGCTGGATGGCCAACTGTTGGGAGTGCTTTGATTGTGTATTCCTGCATGGCAGGAAGTTCAACTGAGTGGCCCTTGGGGTCTCTTTCAGTTCTATAATTCTATCCTAGACCAAATACAGTTTTGGGTCTGAGATTTTTGATAAGAAAGATTTTTTATTGCTTAAGCGCCTGAGGATTGTTGTTTCCTTTTTCCTTGTGTGTGTGTGTGGGGGGGGGGGGGGGGTCGGGGTCTGGATTGTGTCTCTTGACATAAATACTGGTCTTCTGAGCACCTGACCGAAGAAATGAACATGAGATTATGGTTGCTTATTTGAGTGAAATTGTAATACTGTGTGGCTGAATGCTTAGATTTCCCCCTTCTTCCTTAGCTCCTTTCTGTCTTGACATTTTGTGTGGGAGCAGTTAGAGTTACTACTGTAGTGGATAACACAAATACTTTTCTGCTTTGGCTGTACTGTGTTACTGCTCTTTGATGTTCTCTTCTGCAGGGGAAATGCAGGGTACGATACATCGTCTGCTGCTGGAGGAGAAAGAGAGTGAATTTAAAGCTGGGTCAGTGCTTCTGCTAAAACAGGTATTGGAAAGCTACGAAGCCAGGTTGGCAATTTCTAGTGCCAATGAGTATTCAATCAATATGTAAGATCTTTTGTTGGCTGCCATGATTGCATTTTATTTTCTGGGGTGTGTATTTCAGTATTGCACTTTCCACTTGTTTTTGCCCCATTTCATCCAAGAGAAAGTGGTTGATGCATGTATTGGTTTCACAGGTGGGTGTGTTCTCCCCATCCCATCGCAACCACTACCTCAATGTGACACCTAGTAACTTGGTGAAGATATATTCACCAGGGATTAACAACTGCAAGGCTCCGTTATCCCAAGACATAAAGAAAGCCATGGAGATGGTGCAACCACAGGTAAGGAGCTATCTTGACATGATTTTTTAGGGTAACCAGTTTGGAAGGATATCAAGAAATCCTGTATGCTTTATTATGGGGAAAAATATGGGGAATGCCCTGAAAAGCTATGGAAAGGTGAAAAATGGAATAAAATGTCCAAATAGCTGGATCTTTATGTAACTGCTTGCCCCTTCCAATGACTTCCAACGATGTTCACTAACAACAAATGGAAAATAGATTATGGAAAATAGAAAGTTGTGTAAACTTGTATAATTAACATAGGGTGAATTCTGTCCTTGATTTTCTTGGTGCAAAACCTGCATGGCTTCACTTAGTTTGCTTAGTAAATTTAATTATTCCCTTATGTTGCCCTATTTCTTTCTATACTTAAGGTATAAGATCCTATACTTTGTGTTACCAGTTTATTATAGATGAATATATTTTGTTTCATACTTGAATAGAAGACATTTATTAGCAATCTTTCTCTATGTATCTAAATATGCCACACAGAGACTCAATACAACATTTCAGTTAACTATAAAATGAAGACTAACATTGCAATACATACACATTCATGTACATACACTCTAGTTTCAAAATCTGTATTATTTATGTGTCCATTTGCCATTTTTAAACATGTCAGCGCTTTTGATTACAACTTAGATTTCAACAGTATCAGTTTTTAATAGCTCTTTGAGAAATATGTTTGTGAAATACTAGTCCACAAGTAAGAACAGCCTTAGTTTAAAATATGGTGTTTGAGTGTGAGACAACAATTCTGGAGACTTGGGTTCAAATACTTGTTCTGCCATTGAAGCCCACAGGTTGACCTTGGGTAAGTCACACTCTCTCAGCCTCGAAGGAAAGCAAATACAAATCCCATCCTCCACCTTAGGGCTGCCTTAAGGAAACCGTGGTTGCTTCAAGCTTAGGGAAAACTCCCTCCCTGTTTTTCTTTGAATCAGGCAATAAATCAAAAGTCACTTTTATTTTCTTCTTGGTTGTAACCCCCCCACACACACACATTTTGAATCTTTCCTTTTTATAATCAGGAGGTAAACAAGCAGTGATTTTTTTTAAAAAAATTACAACTAAATTTGAGAATGGAGAGCTAAACATGGATGGACAATTCCAGCATTCTCTTTTTCTCACACACTGTTGCTGTTCAAGCAACAGAGTTTTTAGATAGGACAGGATTTCTTGTATGTCAAGTCCTTTTTATTTCTCTCATCTAAAATTCATTTGTTTCCTCTTACTATCCTTTGAAATGCATTGTCATAAATATAAAGAGATCACGTGACCTTTGGCATTTTCTTAGGGCTTTTGGTTATATAAAACCTTCCTACTTCTCAGTCCTGTGTTTCTTTTTAATCCCTCTCACTGCTTCTCTAATCTCCAGCCATTGAGAGGTGGAGAAATTAAGACTTTAATCTTCATTACTTCATTAGGATATAGGTTCCCCATGTGTATGTAAATGCAAAGCCATTAGTAAACTATAGGTTTATAACCTACACATGCCTAACTTGTTTGCTTTTGGAGTCACAAGAGAACTCAGGAAAGCAATAGAGAGAAATTGAGGCACACTTTGTCCGCTGCTTTACTAAACAAAAGTGAATTCCTAACAATTTTGGTTTTCATACTTTTTCCAAAAAGGGCTAACACCTTGGGAAGCACTACAAAAATGTCCTTTAGTGGGGGTTTGCTTTCTGTGGGCCACACTTTCCCTACCCCTAACATAGCAGCATCACAAGTCAGTGATTTCATACAAGGGCAATCCTTTTCAGATCACACTTCTTACTGAGAGCAAGTAATGGTAGAGGACCACATCTCAGTGACAGAACGGTTAAGGGTACAATGCACAGCTTCTTATGGCTGCCTATGTATTTTTGAGTACAGGCAGAAACAGAATGTCAGCAGGATCAACCCCAAAATGCTCTCACACCCATGACCAGAAGAAAATGCTCGAGTGGAGAAAGATGTGAGAACAACGAGAACTCTTCACAGAGTGCACCAGTGAAGCAATCATTGTTGACACCAGTGTCAGGGATTTGTGGAACAAGCAAAATGGTTTTGAATGAACCATCTGCAAAGGCCGATGGAGCTGACCCAGGTAACTATAATATTAAATGGAAA
The DNA here is from genome assembly GCF_037176765.1 of Anolis sagrei. Lineage (NCBI taxonomy): Eukaryota > Metazoa > Chordata > Lepidosauria > Squamata > Anolidae > Anolis > Anolis sagrei. The sequence goes on along the minus strand of NC_090026.1, from coordinate 44,713,568 downwards.
TGGATAGATATTAGCCTAACTGTATTTTTCATTGTCACCACACAGCATTGTGTGTCTGTAGAGCAGGGGTCCTCAAACTTTTCAAACAGAGGGCCAGATCACAATTCCTCAAACTGTTGGAGGGCCAGATTATAATTTGAAAAAAAAACGAATGAATTCCTATGCACACTGCACATACCTTATTTGTAGTGCAAAAAACACTTCAAAACAATGCAATAATTAAAATGTAGAACAATTCTAACAAATATAAACTTATTAGTATTTCAGTGGGAAGTGTGGGCCTGCTTTTGGCTGATGAGATAGATTGTTGTTGTATGCTTTCAAGTTGTTTCAGACTTAGGTTGACCCTGAGCGAGGGCCGGGTAAATTACCTTGGAAGGCCGTATCTGGCCCCCAGGCCTTAGTTTGAGGACCCCTGCTCTAGAGCTTGAAAAATGGAAAATGGGGATCGGTCAGGCATCCTGCTGAACCAAATATAGACTAATATGTTGCTAATTTTCTACTGCATTAAAGTGTTTACAGGATGGGGCATAAAGATATCCCATATTTCAAGGGAACACTGTGTGTGCTGTAGTCAGGATAGAGAGCTGAGGTAATTCAGTAGGTTAGGCTCTGCCATTTTCAGTACCCATCATGAATTGGACCAGTGAACCTTGGGATTTGTTGTTCCAGCTTATTATGAGAACAATCGTACTCGCTCAGAGGACTTTCCGTACACGCTCAGTCAAAATGCATTTGTGCCAGATTGGAAAATGATTTTGCTATAGATTTCTAATCTTTGAGCAACTAGATACACACTGAAAAGAAAATCTCTGGCAGACCTAGAACTGTTAGAATGCCAGAAAATGTGGAAGCTGTAAGAGCATCCACTCAACAATCACCAAATCTCATAAACATGCCATGATACTGGGAATATCAAGTCGGAGGCTGAGGAATATTCAGCATGCTGATTTAAAACTGCAGCCTTACAAAATGATTTGTCTGATATGATTTTTCAAACCTATTGAAAACAAAACTTTTTCTGTACCTTTCAGAAATATAGAGAGATTTTGTTCTGGATAGCTTCATTCATTTTTTATATCCCTTCAAAAAGTGGGAGATCTTTATGCCCCCATATATGTGGCCACTTACGGCCAAGAATTGATAAATTGTGGTAAGACAGAATAAATTACTTGACATCCTGGGAATCTGGCTCATTCCTTGGGAATTCAGAAAATGTGTGTGCTGGAGGGGGGACGGGATGGAATGGGACTGGTAGAAAGAAGCAGAGGCAAAGAATGGTAATAACAGCGCTTTTATTCCAAGCTTAGAAAAGTTATTTTATGGACCATAACTCCAAAATTCCCATAACCAAAAATTTCCATAACCAGCATTATCATTATTTCCTCCTGAACTATAGCAACCTCTGCATGGTGGACATGGTGGACTTCTTTCCTCTTAATAACTTGGTTGTCTTCTCATACTGTTCATGTAGATGACCTAGACCAGCTTCTTGGAGAACTACCTGATGACTTTTTCTCCAGCTTGGATGCATAAAGAAGTCAATGAAATTTCTCTGGAACCAAAGATAAGGCAGCGACTGTGATAGAGGACCAAGGACATAGCCTTTCATCCCAAGACATTGCTTTTTCCCCATCATTTGGTGGTGGCATTGTCCATACCTTGGGTAAGGATGTTGACTGTGCCACAAAAAAAGAAGTTTCTTCATAGAACAAGCAAAAACATGGATGCAGTTCATGTGATTTAATGAACACTGAATGCCTGCTGCGATGTTATTGTTAAGCATGTTTTCCTCTCCTACTTTTTTTTTGTTGATGTAATGGATTCTTGAACCCTTTGTTCAAAGACATAGTTTGTCAAGTGACAGAATATACATAGAAATACTGTATGAGGGTTTATCCAGCCTTGTGGATGTATAACAGACATACTTCTACCTGTACTGCACTTTGCCTTCCCATTGGAACAACCATAATGTCTATCATTTCCCTGTAGTTTGAAATGCAATCTTTCCTGGTGCCATATTACACACCTTCTTTGGCACAATGCCATCTGTCTTGTGAATTGTCTTATGGGGTATAGCTGTTGACAGATCATTAAAAAAAACATTGGTAGATGTAAGTGAATTTCACTGCTAATCATTGAGAAAATGGATCTGGTAAAGAAAGATCTTGTAGTTTGCCTTGTAGTGTAATCCTTTTTATTTGGTTGTAACACCTGACACAAACACAATTCATGTTGCCTTTTTTGTGTAGTCTGGAAGAAAATGGTAAGAGAGAAAGTGAGCCAGTTATTTCACCTTCCCTGTGACATGGTAAAATGAACATAATTTGACCACTAATTAAGTAATTTGTTATTTATGCTCACATGATCAATTTTCAGGCACTCGTGCAAATAGTTCGAAATCAGTCCCTGCAAATTGTTTTCCTTTTAAAACAATTTAGCTGACAGTCCAACTGTGTTGGTCTTGGTTGCTCGTGTATACTTCACTGACGAAGTTTTCAGGAGTTATTGCAAAATAAAATCCTAATTTATGTTATAGATCCCAGGTGTATGCAAACTTCAGCCCTCCAGGTGTATTGGACTTCCACAATTCCTAACAGCCTCAGGAGCAGCTGAGGGGAAAAAAGGAAAGAGCCGGAGGCTGCTAGGAATTGTGGGAGTTGAAGTCCAAAACACCTGGAGGGGCGAAGTTTGCCCATGCCTGTTATAGGCCAAAGTAAACAGGAGAGGTTTGAATGCTCATTTGAAGGGCTATAACAGTCGATCCTAGCAGAATGACATAGCTAATGGTGGAGAATGCCATTGTTGGACAGGAAATCCCATTATCCCTGACCATTGACTGTTTGGGCTATAGGAGTGGCAGTCCAACTGCACATTTTTCATCCTGTGGCAGAGTAACAGTATCGCTTCAGTCCGTACCTTGTAAGGATACAGGTTTTCTGTCTCAAAGCAAAAATATCCTGTGAAAAGAAATCAAGAATAATAGGAAGGCTTTGGTCTGCATTCTCTACTTAGAAGTGTTGAACTTATATCCTTACCAATGGTCCAAAAAAATTCAAAACATCCCACTTTACCTCCCAATCTGTAGATTATAAGAAGTGTGTATGTATACATCTGGTTGCATTTGAAGTGCAGGAAAATATAATCAAAAATGTAATATACTCCCCCCTCCCCAACAAACACCTTCATGGCCAATGCTTAAATCTTCAAAACAGATTATTTTCTCCATCTCTTGTCTTTTGACTATGTATTACTAACCTACAGATCCTTTGTGAAGTGAGACATCCATAAGGTTTCATCTAAGCCAAGTCCTGGCTTTAGGATGTTTTCTAGCAGCAGGAATAAAGTTGCATATGTTATCTCAGGGCCAGCTTGTTTCTATATATATCTCAGAGCATATGTAAAGCTCATCATGATGGATCTTTCAGGTCAATGAGCATTCACATCCCTCGTAGAAAAGGAGTGCTGATCGATCCTAAATAAAGTTCTCAAGAAAAATCCCCGATTGTAGAAGGATGGTATATAACTAGATGGTGTTGCAGCTGTTTCTCATTCCTTGTAACCAAAATCCAGTTAGCTAGCCCATTTAGAGTAAAAGTAATTAAAAAGGGAATATATATGTGTATGTGCATGTGTATTAATAAATAGGTGAGCAAAAAATTGTGCGTACACAGTTACACTGAGTATCCTTTATCCAAAAAGCTTCAGACCAGAAATGTTTTTGATTTCAGATTGGTCTTTTTTAAAATAGTAGTATTTGGATATATGTGCATAATGAGATCATGGAGCTGGAACCCAAATTAAAGCATGACATTCTGGAATGTTTCATATATACCTTATACAAAAATAACTTCCTTTTGCTAATTCCTTCCTCTGAAGTATAGCCTATTTATTTATTTACGGTATTTATATTCCGCCCTTCCCACCCTGGAGGGGACTCAGGATGGATTACAATGTATCTATACATGGCAAACATTCAATGCCATAGACGCACAACATATATAGATGACACACAGAGGCTATTTAACTTTCCAGCTTTCATGAGGGTATTCTGGCCATCAGGGGAGCTGTCGCTTCACCATCCATTTGTGACACTGATGGAGTACTTCCTCATTCTTTGCTTGATTTCTGGAGATTTTATGGCGTCGTAAATTAGTTAAATTAGCCTCCCTGCATAAGCGGTACCGAAATTTCCTACTTGACAGATGCAACTGTCTTTTGGGTTGCAAAGGTCGACAGCAAGCTACACAATGGCCGGAAGCTCGCTCTGACCCAGTCAGTAGTGATCTTAATGCAGCTGACTCCTAGCCAGCTGCGCCACAGCGCTTGGTATTTCTTACATGTTCTCTATCCATGGACTAACCAGGGCTGACCCTGCTTAGCTTCTAGGATCAGATAGAGCTTTAGTGTATTTAGATTCCAAATGTAAACTAATTTATTTATTATTTATTTATTTCGAGGTTTTATATACCGACCCTCTCACCTTCCAATTGACAATTGATTCTGCAGGTCATCTATGGTCAGAAGTGACAATTGGAGTTTGGTTTGTGTACTAAATTTCTATTTTAAAAGCCCTGTGTTTCCTTTTCTTGACCTCAGATAGTAGGCTTTACTGCTAAGATAGCTTAGACTGGTGGGAAGGTGACCCATGAAAGAAAAAAACCCCTAGCATCCTTATTTCTTTGCTTTATTATCTTTTGCGCACTCTCCTTCAGATCTTTCAATGTGTTAATTACTCTGAGATCCAAAAAGGAAAATGACACTGCTGAGAGGGTGAATGTTTGTGCTACTATGATGACAGTTCATTTCTATTTATAGTACAAGGAAAGCTGGGTTGTCTCCCAGTTAACACATGTGGGTTTTTTGCATGAGAGAGATTGAGATCCAGGGACTTTCTCCTTAAATCATTTACACTTTGGAGCGGATCTGTTAGGCTACTGTTGAGAAAACTGGGAATTCCTTCTCATTTGGGAACATGTCAAAAGAGACATTTGCATTCACCTCTTCCACGCTACGCTCCCTGCGTCTGCAACGGGAATGGCTCGAATGGGAAGAACGGCGGAGGGCTGCATCTCGCCAGTCTGCCAGTCGGAGGTACCAACCGGTTGCCAGGAGTCTCCTTTCCCTCCCCAAACCCACCAAGCGCCCTCAGTACTGCCGGGATCCTGCTGTCCACAATGCTCTGTACACAGGAGATTTGGCAAGAATCCGGAGCATTTTTAAGGACGAAGCCACTGCCAACTTGACTGTTGAGACCCTCAGCGAGGAACTGGTGTGGTCACCTGAACAGGGTAAGAAGGGTTGTCCATACTGGAAAGAAGACAGTTTGAGTTAGCTGTGCTTTTATAGCTTGACACAGCTGTATGTTTGGATATGACCCCCCCTGGGGGGGTCGTGAGGGGGTGTCAGAGGGGTCACCAAAGACCATCAGAAAACACAGTATTTTCTGTTGGTTGTGGGCGTTCTGTGTGGGAAGTTCGACTCAATTCTATCATTGGTGGGGTTCAGAATGCTCTTTGATTGCAGGTATACTATAAATCCCAGCAACTACAACTCCTAAATGTCAAGGTCTATTTTCCCCAAATTCCGCGAGTGTTCACATTTGGGCATATTGAGTATTCGTGCCAAGTTTGGGCCAGATCAATCATTATTTGAGTCCACAGTGCTCTCTGGATATAGGTGAACTATAACTCCAAAACTCAAGGTCATGCTCACCAAACCCTTCCAGTATTTTCTGTTGGTTATGGGAGTTCTGTGTGACAAGTTTGGTTCAATTTCATTGTTGGTGGGGTTCAGAATGCTCTTTGATTGTAGGTGGACTATAAATCCCAGCAACTACAACTCCCAAATGACAAAATCAATCCCTCCAGTATTCAAATTTGGGCGTATCGGGTATTTGTGCCAAACTTGGTCCAGTGAATGAAAATACATCCTGCATATCAGATATTTATGTGATGATTCATAACAGTAGCAAAATTACAGTTATGAAGTAGCAGTGAAAATAATTTGATGGTTGGGGGTCACCCAACCACCCAACCAACTGTCTTAAGGGGTCGCGGTATTAGGAAGGTTGAGAACCACTGGACTAGAATGATTTGGGGCACATCTACACTGCCAAGTTAATGCAGTTTGATACCCTTGATGCACCCTTGGAGTTATGAAGACTTCAAGGAACAGAAAGTGTGAATGAATACAGAAAGGAGCAGCAGCAACAGAGCCTGTGTTTTAAGAATCTATTTTGTTGAAAAGGACAAAAATCTGACAAAAATCCATACTTTCAGCATGATCCCATTGTATTCTTGTGCCTGGAGGCCTTAATTTGTATAGGATTTGCTGTCATAGGAATATAATAGAAGCATACCCAAAACTAAGGACCTGTTCCTATTGTTTGCACTATAAAATGAAAATTAAAAAGTGATTTTCAGGTGTTAAGAATTGGGTAAGGAGAATGTTCCTTCCTTCTCAACAGTACAAAATGTGGATGCTTGGTGAAATCAGAATATTTCTCCATATAATAGTGTTCTTTGTGACCAGAGAGCCTTCTCTCATTTTTCCCCCCGTGACATCCTCAGATCAGCATATCTGCACTGTTTTTGTTTTGTCAGAGGGTCACTATAAATTGTTCAGAGGCAGCAGAAATAGCTCTAAGGATTCTTAGTACTGCTGTCTCTTGCCAAATGGCAATTCCCAGAAAATGAGAGGAGAGAGGCCAATACACTTAACTATTTTGTCCTTTCTGGTTTTGCAACCACCTGCTTTTAATTTATTTTTTGCAAACACGACCTCATTGATGCCACTAGTCCTATACAGCTGTTAAAAAGAAACACGTATTTGGATACTAACATTCTTTGCAACATGTCATTTATGTTTCTCTCTCCTTTTTACTGATTCAGTGTTAAAATCAAACAAAAATGAACATTTTAATTAAATAGAGTATGAAGAAAAATCTAAAATGTATTGAACTTGTGTCCTGCCTTGCCTAACAATGGTAAATGAAGTAAAAAACTGCATTGAATTTAATTTAAAATTTTAAAAGTTGAACAACTAATCTAAGTAAAACATTGTTTAAAAACAATTTTAAAATATATTCAGAATACAGTACGATACGTGAGATATGTTCCCAGACTTTGTGTGGATACTTAGTCCTGTTCAAATAAAGATCTGCTGACTCATAACACAGAGTGCTAAAGTATTAAGTTATGCAATGAATCACGTCCTTTTTGATTAAAATGGAAGGATTTCCACTTTTTGGGGAGAAAAACTCCAGCTGCAGACTGAAATATGCATTTGTTCCTGCACCATACAGATGACTGAGTTTAAGTCAGAAAGGAAATAACATTTTAAAACTTCTGATATGGTTTGTTTGTTTGTTTTTTTTGTGTGTCAGGAGCGACTTGAGAAACTGCAAGTTGCTTCTGGTGTGAGAGAATTGGCAGTTTGCAAGTACGTTGTCCAGGGGACACCCAGATGTTTGATGTTTTACCATCCTTGTGGGAGTCTTTTTTCATGTCCCCGCATGGAGAGCTGGAGCTGACAGAGGGAGTTCAACCCAGTCTCCCCAGATTCGAACCTCTGACCTGTCTGTCAGTCATCAGTGCTACTAGCATAAGTGTTTAACCCATTGTGCCACTGGGGGCTCTGTGATATGAAAATGGTACTAACTCAAGCATCTAAAAACATAGGACACAGATCGATAGTCTCTCTCAGGAGTCCTCAAACTTTTTAAACAGAGGGCCAGGTCACAGTCCCTCAAACTGTTGGAGGGCCGGATTATAATTTGAAAAAAACATGAATTAATTCTTATGCACATTGCACATATCTTATTTTTAGTGCAAAAAACACTTAAAAACAATACAATAATTAAAATGAAGAACAATTTTAACAAATATAAACTTATTAGTATTTCAATGGGAAGTGTGGACCTGCTTTTGGCTGATGAGATAGGATTGTTGTTGTTGTGTGCTTTCAAGTAGTTTCAGACTTAGGTTGACCCTGAGTGAGGGCCAGTTAAATTACCGTGGAGGGCCATATCCGGCCCTTGGGCCTAATTTGGGGACCCCTGGTCTATCAAATTCAGCCTTCCATGTCTAACTACTAATGTACTACTGTTTCTGGGAAGCTCATAAATAGAGCATTGATTGTGAAAGCTGTGCTTTGTTGTTTACCCCATCATCAGAAAATTGGATATTTGTTTTCTTCTAGGTGTCTGAAAGTCTATCAACTTTTAAAGAAAGCTGGAAAAATTGTGGTGTTTTTGGGCTACAGATCTCAGAATGCCCAAACTAGCATAGCGAAGACATGGCAATTGCAATTGCAAAACCAAAAAAGTAGCTTTTTAAATATCTGCTTTTAAGCTGTTTCGTTTGTCTGCTAGTTCATTTTGTGGGTGTTAATATTTATGAGAGCCTTGTGGAGTAAAAACAAATACTTCCACTACATGCATGCATGAATTTTATTTGTTTATCATGGCTGCTCATTCAGTTCTCCCTAGGTTAATTACTCTGGATATTTTCACCCCACTGTCCAAAATCAGAATTAGAAGCTCCTTAGGAATAGGCACCTAATATAACTACCTTATATAATAATGTATAAGTCTAGAAATTTTAGTCAAAAAATCTAACCAAGAACCTGGGATGAATTCTGCCATTTTTGAATGCCCAGGTGGGGAAATAGTGGCAATTATTGGTGTTTCCCCTCTCCATAGAATAATCCTCAACGTAATCATGTCATATCAAAATCTGTAATTTCTTTTTTTTAATTGAATTTTTATTGGTTTACATATAAGAAGTTAAAATAAATCAGCAGTAGGGAAGATTTAAAAAAAAGAAAAGAGAAGGGGGATGAGTATACATCGAAAGTTAGAGAACAATGTCGTCAAAGAAAAGACCGAAAGGAAAGTAGGTAAGTAAGTAGGTAAGTAGGTGTGTATATATAAATGTAAAAAAAAAAAAAGGGGGGGGGCAGGGGGCATTGTCTTTACTTCAGTTCATCTTCCACACAACACATTCTGTAGTTTCTTGGTTACTGATCCATCTAAATCTTTCCCTTTTGTTAGATTCCGATAAATTGTCCCTTTTATATTCTTAATTACTCTGGATATATTCATCAATCATAGACCAATCTGTTTGTATTATACCTCTACCATTATTTTTCTTGAGTAGAAAGGTCAGTCTGTCCATGTTTTAAATGTCCAATACTTTTTGTATCCAAATGTCTTTGTCTGGTGTTATTTTTGATTTCCATTCCTTTGCAAAGACCATTATTGCAGCGGTTATAAAATAAGTACAAAACTTTTCTGTATTTAAGTCTGCAAAAATGTCTTTGTCCCACATACCTAGTAGGTAATTTCTTATATGTAAGATCGACTTGTATGTGAGAATATACGATAGGTGGCCAAGTGGTACACATGGCTGTTTTCCTCCCTACAACAGTGTGAGATAGGTCAAGCTGAGAGAGCAAGTTACTGGCCCAAAAGCACCTGTCTCAGTTTCTATCCCAACACTGTAATCTTTACAAAATATTGGATATTTCTATTCTGTGACAATAGAATTTTCTATCTCTCCATGGCTTTCCTGCCTGATCAACTCTCCTAACCTCTTTTTCACTTTTGCAGGGTTGTGGGTGCTGACCCCCCAGAAGAAGCACACCTCTCCATTGCGCATCACCGCAGCCAGAGGCTACCAGGACTGTGTCAAGCACCTCCTCCTCCAAGGGGCAGAAGTTGATGCTGTTGTGGGTGGGAAAGCTGCCCTTCATGACAGTTGTGCCAATCACCGTGCCGAATGCTCTCGCCTGCTCCTCAGCTATAGTGCGAACCCCAATATTCTTTCAGAGGAGGGTCTAGCCCCACTTCACTTGTGTACCACCCAGGAAACTTTGCCGTATGTCTGGGAAGTTGGAAGGGGTTGAAGGTTGGGCTGAAAGAATATTAAAGCTACATATCTTGAGGAAAGCAAGAAAGCTTCATTATCAGTAGATTAAGGGTTAATGTGAACAAAGTGTGGACTTGCCCACCCACCCTCACACACTTGCCCTATGTTTTTCAAACCACTTTTTCTGGATTTAAAATCTGAAAGAGACAATTCTAGAGAGGAATTATCCCCAGTACCCACAATTCACTTTTTAAATATGTTGCAAGGACCCCTACATTTTGTAATATCACAAATATCTGTTTTCCAAAAGTAAAAGGAGATCTCTGAACTTTTATATAGTATGTTTATCTTGCATGTCTTGGCATTCTGTGCAGAATGTCCCATAGGCATCGGATTGGCCCCAGACCCATCAGAGTTGCATACCCTTTGATATAGGAGCTTGCTGATTCAGCTATAGGATATTTTCTCTCCACTGGGAGATGAACTTTGAGACTAAGAAGTTGTAGGTGGTAGTTTCACTCATTTCTGAGCATCTTCCTGTGGAAACTTCTACATGAAGATTTTATTCATTGCATGGGGATAATTGTATGCAATAACACCCTTTTGAATTTGCTTTAGCTACAGTGGCATGAAATGATTCTGTTTTAACGTGTAATGATGTGAATCCTGCATCGAAAAGAGTAATAGTTATTGAAATATGCAATTCATTTTTTCTTAAATACATTTTCCATGTTTGTCTTCAATTCTCAAGCTACTATATTGATACTATATTTGTGTCTGCATTGATATTATCAGCAGAAGTATTAACAAACTGGTCGCTACGATTTTATGTAAGGGACAGATTTGCACAGATAAACTTATTCAAAGCCTGAGAATATCACCATCACTCCTGTAAAAAGTGATAGTCCATGGACCAGTGCCAGTACACAAACAATCAGTTCCAGTCCCTGGTATAGTTGTGGCCCTTGGATAGAAATATGTTTCTGTTTCCTGGCACATGGAAACATATGTAGGAAGTTGCTAGAGCAGGGGTCCTCAAACATTTTGAACAGAGGGCCAGGTCACAGTCCCTCAAACTGTTGGAGGGCCGGATTATAATTTGAAAAAAAAAAAAGCAATGAATTCCTATGGACACTGCACATATCTTATTTGTAGTGCAAAAAAACCCCTCACTTTAAAACAATACAATAATTAAAATGAGTAACAATTTCAACAAATATAAACTTATTAGTATTTCAATGCAAAGTTTGGGCCTGCTGTTGGCTGATGAGATAGGATTATTGTTGTTGTTGTGTGCTTTCAAGTCGTTTCAGACTTAGGTTGACCCTGAGCGAGGGCTGGGTAAATGACCTTGGAGGGCCGTATCTGGCCCTCGGCCCTTAGTTTGAGGACCCCTGTGCTAGAGTAAATCAGAAGGGTGGAAATGTCACTGCAAAGAGCACAGGACTGCCACCTGTTTAACAGTAGAGCTCTTTGCCATCATAGGTTGCATATTCTCAGATCTGTTTCTGCAGTCATGGAAGCTAGCCATTTATGTTAAACTACAGATGGTTGTCTGCATTTGGTGTTTAACATTTGCAGATTTTATTAATAAGTTGTCTCTAGGAATCTCAAGATCCTACATCACCATAAACTGCTACCAGAGACTCACATGGGAGCACCTAGAGGTTCCTAGAGAGATCTTATTTCAGTTTTTTTCACTTTTGAGAGGATCTTGTGCCCCAACCCATATGAAAGTGGAGAGACTCCCATACTGTCAGTGGAAGTTATGGGTAGACATCAGTGGCTGGGTTTTATATTGTTGTTGTCATCTGCCTTCAAGTCCAGCCCAATGTGTTGTGACCCTATTTTAGTGTGTGCCTTGTGCAAAGTCACCCAGTGGATTTCCATAACTGAGCAGGGATTCAAGCCGTGGTTTCTCGGAGATCTAGTTCAAAACTCAAGCTGCTATCCACACTGGATCTCATTATATGAATTATATGACAGGTGCAAAATTCTACAGTGTAACCTACTTTGCTTTCCAGATGTGCCCACCTGCTACTGGAGTATGGAGCTCTAGTCAACCAGAACACAAGGGACCGCCGAGTCTCTCCGTTGCACGTGGCTGCTAAGCATGGTCTCGATGACCATGTACAGCTCTACCTTTGCTACGGGGCGAAGATCGACCACCGAAACCGAGAAGGAGAGACAGCTCTCAACACAGCCTGTGCCAGTGCAGACAGGCCTGAGGAGGCTGGGCGCTACTACCGGGTGGTGAAGCGGCTGTTGGAGAGTGGGGCCGATGTCTGGGTAGCTGGCCGAAAGAATCACACACCCCTGCACAACGCCTGCAGCAACTGCCACTTCCGTATCGTGGAACTGCTATTGCAGCAGGGGGCAGAGGTCAATGTTAGCAACTGTGCAGGTTACACACCAGTGGATTGCGCTCTACAAGCAGTGGAGGATTACCTGGATGGGGAGCCGGAGAGGGTTATAGCCCTTTTGCTTAATCATGGTGCAGCCCCGATCAATCCAAAGGTAACTCTCCAGTAGTTAGCTGATTATACTGACCTCTGCGCAGCTTTGATGTTTTACAGTTTGGATGACAACTCCTAAAATCTCACAGTCAGCATGGCCACTGGTTATGTTGGCTGGAGGATTCTGGGAGTTGTAGTCCAAACTAACCTGGTAAGCTCTGCTTGAAACTGGAAGATAACTTTATTTTGTACACACATCTCAAGAAGAAGAGAGTTAGATAATGTTTTTGCCAAATGGGGGTAATGAGCATGTACAGTGGTGTGGTTATTGGGCAGAGGAAAAGGTCATTGGCACTACAATATTGGCAGAATAGGAGGGTTGATAGTGCTTTTTTACTTAGATACCATTAGCAGAGAACTATCTTAATGGCAATACAAAATTTTGGATGTGTCACATGCTACTTACATGGAAAATAGACAGTTTAGGTACACCCTTAAAAGTGTTTAAGGGTGTACCTAAGCCCTATGAGGAGCAGCTTTAAGAGCTGGGCATGTTTAGCCTGAAGAAGAGGAGGCTGAGAGGAGACATGATAGCCATAAATACGTGAGGGGAAGTCATAGGGAGGAGGGAGCAAGCTTGTTTTCTGCTGCCCTGGAGACTAGGGCGTGGAACAATAGTTTCAAACTACAAGAAAGGAGATTCCATCTGAACATTAGGAAGAACTTCCTGACTGTGAGAGCCATTCAGCAGTGGAACTCTCTGCTCCCGAGTGTGCTGGAGGCTCCTTCTTTGGAAGCTTTTAAACAGATGCTGGATGGCCATCTGTCAGGGGTGCTTTGAATGCAATTTTCCTGCTTCTTGGCAGGGGGTTGGACTGAATGGCCCACGAGGTCTCTTCCAACTCTATGATTCTATGTTTGTACACTCTGGTCTTCAATGGGTGACTTCAATTCTTAATAAACTTCACAAGAGTGCAGCGTTAATTTTTTAGAAGAATTAAGTATTCCACTTTTTGTTGCTTCATAAATTTCAGATTTTTTGGATTTTTGAATGCACAATACAATGGCCTGAAAGAACCGAGAGTAGATAGGCATAAAGGACTAAAATGTTTCAAAATAATTTCCCACATGTCATGTATGCAACCCATTTTAAACAGCATCCCAGATGTACATTTGGAGTTGTACACACTCACCATTCAAATGAATTTCTGCACGAAAGTAACAGTTCCCTATGTACTTCAAATTCATAATCTCAATCATTTACATACCCTCTTGTCTCATTTTAGGATTTTGCATGTTCGGCCTGGTAGTGCCAGACTTCAGGAGTAGAATTACAATTTTAAGAAGGATTTCAGCCCAAAGATGTCCTCTTTGTCCATTGTCATTACAAAAAATTGTATTTATTTCTCAGCTCTGTAAAATTAAGGAGTTTATGGTCACGTTTTCCATAGGATGCAAGCATGGAATTATTGCATTACTTTTTCTTTACAAGATGTTCACACATAATATGTTTCTCTGTATACTTTCTATCTCTTTGTGTGTGTCTGGTGCTTTTGTCCATAGATGCTGAAGTTTTGTGCCTTGTCACCTCTGACTATGGAAATTATACTGAATTCCTTTGACCGAATCCTCTCCTGTGATTACTGGTTTGGGTCTGTGTCTCCTGAAGTGTGGCAAGTATGTTTTTCTATTCTAGTTCCAGCTTTCTTCTAAAATAAATACTTTTTGTATATATTTCAGATTTCAATATTAATGTCAAAAATGCGTAGTATGATTTTTACATAGGATTTGTGCTACATTAGAACAGTAAAGACAAATATCACTTACGTAAAATAAACATTAAATATTAAATAACTAGAAAAATAAAATAAGGCTTCTCTTAGATGGGAGGTAGGGTTATCTGCTAAGTTGGGAAGAAACCAAAACTAGTTTCCTCCTTCTCCCAGACAAATTGTAGAGAATATTTTTAAAGGGAAAGTAATTCATCATACTACAGACACATCTCTCACATTTATCCTAAAGTGATGCAGCATCTCTGCTTTTTGCAAGAACTAAGCTTTGTT